>NC_035436.2:176396249-176996249 GCF_002127325.2 Helianthus annuus | reverse complement strand
AAACCTTTTTAGTTAATTACTGTTTATACGGATTGCAACTAACGGCACTAAACGCAACTCTATCACTCAAGTCCCTACTACATAATACCGATTAGTCGCCGGTGCCAGGCGAACGGGTTATTAGTTGATAGCGCTATTTAGGTTTTACCAGCCTCACACCGTGCCATGGTATGGGATCGGTCGTGAACTAATGTACTCAGGCATCCGTCAATGATGATAGAACATTGACATCGGGGCATCCTGCGGAAACGCATTCGGTTACCTAGTGTTCGGTATTAGAAAACAGTTTAGTCGCTAACTTTTGGGGTAGCTCCCCATGGCATGTATAAACGGATAAATTAACTGGTGAAACAAGTTTTTGGAATTTAAAACTGGACAACTAGTGAACTCACTCAGCATTATTGTTGACCCCTTTACTGCATGCTTTGCAGGTGGCCAGTGACTGGAGCAGCTACTTGGGATGTGTAGTGGTCGTCTGCCCGTGTGTTGGGCATTTATTATGCTTACCTTATGAACACTGTTTAAAAACTATTTAATTATGCTTCCGCTACTTGTTACTGTTTAAACTTTAAAACCTTTAACTCTGAACTTGATATTTGCTAATTTTTATGGTTAGCAAGTATTACTTTAATATTAACCAATGCTTAGTATAATTGGTGGCTGGATCCTGGTCAGTCACGCCCCCGAAGCGGGTGTTATCCGCGGGTGGATTTTGGGGGTGTGACAGATTGGTATCAGAGCCATTGGTTATAGTGAACTTGGTTTTAAAAAGGGGAAAAATCTTTTTGAGAAAAACCAGACTATAACCCGTGACTCGTGACGACACTACACTCCAAGTACAAGGCTCGACTTATCTGACCTCATAGCTCGGACCCATAGTTACTTGCTTACTTGTCTTATGCTTTCTGCTTTACTATACGTACTAGTTGCCTGATTAGATAGATACATCTTCTCTCTTCTATCTTATTCTCGCTATCACGCACTCATACTATGTGTTTCTGGTTATGAAGACAATGAGTGGACGCGGACGAGGAAACGTCAACATGACCCCGGCTCAGTTCACTAGCCTGCTCAACACCGTGGCCGCAGCTTTCGCAGCTCACCCGATAGGTCAGCCTGCACCTGTGCAACCACGTGTTTGTACCTTCAAGACCTTTATGGATTGCAAGCCTCTTCCTTTCAATGGCACGGAGGGTGCCATAGGCCTTCTGCACTGGATTGAGAAGGTCGAAGCTGTTTTTGCTGTCTGTGAATGCCCAACTGCTAATTGGGTGAAGTTTGCTACTGGTACTCTAGAGGGAAGCGCACTTTCATGGTGGAAAGCGCAAATTCAAATGCTTGGTCTAGAGACTGCTAACGCTACTGCGTGGGAAGATTTCAAGGATATGATCAAGGAAGAGTACTGTCACAGGGATGACATCCACAAGCTTGAGAATGAGTACTATGAACTCAAGATGGTTGGGTCGGAGATTGAGACCTACACCAAGCTGTCCAACGACTATGCTGCTCTTTGTCCAAACATGTCTCGACCCATGTACCGAAGGATCGAACTGTACATCAAGGGTCTGGCTCCAGAAATTCGAAGCCATGTAACTTCAGCCAACCACACTACCATTCAGCCGATTGTTCGACTTGCTCACAAACTCACTGATCAGGCTGTGGAAGAGGGCAGGTTGCCCAAAAGGATCAGTGCTGCGGAAGGAAGTTCTAGTGATGGCAAACGAAAGTGGGATGGAAATCAGGGCAAGGATGCTAACCCTACTCAAGCCCCAGCTCAGCAAAGGAAAACTGACAACAACAAAGGCGCTCAGCAACAGGGTGGCTACCGGGGAAACTACCCTAAGTGCAACAAGTGTAACAGGCACCACAATGGGGCATGTAACAAGGGTCAGTGTCAGCGATGCCACAAGATGGGGCACGAAGCCAAGGATTGCAGAAGTCAGTTCCCAGCAAGGCAGAATCAGCAACAACCCCAACAGCAACAGCAGCAGGGAAACAACAGAGCATGTTTTAAATGCGGGGCAACAGGACACATGCGAAAGGATTGCCCTGAACTGAATCAGAATCGCAACAATCAGGGAGCTGGGAACAATGAGCAAAACAACAATGCTGGAAATGCAAGGGGCAGAGCTTTCGTGATTGGAGCTGGAGAGGCTAGGAACGATCCCAACGTCGTGGCGGGTAAGTTCCTACTTGATGATCATTATGTTTCTGTGTTATTTGATTCCGGTGCCGATGCCAGTTATGTATCCCTTCGCATTAGTAAGAAACTTAAGCATTCGCCCGCATTATTAAGTTCTAAGCATACCGTCGAGATAGCTAATGGCAAGAACATCGAGGCCACGCACGTGATCCACGACTGCACCCTAGAATTGTCTGGCCACACGTTTAGTATCGATCTTTTCCCTGTCAAACTTGGAAGCTTCGACGTCGTCATTGGTATGGATTGGTTATCCAAACACCGCGCCGAAATTCTCTGTCAAGAGAAAGCGGTTCGTATACCTCGCCGTTCTGGTCAACCCCTCATCGTCAAAGGCAACAAAAGTGGAGAAGTCACAGGCATTATCTCGCTTCTAAAAGCCCAGAAATGTTTACAGAAAGGGCACACCGCTATCCTAGCACTTGTCACCAACACCCACGAGAAGGAAAAGAGGATTGAAGATTTTCCGGTAGTACGCGACTATCCCGAGGTATTCCCTGAGGAATTACCTGGACTCCCTCCTCACCGTCAGGTCGAATTCCAAATCGAGCTAGCTCCCGGAGCAGCACCCATAGCTCGTGCACCGTACCGATTGGCTCCTGCAGAACTGAAGGAACTCTCTACGCAACTACAAGAACTATTGGATAAAGGATTTATCCGTCCTAGTTCATCACCCTGGGGAGCCCCAGTACTCTTTGTTAAAAAGAAGGATGGCACATTCCGAATGTGCATCGACTACCGTGAGTTGAACAAGGTTACCATCAAGAATCGTTACCCTCTCCCGCGCATCGACGACCTATTCGATCAGCTGCAAGGATCGAGCTACTATTCTAAGATCGACCTGCGATCAGGTTATCATCAGCTGAGAGTTCGTAATAAAGACATCTCCAAGACTGCATTCAGGACTCGTTATGGTCATTACGAGTTCCTCGTTATGCCTTTTGGAATGACTAACGCACCTGCAGTGTTCATGGATCTTATGAACCGCGTATGTAAGCCTTACCTCGACAAATTCGTGATTGTGTTTATCGACGACATCTTGATTTATTCAAAAAGTCAAGAAGAGCATGAACAGCACCTACGCCTTATCCTCGAACTCCTTCGCAACGAGCAACTGTACGCCAAATTCTCTAAATGTGACTTTTGGCTTCGAGAAGTCCATTTCCTCGGCCATGTAGTTAATAAGAACGGAATTCATGTCGACCCAGCTAAGATCGAATCGATAAAGAACTGGCCTACGCCTAAGACTCCCACTGAAGTTCGCCAATTCTTGGGTTTGGCGGGCTACTACCGCAGATTCATTCAGGGATTCTCAAGGGTTGCACAACCCCTCACGACTCTTACTCAGAAAGGCGTCGCCTACAAGTGGAATGCAGCACAGGAATCTGCTTTTCAGAGGCTTAAGGATAACCTCTGTAGCGCTCCTATTCTCTCATTGCCCGACGGTACTGACGACTTCGTAGTTTACTGCGATGCGTCTATTCATGGGCTCGGTTGCGTGTTAATGCAACGCGAGAAAGTTATTGCCTACGCCTCTCGACAACTCAAGACGCATGAAAAGAACTACACGACGCACGACTTGGAACTAGGAGCAGTGGTTTTTGCTCTTAAGATATGGAGACATTACCTGTACGGTACCAAGTGCACTATTTACACCGATCACAGGAGTCTCGAGCATATCTTTAGGCAAAAGGAATTGAACATGCGACAGCGTCGATGGGTCGAACTCTTGAATGACTACGAATGCGCCATCAAGTATCATCCGGGCAAGGCCAATGTCGTGGCAGACGCCCTCAGTCGAAAGGACACCGTACCAAAGCGCGTGCGAGCACTGCAACTTACCATCCAGTCTAACCTCCCTACCCAGATTCGAAATGCTCAAGTTGAAGCATTGAAGCCGGAAAACATCAGGGCTGAGTCTCTGCGAGGATCGAGACAGCAACTAGAACAGAAAGAAGAAGGTGCTTACTATGTAACAGGACGCATTTGGGTTCCTCTCTTTGGGGGTTTGCGTGAACTCGTGATGGACGAAGCCCACAAGTCCCGCTACTCAGTACATCCTGGTTCGGACAAGATGTACCATGACTTGAAGACTACGTATTGGTGGCCTGGTATGAAGGCCCACATAGCAACATACGTCAGCAAATGTTTGACTTGCGCGAGAGTCAAGACAGAATACCAGAAGCCAGCAGGTCTACTCCAACAACCGGAAATCCCGAAATGGAAATGGGAACAGATTTCCATGGATTTTGTTACAGGGTTACCTAGATCTCAACGAGGAAATGATGCTATTTGGGTAATCGTAGATCGATTGACCAAGTCCGCGCACTTTCTGGCTATTAAGGAAACAGACAAGTTTTCTACCTTGGCAGAGATTTACTTAAAGGAAGTAGTTTCGAGGCACGGAGTGCCAACCTCGATTATTTCCGACCGAGACGCTCGATTTACTTCGGAATTGTGGCAAGCTATGCACAAATGCTTTGGCTCACGTTTGGATATGAGCACTGCTTATCACCCGCAAACGGATGGACAGTCCGAACGTACCATCCAAACTCTAGAAGACATGCTTAGAGCGTGTGTGATCGACTTTGGCAAGAACTGGGAGAAGCATCTACCGTTAGTAGAGTTCTCATACAACAACAGCTACCACACTAGCATTCAGGCAGCACCTTTTGAGGCATTGTACGGTCGTAAATGCCGGTCACCTCTCTGCTGGGCGGAAATCGGTGATAGTCAAATCACGGGCCCAGAGATGGTGGTAGATACAACGGAAAAGATTGCCCAGATCAGACAACGCATGGCGGCAGCTCGTGACCGTCAGAAGAGCTACGCTGATAAGCGTAGGAAACCATTGGAATTCCAGGTCGGTGACCGGGTTCTACTTAAAGTCTCACCCTGGAAGGGTGTGGTTCGCTTTGGCAAACGGGGCAAGCTCAATCCGCGATATATCGGACCATTCGAAATTACCGAGAAGATCGGTAAGGTTGCTTATAGATTGAACCTGCCTGAAGAACTGAGTGCGGTACACAACGTTTTTCACGTATCCAACCTGAAGAAGTGTTTGTCGGATGAAACACTTGTGATTCCTTTTAAGGAACTAACGATTGACGAACAGCTACACTTTACTGAGGAACCGATTGAGATCACTGATCGAGAGATCAAAATCCTCAAACGTAGCCAGATACCTCTCGTACGAGTCCGTTGGAACTCGCGACGTGGCCCAGAGTATACCTGGGAGCGGGAAGACCAGATGAAGCACAAGTATCCCCAGTTGTTCCCAAACGAAAACCCCAGCACTGAAGCTACGAACGAATTTCGGGACGAAATTCCAAACTAACGGGGGGATGATGTGACACCCCGTTGAAACGCTTTTACTCACACTAGCTTGACAGTGGCTGCCTTAACTTTCGGGACGAAAGTACCTAAAACGTGGGGATAATGTGACACTTCGGACCTTCCCGGGGAAACTTTCTTGATGCAACGTTTCATGTACGTATTTTATTAAATGAAAACGATGAATTATTTGTTATTATGTGTTATATGCCGATTTACTTTTGTGTGTATATGTATATATATATATATATATATATATATATAAACCCGACTCGAGACCTCAACCCGACTCGAGACCATGGTCTCGAGTGAACATTAGTATTGGGCCGGCTAGGCCTTGGCCTTGTAGGAATTAAACCCAACCCGGAACCCTTAGCCCAACTCGGAACATTATATAAACCCAACCCCACCTCCCTTAATCATTTTACACACCCTCTTCTCACACTCTCCTCTCATCTTCTTCACTAAACCCCAAAACCCTAAAGCTCTAGCAACCAAGACCACTCTTCTCATCCTTCTCCTTCTTCTCGGGTCAACCAACATCAAGAACCTACTCGGTTTTAGCTCGGAACCGCCAACCGGAAGCTCATTCATCGATCCATCATACCCGCACACCTTGAATCTATAGCCGGTTAGTGGTTTTAGCTCTTTCTAGATGTTCATGTGTTAGTAAGGTCACTATATGACCATGATTCTTGCTTGTATTAATATAGGATGATGGTATAAATTTCGGATAAAAGATTTGATGCTTGATTATGTTTGAAAAACATGCCTAGATAACTTAGGGTGAATGTTTATGAAAGTATGTGAGTATTCGGTTTTGTGGGGAGATAGTTTTGTTTCCGGTTAACAAGGGTTTGGTTAAAGGGGATTTGGACATGATGTTGGATTGAGTGTTCATGACTTTCATGATTTGAGATTGTGGTTAAATATTGCTTGAATAACCTGATTTTGGTTAATTGTCATTTGGATACTTGTGATTGAATATGTTGAATGTGTGAAGAACAATTTGAATGTGTTATGAACATGATAAATATTTGAAATTGTGCTTGTTTGATCTGTTTTGGTTTGTAATCAGACAAGAAAACATGTTTTAGTGGAAATGGTACATATTGGTTTCATGAAAATGCATTTCCATTGGTTCGTACATATGACAGGTTCTAGAAGGTCTTCATGCACACGTAACTACGGTTGCGAGTCGCAACCTTTGGTTGCTACTCGAGACCGCACCAAGATTTGTCGAGACCTCCCGGTTGCGAGTCGTAATCAACGCGTATCGATCTGATTGCGAGTCGTAACCACAGCTGCTTTGTCGGAATCGCCGGTTGCGAGTCGGAATCTCTGATTGCGAGTCGCAACCAAAGCATGACGAACCGAGACCTCGGTTGCGAGTCGCAACCTTGGTTGCGAGTCACCTCCGTCTCGACTGGGCTGATATTGGGCCAATGTACTTGTTGGATTGTCTGTTAACTGGATTGCTTGTGTAACTGCTTAGGCCCAATAGCCCCACTGTTTGTATGTTGGACTTCCTGTTGACTGGGCTGCATGTCTACCTGCTACTGTGGTTATCTGCATTTACGTTAAGTGTGTCTTATACGTGTTTACTTGTACCCGACTTGACCCATATTTGGTAACCATGTTAGGACGTGGTGACCAACATACTTAACCAAGTAACGTATCATACCGAGCAACCCAAGGTGAGTTCACAACTTAAAAGCATGCGTCCCGGTGGTTTGGGACACGAGACTAAAACAACCCTATCCCCTTGTAAAGGGGATACCGTCTACACTCCTTCCCTAGTTATTGGGAAACAAACTTACTTTATCTTCCCTTGTATTGGGAAACCTTTTTAGTTAATTACTGTTTATACGGATTGCAACTAACGGCACTAAACGCAACTCTATCACTCAAGTCCCTACTACATAATACCGATTAGTCGCCGGTGCCAGGCGAACGGGTTATTAGTTGATAGCGCTATTTAGGTTTTACCAGCCTCACACCGTGCCATGGTATGGGATCGGTCGTGAACTAATGTACTCAGGCATCCGTCAATGATGATAGAACATTGACATCGGGGCATCCTGCGGAAACGCATTCGGTTACCTAGTGTTCGGTATTAGAAAACAGTTTAGTCGCTAACTTTTGGGGTAGCTCCCCATGGCATGTATAAACGGATAAATTAACTGGTGAAACAAGTTTTTGGAATTTAAAACTGGACAACTAGTGAACTCACTCAGCATTATTGTTGACCCCTTTACTGCATGCTTTGCAGGTGGCCAGTGACTGGAGCAGCTACTTGGGATGTGTAGTGGTCGTCTGCCCGTGTGTTGGGCATTTATTATGCTTACCTTATGAACACTGTTTAAAAACTATTTAATTATGCTTCCGCTACTTGTTACTGTTTAAACTTTAAAACCTTTAACTCTGAACTTGATATTTGCTAATTTTTATGGTTAGCAAGTATTACTTTAATATTAACCAATGCTTAGTATAATTGGTGGCTGGATCCTGGTCAGTCACGCCCCCGAAGCGGGTGTTATCCGCGGGTGGATTTTGGGGGTGTGACAGATATTAACGATCTGGTTTTGATGATTTTTAGGTCAAACCATTGGTAACGGTTTTTTACACAAAAAAAAAACAAAACGAATGAATGATAAAATTCACGGGTATGAATTGGTTAATCAAGGATACACAAATACGGGATACGCTCTTCAAACTTTATTGTTCAAAGAAAGTAGCTCAAAACTTTAATCAATCTCTCATAACCATAATCATCAGCTTGATTAGGTTATATACTAGCTAAGTTACAATTAGAGACTAACACAAAATCCTAATTTAAATATCAAAAAACAAAGCATACTTATCTAATCACCAAATTAAGAATTATCTCTAATAAAAACTTTACCATCTATGATGACCGGCCCATGGGCTACGAGGTCGGCCCACCTGGTCCACAAGCTTGAGCTTGGGAATTAATCCACCGGGCTAACAAAAATGCCAAATGGAACTATGGAAGTGTAAATGTTTTAAAAACCGGTTTTTAAGTCATACCGGGTTGTGCTCTAAAATGGTTCAATCGGTTGAACTGGGTTGTATCGGGCGGCTGAACCGGGTTACTAGTTAACCCTGTAAGTTCCATAAAATACAAATTCATCTAAAAAAAGTATCCAATCTCAACTAGGATTTATGTAACTGATCATAGTTTTATCTAAAAACAATTTTTTTTATTGTAAACTGTTAAGCATTTTAAGAATATTTTTGTTAGTTATAAACAATTTTGCATTGTACGCGGTGAGTAACAATTTCAACGACGACGAAATATTGGAATAGAAGACACTAGGTTAATAGCGGAAATATAGAAGATCAATATTACCTTAATATGTATTTTATTAAAATTAAGAAATCAAATCTTAAGATAATGCAAACCGGTTCAATGGTTTGAACCGGTAGAACCGGATTTACTGCCGGTACATAAGACATACCGTATACGGATTTTACGAGCCTTTATCGTACCAGACTCGTGTCTGATATCTGGTTTAATCGATATAACCAGCCGATTCATACCGGTATTTAAAACATTGAGTGTAAAGGTTTGGCTTTGGTTGTAAAATTCAATATTAATTTTTTCAAGGATAAGTTAAGATAGATCTGTAAATCTTGAAAACATCAAGTGTAAGTCAAATTTGGCGAGTTTGACTCTTATTGGTGAAACATGTGTCTTTCTAAAGGTCATGGGAAGTTGGTGACAATAAAGCGCCGCCAACTCATGCTTTCCCCGTGGGAGGCACTATTCCTAAAAATAGTTTTGAGCTTAAACCGAGACAATTTTTTATAACCAGTGTCAATGAGGTAGTGGTGAAGTGATTGAGAAAAAAATGGTTTTTCTTGTAATCCAGGTTTGATTATCACTTTTCTCATTATTTTCTGTGACATTCAGGTGAAAAGCGAATACGGGCGGCGTCGGTTCGACTTGTATGAGAGGCGAGGTTTTACAGATTATTCCACCGTCGTGCCTTCGGGCGGGTGGAGGTCGGGTTTCCGCGCATCTGAGGAGAGCCAAGGGGCTGGCGGCGGTCGAGTAGTCGACCTTGGCCACAGCGCCCGGTGTCATGATGATTGACACGTCGTTCGTTGCCGTTAAAAAAAAAACAATATTTTATAACCAATATAACGAAATTGGCCAATAATCTATAACTCAATTGAGGCAAGTGAAGATTGGGGTTGAGGTTATATGTCTCAACTTTGAATCTGATTTTAACCGGGTTTTATCGTAGTGAGTCTTCAGACAGTGGATTTTCCTCAGAACTAGAGATAGTGGGCTTGGGCTACCCAATACTGCCTACTGTTGCTGGCATTTAGAATCACATTTTGCCATTATGTTATCTCGGATAGCCGGGTTTTTATTTCCTTACCAGTTCAAAAAAATATAACGAAATTGCCCTTACAATTAGCCTTAGCCACAACTATCATTATTCTTTAAATCAGTAAGTATAAGGTAAATCAGTACGGTATATATATACATATATATATATATACATATATATATATATATATATATATATATATATATATATATATATATATATATATATATAGGGGGCTGCTAGAATGAGAACCACCCCGAGTTGTAAGAACCGCGAGAACTACACCCCACGGAGCGCCGTTCGCCGCGATTTTTTTTTTACAAGTAGATGTGTGCATTATAAACACGGCCGTAAAAAATCACGACGAACGGCGCTCCGTGGGGTGTACTTTTTTACACCTCAAGTTTGGTGTTTTTTAATTTTTTTTCTTTTTTCTTTTTTTTTTCACCAAACTTGAGGTGTAAAAAAGTACACCCCACGGAGCGCCGTTCGCCGTGATTTTTTACGGCCGTGTTTATAATGCACACATCTACTTGTAAAAAAAAAATCGCGGCGAACGGCGCTCCGTGGGGTGTAGTTCTCGCGGTTCTTACAACTCGAGGTGGTTCTCATTCTAGCGGCTCCCTATATATATATATATATATATATATATATATATACATATATATATATATATATATGGTAGAGGATCTTGTAAAAAGTGCTCAAAGTGTGAGAAGTGTATTATAACACTATATATAATACTATATAACACCATATAAACACCGTATAACAATATGTAACACCATATAATACCATATAACACTATGTAACACTATATAACATTATATAACAAATATAATACTATACATCTATCATAGACATGCTATCAGACAAACTATAGTGTTATATATATATAATATATAGGGTAGAGTTGTAGAGTGAACAATGGTTAACTTGTGAACAAAATGAACAGATCTTGGCCCTTCATTTATTAGATGATCAAAATTAATGCTAATGGCAAACTTGTAAATATTAAATTAAGGGGGTGTTTGGTGTTGCGTTTTCAAAATAGATTTTGCGTTTTCAAAACTGCGTTTTGAAAAAGTATGTAGGTACATGCTTCTCAAATAGATAATCACTTTTTCATCCAAACACTTTTTTAGATTATTTATGTTTTATAAACGCAATAATCAAATAATCATTTCAAAACGTAATCCCAAATACCCTCTAAATATAAGAAAGAAATGGGGCTGATAGGGGCATTCACGTAAATGTGTACTATTGGTAATTTTGGTATCCTATCATAACTGAATATTGTTTTTTTTAAATATAACAAAATCAAATCCCTTTAAACCAGGGATGTCAGTTATTAAATAAAGATACAGTCCGTTGTTCCTACAATGTACATTGTTGTGCATATGTGTATTGTACTCATGTACACAAGTGTACAGGCTGTTGTTCATACACTGTACACTGTTGTACATGTGTATATTGTACTCATGTACACCTGTTTATATAAACAATAAAATGCTGGAAACGAAAAATGCATATGTTGTTCGTTTTTATTAAAAAAAACTATAGCAATATCATACTCAAATTAAAGAGAATAAAAAACTCTTTTTATGGTGTATTTAAATAAAAAAATATTAACGTATGAAAAATTTATAACTATTTAAAGATCATAAGGGGTAGTTAGTTTAATGTTAACAAAAATATATAACTTACTAATTTAAACTGATTAATTACCATTATATCCTTTACATCTAAAAAAACGATCAATGACTCAGATTGGTTCACACGGTTCACAAACAAGGATGTTGTTCACTCATGAACCCCATCCTATAGGGTGGGGTTCTAGAGTGAACACTAGTGTATTTGCGAACTGAGTGAACAAATCCTGGCCATTGATCTACACACATGTATGGCCAGGATCTCATCATCAAATTGTAAAATACACTAGTGTATTTCAACATCAAATCCTGGCCATTGATCTACACACGTGTATGGCCAGGATTAGTTAACTCATTTCGCAAGCTACACTAGTGTTCACTCTTGAACCTAATCCTATATATATATATATATATATATATATATATATATATATATATATATATATATATATATAGGGGGCTGCTAGAATGAGAACCATCTCGAGTTGTAAGAACCACGAGAACTACTTGATCCGGGGCGAGGTGGACCAAATTTTTTTTTCAAAAACGTAGATGCATGTATTATAAACACATGCGTAAAAAAAAAAATTTAAAAAAAAATGCCGTGCGTGTAGTTTTTTTACACCACAAGTTTGTGGTTTACGAGTTCCGTACGGAACTCGTAAACCACAAACTTGTGGTGTAAAAAACTACACGCACGACATTTTTTAAAATTTTTTTTTACGAATGTGTTTATAATACATGCATCTACGTTTTTGAAAAAAAAAATTGGTCCACCTCGCCCCGTACGGTGTGGTTCTCGCGGTTCTTACAACTCGAGGTGGTTCTCATTCTAGGTCCCCTATATATATATATGTCATAGTATATTAAGAAATCTCATGTAAGTTCAAAAAACTTAATAAACCCAATTCATGAACACAATTTTGGCATGTGTTGCATTTTTTTTAGAATTGTGACATGTAACAGCTCATGTGAGTTCAAAAAACTCAAGAAACCCAATGCATGAACACAATTTTGCCACGTATTATAACTTTTTTCAGAATTCTGGCATGTAACAATTTTTGTCAAGAGAGAAAAAGTTAATATGTTACACCTTTTTCACTCGTTTACATAGATGTAACACATGTTACCTTTTTTTCAACAACTGATTTTGCAGGTTTTACGAACTGTAGCATTTTTGAACTTAAACTTTATGAGTTTTCAATGTGTATTGCATGTAAAAAAACATGTTACATGTTTTATAGGAAAAAATTAGGGTAACAAACAAACCTGTTACATGTAAGTGTGTCTGACAGAAAAGTGAAGAAGTAAAAACTGGTACAGTTACTTCTGTCAATCTGTAACAGGTCCTGAAAAAGTTACTTTTTGTAACACGTAATCTCAACCATACAATATTTAGATGAATGGTGGAGCTTGAGTTTCTTGAGTTTTTGTAACTCATAAGGGTTTTCTTATTATCCTTTCTATCTCTCTCTACCTCTCCCCCCCCCTCTCTCTCTTTCTCTCTATATATATATATATATATATACTATATAATAAAGTAAATCAATGTGAAACACGTGTCATTCATTGGAGCAACCTATTTTTTTGTTTTCCCGTCTTTCTCTTCTAATTATTTTGGATAATTACTTTTTAATTAAAGCCTTTATCTTCTACTTAATTATAGATAATTATATTTAATTAAAGTTAATTATTATATCGTTATCTAAATAAAACATCAATATCTATTTATGTTTATATTTATATTTATATTTATATTTATCTATATTTATATCTATCTATATCTATATATCTTGGGTGGGAGTTGGCTACAAAGTCCAGTTTTCCTTCAAAGTGTAAAAAGTCATAAAACACCATAATATCAACCATAAAACACACTCAAAACCCACAAGTAACAAAGCGAAGATTACTAAAACGTCATATTTGTGGGTTTTGTGTTGTGTTTTGGATGATAAGGCTTTGATTATCGAATGACTAACATTAGTGTGTTTTGTGTTGATTATCATGTTGTGTTTTATATTCATAGTTCTACGATGGTGTGTTTGAAGTTTTTATGGAATGTTAGGGTTTGGATATTGTGTTTTAGTGATCTTCACTATGTTATTTGTGGCTTTTAAGTGTGTTTTATGGCTGAAAATGTGGTGTTTTATGACTTTGTATACTTTGTAGGAAAAATGGACTTTGTAGCCGAACCCCACCCTATATATCTAAATCTAATCTTCTAAATTCTAATAAAGGATTCCAGTTAATGCCACGTGAATTCTCTTATTTAACCTAAAAAAATTATTTATATTTTTTAAACTTTTTTTAACAATTAATTAATACATTATCTTTATCAATAATAATAAAATTAATTAGTAAATGATTCCAAATAATTAATTAATTAAAAAGGTTAAAAAGTTTAATTAGTTACAAATCATCACACGGGTTTGTGTAGTACCCGAAAGTTAATTTACATATTTATATATTTACACACAGATATTAATGTATTAATATAACACAATAAGCAATAGATATATTTAATTGAAATATGTTATTAATTGTAATATAGTACAATGGGTCGTCATATGTTACAACTAAAAATTTAACTTTTTTAATAATTAATTAAAGAAATTTAATCTTTTTTTAATAATTAATGATTCCAGATAATGACAACCCGTGTGATACATGGGTTTGTAATATACGTGTAATAATTAATCAAAAAACTTTATAATTTATATTTCTCTTTTTTTGATATTTAACCTTTGTAATATACGGGTTTTCAAAGAATGTTACGTATCACTCACTTATATATTAGTAACAAAATACTAATCTACTTATTTATTTATCAATCTTATAATATTTATAAGCAACAAATTAGCGGTATTATATTTCCTAAAGCTATTTGTTCATGATAATATTTATTTATTCAACCCGTGTAATACACGAGGTTCCAACCTAGTATAATATATATATATATATATATATATATATAAGAATTGTATAAAATAATAACACTCCAAATCTTTTACCATGAGAACCATCAATCCTCTAGTGACCAATAGAATCACGTAAAAAACATTTACCACTTGTGGCCAGTAGAGAAGCTTGGGTTCTTCAATGGAGATCTAAGTTCAATTCTCACCACTTGTGGTCGGTAGAGAAGCTTGGGTTCTTCAATGGAGATCTAAGTTCAATTCTCACTTGTGTCACTTTGATGGATTAGACAATGATGGATGGATAGATCCTAGCCTCCTTGAAGAGGTGCCACAACAGCTCTTGTGGTGGCACAACGGCTGTCAAGTGACAGTCGGCGGGTTTCCGAGGAGAATGCCCAAGCCAAACTCTGAAGCCAGTGTGGGCCTGATTAAGACAACATAGTCTGGCCAAAGTGTGACAACGGGACTCTCCAATTTAAGGAATGTGTTAGCCTATTATAAGAAAGTCATCGACCACGTAAAAAGAAATATGTGTGAGAGATCTTATATTAAATAAGTTATACTGTTATGTAAATTATAAACTAACTAGAAATTAGACCCGCACGCGTTGCGGTGCGGGCTACGAAGATAGAAACACACGTTATAGCATATGATATCAAACGAACTTTTAACTTCGTCGTGAGTAACTTTTTATGTTACAGGAACAATTCAAACACATCAAACGAACTCTTGATTAACATCAAATACCCAATAAATGACTTAAAAAGTAAAAGTTTTTGTAATCGTTAGGCATTGTTAACAATGAATAAGCAAACATAAAAACATAGGTTGTGTTAACTGGATAAGGTCCACAATATGCTTCACGGTTTCTCTCTTTCTGTTTCTTCATCTCATCTGCATCAATCAAAGTGATCATTTTGTTAACTACAAGTCACATGGATCAACATCTAAAGGCTCCTACTCCCAAGTGTCTAACCATCAAATATCATACAACGATTAAAAACTAAGAACACCTAAATTCAGCTTATTTACTTTATGTTTGTTAAAGCAACTGCCATGGATAGATGCAACAAAACACACCTAACATAATCAATCGATCAGCCGAGCCGCTCAATCTTTCTACAAGCCGAACGGATTTACAAAATTCATAGCTTTTGTTAATGCTCCCAGATTGCCGACATCCAATGGATCAGTTGTTGCTGCAAAAGGTCTAATTTTGTAAATCAAGCCGAGTCGCTCAAGTTTTTTACAAGCCGAACCCAAACCCAACACTTTAGGTCATTAAGATAATCGATCCTAGCCGATTTGGCATGATTTTTTATACGATCTAAGCCCGAAACCAAATTGGGTAAGCTTGTTCGCAACCAGTGATAAAATCATCCAAAAGCGACCAAACATTGTAATTGAAAAGATGATACAAAACACATACCGTAGGGATCTGAAGGGTATAGCATCCAGCAATCAACATCATCATGAAACAATTAAGTGATTAACTGAACAAAAAACACAAATTAGAAATATCTAAAAACTGTGAAATAATATAAAAAACCAGCTATAAAACATAAATTAAATCTGTAAAAAATAACTTACCATAAATCTAACTCTTCACTGGCTGAAATGAAAAGTCGTATGTTCCCACGACAACCGATCGGACTGCAAGTACTGCAGGAACAGTTTCTACCGAACCAGACCCTCCAACATTGGTAAGTTGGTGGCGACGTGATTGGAATTCTGTTGGTTTAGAAGAACGAATACAAAATCCAAAATGAAGAACAATGAAACAAATGTGATACGTGACAGAAACCGGATGAACAAAAGTTTTGTGATGAGCAATGCTTATACGTGAGCATAGGTGGACAATAGAGTTTGTGATTGTGAAGTGGTGACAAGTACAACACACAATGCATGAAGCACAACTTACAACTCACTAATGCACCCAAAATGCATTTTTCATTATGTGCAGCTGATTTTGTGTATAGTATCTCCATGTGAAATGATTGAACCATTTCATCTCTTAGTTTGTAGATGTAATATGATGTGTGGTTTAGGTTAATTCCATTAAACCACACATCTCACATAAAACTGGTAGTCAAATAAAGAGCAGTCACACCTCCATCGGGAGGTTGCTAATTATATCATAAAGTGAGCTTCTGCAAAAAAGGTTTTAAATTTATCAGTCCCCATTCACAAAGAACTCAAGAGAAAATCACAAAAATACATGATAAATCAACGTTTCTTGAAGCATACCAGTCAATGGATTCAGACACATTCTTAAATTCTTGATTTTTTATTGGAAAGTTTATAAAAATGTAGGAATGCTTAGGATATAATGAGACAGTGGGATCCAAATGCAACACATGTGTCCATTGATAGCAGACAAGTGCAAAGTAGTACCTCCATTGATAGCAGCTGATGCGTGCAAGTGTGTATATGTTTTAGATGTATATTTTAAGCCCTTTTTACACTTTTAGCCAAGTTTTAAATTTATAAAACACGATATTTACTAAAACTAAACACACATATGGGCAAGTGCACCTATCGTGGACGTAGTATAGTGTTGGTAAGATACCGAGGTCGTCCAAGGACACAAGAGCTTTTAGTACCGGTTTATCCTCAACGTCTAACCAAATCAAAATGTTAGAAAATATTTTTAAACTAAGAAAATAAAACTAACTAAATGCTGAAAAATAAAAATAAAAATAAAAACAGATAGACAAGATGAATCACTTGGATCCGACTCGTGTATTAGTATAACCTTTGATTATTTTCGCACTTTTGCACTTGTTTAAGAGATTATCTTAGTTATTGTAGTAGGCCCCTCTTTTGAAGGCGACGTTACCCTCAACCCAGTAGTTTGAGTCAGCAAGGATACAATCCTAAAGGGTCGGATTATTGAAAGATAATGAATTAAGTTATTAATGCAAATTATGGTAGGCCCCTCTTTTGGAGGTGACGTTACCCTCGACTAAGTAGTCTGAGTCAGCAGGGATACAGTCCTAAATAGCCGGGTTATAGTATTAGTAGTAGTTAACTTATGAGGGGGTCAAAGAGTTTGGATCCTCGCCATCCAATACCTTTGGGTATTGAAGGAGATCCTACTAAATTTGACCCAGGTCCCTTGCAGGACCTCTAAACGCTGAACAAGGGCAAGAACCTTACCAAACCCTTGCAAGACCAGGTAGCTAACATACCTCCATATAGACCGTGGAGATATGAATGGTGAAAATCTTTTATTTTACATAAACAGTAAAATAATGCCAAGACACCACAGACAAACGATAAGGAAGAATCACCTTCAACATAAGCAACTAATTATTAAAGTCATTAAATACAAAACCAAATAAAAAGTGCAAAAGATAAAAAATAAAAAGTATTATACTAAACACTTGTCTTCACCAAGTGATGTAAGAGACTTAGGCAAACATGGCCTTGATTATCAAGAACTCTTACGATCAATCTTGGATCCCGAGACGACTCACACACTCTATGATGGACAATGGATGATGGTGGTGGATGATGGTGTTGTGATGGTGGTGGGTGGTGGATGAAGTGTGAGAGAGGTGGTGTGCCAAGGGATGAGTTGCAATGAAACCAAGCACTCCTATTTATAGGCTGAAAAGAAGCCTGGGCACGGCCCCGTGTCCGCTGGACACGGCCCCGTGCCCGTCTGACAATTCTCTCCTCATTAATTGTAATTCGCAATTACAATTAATGCGCCTGCAGTACTTTCGCCACGCCCCCGTGTTTACTGGGCACGGCCCCGTGGTGGGCAATAGAAGCTTCTATAGGTTTGTCTTATCTGCTGCTTCTTGGGCACGGCCCCGTGCTGGCTGAGCACGGGGCGTGTTCAGTCTTCTGCCTTCTCTGTTTTGCTTGGGAGGATGCTGTTGAGGGGTCGGGCAATCCACTTATGTTCCTTTTCTTGTATTTATGTTAGATTTAGCTGCCTTTTTTGCTTCTTTTGTTAATTTGAGCTCATTTAATCCTGAAAATACAAAAGGGAAGACAAAAAACACTCTTTTTCCAACATTAGTACTTAAAAAGGGTTAGTTTTATGCCTCATTTGATGTAATTTATATGTTGCATTTTACACACATCAGCAGCCAAGTGCAAAGAAGTCTCTATATCTGTTCACTGGTTCAAATGATCTAGAGCAGCCTAGAATAAAAGGAGGATGCAGTCCCAAATAGATTAGATAAACAACAAATTACAACATTCCTACAAGCTAACCATTCGTAACCTAAAATTCACTTGAACACCCATCTCATCAAATCCCAAGTTATCCATACGCATCACACCCCCCAAAAATTCAAGAAAAGATTAATAATTTTTCAAAAATCAAAAAAAGATTCTATCATCAAATATCCAAAAAAATTCAAGAAATAAAGAATAGATTCATACATTATTCAAGAAATACAGAAAACATTCATATCTAATTAGAAAAGGTGGACCAAAAATGCACCCAATCCCGGCGAGGAGATGCGCACATGAACCCTAAAAGTTGTCGTTGCGTCTGCTCTGAAGCAACCGTTTATCTAGTTATCACGGTTTCTCCACTGGTGTGGCTTGGCGGCGAACGATGGTGGTGGTTAGGTGAGACATGAGGGCCGTGGTGGGTGAGGGATTAGGGTTTTGATTTGTTTGGGATGAGAAAGACATTGAAGAAGTTGATGAGTCGGCCACCGCCCATATCATCCAATCGCAGAAGAAATGCGAGCTGGGTCAAACATTGAAGCATGATGTACAACCTTCTATGTCGGCAACGATCTATAGCTTCTCTGTGTTGACATATAGAATAGAAAAGGGTTTTAGGAGGAAGAAGAGATGATGTGGTGTTTTGGGGAAGAAGGAGAGATGATTCAATGTTTGGCACGTGTATAAATCAGAATCACATATCCATTTTTTTTTTTTTGAAAAACACCCAAAGCCAAGGGTACAACTACCCTTAGCTTAAAGTTTTTGCTTCTTTATGGTGTTTCAATGACTTGTAGTTTATCCATCATATATACGTTAGTTTATGCGAACTTGAAGGATGTTGAAGCATTTATGTAATGTAATGTCACTTTCACATTCATATTAATATGATTCTCGTTAACAGTGATGGACCCATGAATTTTTTTCTGGGAGTAAGGAAAAAATTTAAAGATTTTAGGCCTTTAACTATATAAAAAATTCGATTCATAACGGGCCAGATCAGGCCGGGTCATGTAAAACAAGTAAACATAAACAAACAAAGTTTCGCGGATCAGATCAGATCGGGTCAGATTGGGCCAATTTCAATTTTCAAACAATTAAACCCTATTTCCTAACTTCCTATCACATTAACAAACAAAGTTTCAAATAAAACAATAAACAACATAAAAAACCATCATAAGTAAGTAAAGTAACAACAAAAACCATCAAAGTTCAAACCCTACCTACTTCTATTTATCCTAATCATTAAATAAAACAACAAAAAAACTTATCTAAGACATAGTTTGGTCTTTAATTAGAAATCCGATGAAAAAAGTGGTCCAGCCCTCTTCCTCTTGAGAAATCGCGCCATAACTTCTCTACCAGTGGTTCTTATCACATATAAATTGCTCCATAAGTTCATGAAACAACACTAAACAGTTAAACAAAATAAACAATCATAGTCAACCAATATCATAGTCTATAATTTTCAATTTTAATTTCAAACATTCAAGTCTTAGTTTTAAATGTTGATCAGTAATCATTTAAACGAACAAAGCCTAAAATAAAACAACAAAATCATTAACTACAAGTCTAGAACAACTAAAAAAAACATCAAAAACATAAAAAGATTAAACCCTTATATATCAATATTTTCTCATAATCACCACATAAAACAACAAAAAAACAATCAATAAAAAGGATAATTTTTTGGGTTGGGTTTGGGCTTGGGTAGTTGGGTTAATAAAATTATATTGTAGATTGGGTTAAGTAAAGTGAATAAGTGGTTAAAGAATAATTATACAAATTGTGTATGTACTTATATATTCATAATAATCAGTGTTTAATTTCTTTTTTTATAAATTCATAATATTTTTTCTAAGGAGGGCAGTTGGAAATTTTCAAGGGATGCGGTTGAAAAGTCTAAGGGGTGCGATGGGGATTTTCGACGAAAATTAAGACTAAAATCTTTTTCTTCAAGGGGTGCGGCCGCCCACCCACCATTATAGGTAGGTCCGCCCCTGCTCGTTAACTAGGTCATATCAAGCTTATTCGTTAAAAACTAATACCACAGGCATATCTATACGTATCTGCCCCTCGCCCGTGGCCATGCTCAAGTTTAAGCCATTCACGCCCTTTGGAGGCGATGTTTCACACCGATTTTGGGTGAGTTGGCATAGGCATTAAACGATAACACATAGTCTAAAGCATTTATTTCGTTCGTAAATATGAATTATTAGTAATTTTATGTGATCATATCGTTAAGTTGTTACTTTTATCCACTATTCTATGCATTTTTTGTATATACATTTGTGAAATATATATAGGATTAGGCTCAAGAGTAAACACTAGTGTATTTGTGAATTGAGCGAACTAATCCTGGCCATACACGTGTGTAAATCAATGATCAGGATTTGATGATGAAATATACCAATGTATTTTACGATTTGATGATGAAATCCTAGCCATACACGTGTGTAAATCAATGGTCAGGATTTGTTCACTCAGTTTGCGAATACACTAGTGTTCACTCTAGAACCCCACCATATATATATAGGGGAGGGTTCATTGTGGAATACTAAAAAAGTGGGGAACGGAGGAACACTCTTAAAAATTTTACTCAACATGTTAAAAATTATTTTTTTCTAATTTTTTTTTCGGCGCTTTTTCTTATAAATACAAGTAGAAACATTTTTAATAAAAAAATAAAAAACTAAAAATATAAAAAAATGTTTAGAAAACAGTTATATCTTATAGAATTAATTTAACATGTTAAAAATATTTTTTTTTAAATTTTTTTCAGCGCTTTTGTTTATAAAAAGGAGGAGAAACTAGTCGAATAAAAAAAATAATTTTCTAAAAAAATTTTTTTAGCCTTTTTTTTAATTGCTTTTTTTAATATTTTTAGTTTTTGATTTACACACGTTTATGGCCAAGATTAGTTCACTCAGTTCGCAAGCTACATTAGTGTTCACTCTTGAACGTAATCCTATATATATATATATATATATATATATATATATAGGGTAGGGTTCATGCGAGAACCACCTTTATTGCGAGAACCGCGAGAACCAATGTGAACAGGGGGCAATTTTGTAAATAACAAACAACTTTTAAAAAACCCGCATACCTGATTCATTTTACTATCGGACTTCAAGCATAAAATAAATTACATTTAATAAAACCTTTCACATCCAATATCTGAACTCTTATCTAAACAGTGATCACATCCAGCTATCTCAACATTTCTCAACCTGATTCTCTCAACAATTCGTCGATTACAGTCGTTTACATCATCGTCCTGAATAGATCATCACTTCACCATCATCAGTTTACCATATCGAAGCATCTAGCATCTAGTTCACCGTATCGAAGCATCTAGCATCTGGATTGAGATTGTATCTCAGATTTGAGATTTTACCAGTGGATATTTTATATTTCGTCATATAATCGAGGTTAGTTCCCAAATTTGGTCCGGTGATTATAAGAATAAATTTGTTTTTGCACTTTCATATATTAACATGATGCTTAATTGTCGATTCATATCCTTTATATGTTAGTATGATGATTAAATCGTAGTTTCATATATGCATTACCGAAAATTGTTTGATGTATATGATGTTTGAGGGATTTAGGGTAATTGTTGAGATACACCGACTTGTAATGTGGTAGGTATGTGTGTTTTTTTTTTGTATGTAGGTTTTGTTACTGAATAATTTAAATATATTTGGTGGTAATACAGAATTTGAGTCGGCAATGGTTAGGTTATTCTATTGAAGCAAACATTACCTGTTGATATTGTCGGTCATGTTAATGCACATGTGCACATAGTTATGCACATGTGCATAGTTAATATGGTGATGATAAAGTTGATGCATATATTGTTAACAAGGTCGTTTATGTTGATGCACATGTGCATAGTTAATATAGTGATGATAAAGTTGATGCATATGTTGTTAACAAGGTCGTTTATGTTTATGCACATGTGCATAGTGTATATGGTGATGATAAAGTTAACGTTAATGCACATATTTATTGATAATTTATGTTCATTGATCTTATTTTTATTATTTTATTATTTTTTTGTATATTATTGTATATAAACAATAGGAAAAAATCGAAGAAAGTAACTTTTGTTTTGAAGTCAATGGATGAAGGGTCAAAAAAATGTCGGATGCAATTGTAGATGATTATGCGACATGCAATGGAAGATGATTACGCGGCAGTTAAGCAAAGAGGTAAAAAATCAAAAAAATAACTTTTGTTTTGTCTAATATTTTTTATCGAAGCAAACCTGTTGATAAGCTCAGTCGTGCTAATGCACATGTGCATAGTTATACACAAATGCATATTTTGCCAGATTATTTCAATTAGGTCAGTCATATGGATGCAAACGTGTAGTTAGGCACATGTGCATAATTTGCCAAAATATAACATAAGGTCATTCATGTTGTTGTACATGTGCATAGTTATGCACATGTGCATAGTTTGCCAGGATTTTGTCAGAATATGTTAACAATGTAATTTATGTTCATGCACATGTGCATAGTGTATATAGTAATGTTAAAGTTAATGTTAATGCACAAATTCATTGAGATTGTATGTTTGTTAATCTTATGTTTTTTTGTTTTGTTTATTATCGTAGATCGATAAGGGAAAAATTCAAAGAAGGTAACTTACGTTTTGAAATCAAGGGATGAAGGGTCAAAATATGGTCGGGTGCAATGGAAGATGATTACGCAACAGTTAAAAAAAGAGGTAAAACAGGTTGAATAATATTCGATGATGCAGTTGGGAGTTTATGCACATGTGCATCCCTTTGTTACTTTCACGTTAAATGATATCATTTATGTATACACATTAAATATATCACATGTAGGTGCACAAAAGGAAAAAAAAAGCATAAAGAGGAGGACAAGTGAGCGAAATCACGATGAAAAAAATCGAACAAGTAAACAAAATCCCTTTATTACTTCACAGTTTGTGGGGTTTTCGCTATGCGACATATGAAGATGTATAATGGGATTGGTGAGAAGTTTGACTGCATATTCAGCAAAGATAAATAAATTCAAGACTTGCAACTTAAGAATATGAGAATGAAGATAGCAACAAAATTGCCAGTATCAGAGGCGAATGATCATGTTTGTTAATATATGGTGTATTATGTTGTTTGGTAGAGGGAATGTTGATACTGCACATGTGCATAGTTTGAAATAGTACACGTATTGGAATTGTATAATGCATTACAGATGGTTATATTTGTTAATTTAGGATGTAATATGTTGTTTGGTATAGTATATGTTGGTGATGCATATGTGCAATAATGATTGTTGATCAGATTATGTGATTCTTATGATGAGGGTGTTATATTTACTTGTTATAACACAAAAGTTGGTATAGTAAACATGTATGCACATGTGCATTGTTCGAAACAGTAACCATGTTGGTAATATATGTTAGGTGGTCAATAATGGAATTACATATGATTACATGTGCATTGTTCAAAACAGTAACAATGTAATCATAGTCTATGAATACGCAAACAAATAGTACAAAAAATGATTGTAAACAAAAAATTATAAACAAGACGATGATTAGAAATTGTTTGACATCATATATAGGCTAATAGAGGATCGTCGGTTGATTTATGACACCTGGATGAACGTCTAAGGGATTGCTCACGTTCATATATATGTGTGTGTGTGGTCTTCTGGATCATCATTAGCATCTTCATTAGTGTCATTGGAATCAACATCGTCGGAACAAGAATTAGGTTATCATCAGGGGGATCAGGAATCCAATAGCATATTGTCATTAAATGTATACATAATGTAATTGTCAATATAATGCACGTGTGCATAATGTAATTGTCAACATAATGCACACGAGCATTATCATTTTATATATAACGACATTTTTTGAACAAAATAAGATGTCATATATTCAAACCAGAAATCTAGCCAAGAACTCGAGAAGTACGCTTAAAATAAACATATAAACTCCTAATTTTCTATTACATTCACACCACTATTCACATCACTGGTGTACCACTCTTCAGTCACTAAATTCTCCATTTTGGCTATGACTTTCATCCACAACAGAGTACACTCATTGACTTGTTCCAGTCTTATATCATTTGAAAACTGCACGACTTTGAATACCTTCTCATTTCTGCTCGACCATATGATCCATAATGTAGCCATCACTATGCAGTTGACTACCTTTTTCTTCTTCTTAGGAAAAAGAGAGAATATATGCCACTGTTGTGCAATAATGTAAATCTTTTACTCCCAGCCATGATCCGACCATCCACACCATCCACCATAGCGTTTTCGACATCAAACACGTAATGAGGATGTGTTCAACAGTTTCTTGCTCGTGATCTGCAACTCGGGCACAATGTGTTGCTGATCTAAATTCCCTTTTTTTCCAGATCCGTCTTTGTCGGTAACCTGCCTTCGACGCTTTTCCATGCTAACATATTGGCTTTAGCTGTAGCCCAGCCATTCTAGATCATTACAAAGCCACTCGACGGGTCCCCGCTTGTGACACACAAATACTCTCTAACGGTTTTAACATTGAAAATCGACTTATTTTTTCGAGTGCCAACCCCACCCATATTGACCCGTCTTCATTCTGATGTACTCTCTCAGCAACGCCAAAAGCTACATAAACTCCACCAATGCATCCCCGGTTGTCGGATTGTTCTTCCATTGCCAATCCCACACAGTCGCCTCCCCTATTTTTTTGTAGTTGCCCGCCACCCAAGCCCCTTTGTTTGCTGCCATCCTGTACATAATTTGATAGTCATCCATAAGGCACTTGTTCAGAATCCATACATCAACGACATGGTCTAATTTTCAACGTAATGCACATTTGCATATAATTTAATACAATATCATTTACAATCAACATAATGCACATGTGTATATAATTTAATACAACATCATCACAGTAAATATAATGCACATGTGCATATCATTTAATATAATATCATTTACAAAGTATATACATCAATTACAGTCAACATATTACCTTTAGTCACAAATCGAATGGACTGCAACTTCAGGTTTGTATTCAACATCAACTTCAGGTATCCAATATGGGATGCCATTGGGCGTACAATGTAGAGCAGCCGTAACCGTTCCTGTGAATTTAATAAGAAAATTTAACAAATTACATGTGCAATGTAATTTAATATACAATATTATATATAATAACAAATCATGAAGAGGCTTATGAATAGTGTTTTTTTCTTTTGTCTTTTATGGTTTTTACTTTAGTGTTTTTTTTATTGTTTTTTATTGATACCATTCAAAGGGGCATTGATATTCGCTTTTAGGGTTTCAATGAGTAGAGCATGTAATGATCAAAGTCACGTTGAGTAGCAAGGAGGAAAACGATCAAACTCCCATCGCGTAGCACGATGAGCAAAACCTTTTTTTTTTATCTTTTTAATTGGTATTATCGGAACCGCTATCAATATTCGCTTTTATGGTTTTTCGATGAATCGAGCCAGTAACGACCTAAGTCAAGTCGTGTGACAACAACGAAAACCGATCATATACCTGCCGCGTAACACGTGGGAAAACCCCGGGATCGATATTCACTTTTATGGTTTCCGATGAGTCGAGCCGATAACGACCAAAATCACGCCATGTAGCACGGGAAAAACAATCAAACTCCCGCCGCGTAGCAGGGGATAATTTTTTTCCTTTTTTAATTGTTATTATCAGAATCGGTATCGATATTCGTTTTTATCGATCTTTGCTTTTATGGTTTTCCGATTAGTCGAGCCAATAACGACCAAAGTTGCGCCACATACCACAGAGAAAAACAATCAAACTCCCGCCGTGTAGCGCGGGAAAGTCCTGCTAGTAACAAATTAATTGTCGTCATCATGCACATGTGCATCTATTTATCATGTATCATAATTCATAATATGGTTCAGTTAACACAGTGCACATGTGCATATCTTGTTGATTAATAATTAGTGACAACAGAATATGAATGTGAACATATTTTAAACATGTATAACATTGAATAATATACAAATTACACAAAACGGACATGGGATACCTTTAGTCTCAAACCGAATGAACTGCAATTAAGGTTGTTCTGTATTTGTGGGTGTTGTACCAGTCGAAGTAGTACCAATCGACAACGATTAGTCAGATATATTCATTCCCATATGCATTCCCAGATCAAACCGTAACATTAGCTGGTATTGACATGGAATCAAGAGTAGGTATTTCAAATCCATGAAGGGAATGTCGACTATCAACTGTTGTGTACACAATTTTGCCACTTTCAATTGGATTGACAACATATATGGGTTTGGCAGCAGATGGACCACCAAGATAGGTAGTATCAGATGTGTGAGGATGATATTCAGAGATTGCTGGGTTAGTATCATCGAATGCGGTAGGTTCAACACGAGATATTTCAACGCGGGATGAATCAGAGGACGCCATATATAGCAATAATCCCGAATGCCCCAGCAATGAAACTTGTGGGATAAACTGTTGTCTAATGTCGCGAGAACCACCGTAAACTCATGTGTGCCGCCGGTAAGCCGCCGTGAACAGCCGTGAACCTCAATCAAAGTGTAGATGATGATGATGCAGATTGTGGATTGGGAACAAATGTGACGAAGAAAACCCTAAAACATGGGATACAGGTATTTATGTTACAGATCCATATATTTACAATTATGACACCGTGTGTTTTTTTGTTAGAATTCAATATATTTACAATTTTGCCATGTGTTCACACTGGTTCTCGCGGTTCTCGCAATAAAGGGTGGTTCCTAACGGATCTTTGTCCTATATATATATATATATATATATATAATATAACATTGATCAGGTGTCAAATAACTTGAACTCTCATAAGTGTATTGTTTGGGAAACGAACCCTCTAAAGTGGACTAATATTTTTTTATACAGGATAGGAAATATAAGTTGTACTTTCTACATATTAAGGTTTAAATACATATGTAGAAAGAAGAGCTAATATTTCCTATATAGTGTGAATGCCAATGGAACATACAATGAAAGATCATGTGTAAAATAAACATGAGTTGATTGGGTTAAATTTTAACAAGTTCAACGTCTGAAACTTAAAATCAAGATAACTTCTTATTTGTGAATACTGTGTTTAAAAGTTTAGAGTCCAAGGTGTAATAAGTTCAAACTTAAGGGACTAGAAGTGTGTAATTCATTTAAGATTTTGTTAACAGTTGGTTAACACTCATGATTTTGGGGAGTAGTATAAGAATAACTTGTGACTCAATTTTGGGTAGATTTTCAATTCAGTATTCTTTTCTTGATCAATTTATGTAATTAACTTTGTTCTTCGTTAATAAAGTGGTGAACCATTTGGAGTGTGATTTGTTTTCTTCAATTGTGTGTTTTTTAGTGTTTCATAACAAGTGGTACTAGAGCCACGGTGAGGCTCGATTCAGAGAAATTGAAGTTTAATAGGGTTTTAATCGAAAGATGGAGATCATTCATGGTGTCTACGAAGTTCAAACTTGAAAAATTCGACGAAAAGAACGATTTCGGCCTTTAGAGGTTGAAGATGAAGTCTCTGTTGGTTCATCAAGGTGTGGTTGATGCCTTAGTCGGAGAAGGTCGATTGCCAGCAGAATTAATGGATAAAGAAAAAAAGGATATCCTAGAGAAAGCACACAGTGTTATAATTTTGAGTCTATGTGATCGTGTGTTGCAAGTGGTATCTAAAGAAATCTTTGCAGCAGGAATTTGGGCAAAATTAGAAAGTCTCTACATGACAAGGTCTTTTGCAAACCGTCTATACTTGAAGGAGAGATTATACACACTCCATATGGATTCTGGTAAGTGTTTAGAAGATCATACAAATGAATTTAACAAAATGATTCTTGATCTAAAAACACTGATGTGGTTCTTGATCAAATGAGCACTTTGTTGATACTCATACTCTCATATATGGGAGATAGTCTTTAAGTGTTGGCAGCCTTCAATTCAACGAAACTAAAGAAAATAAGAAGATAATGGAGAATGGGTTGTGATAATAAGAAGGCAGGAGCAAAGATCATCATTCAAGTTCAAAGGAACAAGAAATCAAAGTAGAAGAACACCAAAGATAATGCTTTATGTGTAATTTAGATAAGGACTTAAAGAGAGACTATCCTGAAAGAAATAAGAAGAGTTTTGATTCAAGCATTTCAAAGAGCCAATGTAATTCTCCTCTTGAAGGTTCAATGGGCGGATATGATAGTGCAGATGTCTTGGTTGTAACAAATCAAGAATGTAGAGAATATTGGATTCTTTTTTCAGGGTGCTCTTGTCATATGACTCGTAACAAAGAGTTTTTCAAAGAATTCAAAAAATGAAGAACTTGGCTATGTGGAACTAGGTTATGGTAAACCTTGCAAGTGTTTTGGGTTATGGAGGATTTGACTCGAGCAGAGGATATTCCTCAAGTCTGATGATTATTCCTCTAGGCAGAGGATTGTTCCTCTAGGAAGAGGATTGGTCCTTTTATCTGTCTAATGAAGATATATTATTACTATATTCAGTAACCTAATTTGTATTCTACACATACTTGTTATTCTTGTACCTGTACACTTTGAGCACCTAATACAAAAGGAAGAACTAGTTGTGGAGAGTGGATGTAGGTCAGATTAGACCGAACCACTATAAATCTTGTGTTCTTGTTCTTGTGATTTAGAGTGTGAGAGTGTGTGAGCTTGATGTGCTTGTTCTAGTGTTCGTGTGATATCTGTTCTGACCTAACAACTTGTATCAGAGCTCAGGCTCTTGACCGATTCACACGAACTAGGTAAGAGGTGAAGAAGAAGCACATTTACCTGTCGAAGAAGAAGTCGTGGTCTCGGGTTTCAGTTACAGTCGCCGACATCGCGACTAGGGTTTCTGAACCAGCCACCGCTAGCATAGTCGCTGCCGCCGTCAGCAAGCATTGCTAGGGCTCCGATTGAAGACTTCTGCTACAGATTGCGACTAGGGTTTCTATAACTAGTAGCCGCCTACGATTCCAAAAAAAGCCTTGTTGCTAGAGATCACATCTATGGTTCTAAAATCGAATATTAGGGCTTTGATTTTGCACTTTGGTAACTAATTTTTGTGAAGTTGTGGGAGTTATGGGAGCAGGGTAGCGCAAGAAGAAGAAGAAGAGCACAAACCGTGTTTTTTTTTTCTCTTTTCTTTTAAGGGAAAAATCAAGTTTCCCTTATTTGTAAAAGACACCCCTCAACCTTACAAAGATTTTATCAACTATCTTTATTTTGCTCATCGCCATTTAAAGCTTGAAATAGATAAGTGTTTATTTCCGTTTATTGCTTCCGCTAGTATAATTATCCTTTAGCAGTATGAATTCGTTTAGTTTGTAGCGGTTGATCTTATTTGTTAAAATGGTAGAAGATGGAAAAACTCAGATCAAAAAGTTTGACGGGAAGAAGTTTGCTTGGTGGAAGATGCAGATTGAAGCACTACTTTGTCAGAAAGATCTAGATATAGTGCTCGAGGATGAAAATCCAGAAAAAATGCCACAAGCAGATTGGTAGATTAAGAAAGCAACAAGCAATTGAAGGGATAAAAGACCGCGATCTTGAATTTTGTGAGAAGTGTGTTATGGGGAAATCTAATAGGGTAAAACTCTCAAAAGGAATGAACAAGACTAAAGGTTGTTAAGATTATGTTCATGTTGATTTGTGGGTTCCTGCAAGAACTACAACTCTATATGGATCTTATATATTATGTCTATTGTAGATGAATACTCTAGAAAAGTGTGGGTACATGTTTTTAAACATGAACATAAGGCCTTTTCAAGTTTAAGGAATAGAAAACCTTGGTTGAAAATTAAACATGAAGAAAAATTAAAAAGATAACGACAAACAATGGCTTAGAGTTCTGTAACCAAGAGTTTATTCAGTTATGCAAGAATCATGGTATAGAGAGACACTTGACAGTACTAAAAAAAAAAAAAAAAAGAACTCCACAACAAAATAGTTTAGTGGAGAGGATGAATATAACATTGCTTAATTAAGTGAGATGTATGCTTCAAACTTTTGTCTATCAAAGAGATATTGGGGTGAAGCAGTGACAAGTGCAACTTATTTGGTAAACAGGTCACCTTCATTAGCAATAGAAATGAGGGCACCAATAACAATGTGGTCTGGTGAAAAGACTGATTTGAGTAGGGCTAGCAATTTTAGACACGTACACGAATACACAACACGAATATGCACGAAGTTAACAGGTATCGTGTATGACATTAACAGGTAACAGGTACTAAACATGTAGACACGAAAATACCTGTTAATTTTCGTGTCTAAACAGGTAAAATACCTGTTTAGTACCTGTTAATACATGTAACAATTTTAATATAATAAATAATATAATTTAGTGGGACCATGTGATTTGAAAACCTGATCTTATTACTAATCTCTCTAGTTTCTCTAACCCTTCCGGTCCGTTCCCATTCCAATGGACATATTAAAAAAACTGATTCTTCCCTTCTCCAGCCCCACTCCCAGCGACACCACCCCAACCACCGATCGTCGAGAAGAAAGACCCATGTGAACTTTGAATTGAAGATTTGAGAAGAAAGACCCATGTGAACTTGCGTTTATGCATTATTTAAGCCTATTGTGAATTTTTGGCAATTTTTTATTCATTAAACAGGTTCCTAGATATGTAATTATTGAAACTATCGTAAACATGTATTAACCGGTAATTATCGTGAATACCTGTTAAAAAATATTTCGTGTTCGTGTATGGAAAACTGGACACGAAACCTTATCGTGTCGTGTTCGTGTATGGGATTCCGTGTATCATGTATTATCGTGTACATGTATACACGATATGCCAGCCCTGGGTTTGAGAAACTTGAAAGTGTGGTCCCACCTTTTTACTAATAGAAATGAATATTAATAATCTCAAGTATTAGCTGTTGACCAATAACGATCTCAACTTCAAAAATAACTAGTGGTGATCCCACATTTTTACATATTGTAAACCAATAGACATTTGTTAACTAAAAAAAGAAAATGAGACAAAAAGAAATTAAGGTTCTGTTATTAAAGGTCTATTGTTTTACAATATTTGAAAAGGTAAGACCACCACTGCTTATTTTTTAAGTTGGAATCGTTGCCGGCCAACGACTAATAGCTGGAATTATTAAAATCCATTATTCCAAAAAATACATCTGATAATAAAGTTTTCCTTGAAGCTCAAAACTAATTTTCTAGGCAATGTATGGTGTAAGATCTCGTGACTTTGTCACATTTTGAGCCCCATATAAAGTAGGTTTATGTCGATTCAAAAACAATAACCTAGAGTATTCTACACAAAAAGGTTCATTTATATTCTTATCTTTTATGTATCCAAACACATATATATTAATTATGTAGTAATAGTAATATACTATAAAATTGACCTCTTATTTTAATATATTTTTATCTCTAATCAGCCTAATATATATTGAAACAAGTTTAGAACCACGTGTATTACACGGGTTGAAAAAAATAATATAGTTAATAATGAAGATTAAAATATTATAAAACGGTTTTTGTGATAAGATATTATTGATTTTTTTAATTAAGATTTTAAAATTGAATAATAGAATCTGAAAGAGAGTGAAATAAGAATGGAAATAAATTTTCGGCTCACTAAATTATAACATATGATACAAAATGATAATAATACTAACAATAACAATAACAATAATATTATTAGTAATAATAAAAGTATGTTATGCGGTTTGGTAGATAATTTGTAGGAACACGTTGATGTGCGTGAAGTGTAATATAATTTAGGTGTATATTTTAAGCCCTTTTACACTTTTTTAGCCAAGTTTTAAATTTATAAAACACGATATTTACTAACACTAAACACACATATGGGCAAGTGCACCCATCGTGGACGTAGTATAGTGTTGGTAAGATACCGAGGTCGTCCAAGGACACAAGAGCTTTTAGTACCGGTTTATCCTCAACGTCTAATCAAATCAAAAAGTTAGAAAAAGATTTTAAACTAGAAAAATAAAACTAACTAAAATGCTGAAAAATAAAATAAAAATAGAAACAGATAGACAAGATGAATCACTTGGATCCGACTCGTGTGTAGTGTAACCTTTGATTATTTTCGCACTTTTGCACTTGTTTAAGAGATTATCTTAGTTATTGTAGTAGGCCCCTCTTTTGAAGGTGACGTCACCCTCAACCCAGTAGTTTGAGTCAGCAAGGATACAATCCTAAAGGGTCGGATTATTGAAAGATAATTAATTAAGTTATTAATGCATAATGTGGTAGGCCCCTCTTTTGAAGGCGACGTTACCCTCGGCTAAGTAGTCTGAGTCAGCAGGGATACAGTCCTAAGTAGCCGGGTTAAGGTTTTAATAGTAGTTTAACTTATGAGGGGGTCAAAGAGTTTGGACCCCCGCCATCCAATACCGGTGGGTATTGAAGGAGGTCCTACTAAATTTGACCCAGGTCCTTTGCAGGATCTATACACTGAACAATGGCAAGACTCTTACCAAACCGTTCCCTTAACCCCCGACCAGGTAGCCAACATACCTCCATATAGACCGTGGAGATATGAATGGTGAAAATCTTTTATTTTATACAGACAGTAAAATAATGCCAAGACACCACGTACAAACGATAAGGAAGAATCACCTTCAACATAATAAACTAGTTATTAAAGTCATTAATACATAACCAATTAAAAAGTGCAAAAGATTAAAAATAAAAAGTATTACACTAAACACTTGTCTTCACCAAGTGATGTAAGAGACTTAGGCAAACATGGCCATTGATTGTCAAGAACTCTTACGATCAATCTTGGATCCCGAGACGACTCACACACTCTATGATGGACAATGGATGATGGTGTTGTGATGGTGGTGGGTGAAGTGTGAGAGAGGTGGTGTGCCAAAGGATGAGTTGCAAGAGCTCCAAGCACTCCTATTTATAGGATGAACAGAAGCTCGGGCACGGCCCCGTGTCCATCCTCCTCTCTTTCTTCATTAAATGCAGTTTGTCTGATTAGTTGACCACGCCCCCATGTCCGCTGAGCACGACCCTGTGTGCAGAAGCATATCTGTACTATCAAGATTTGCCTGGATTCCATGAATCTTATAGTTGACCACGGCCCCGTGTCCATTGAGCACGGCCCCGTGGTGGGCGATGGAAGCTTCTGCAACTTTGTCTTTTCTGCTGACACTTGGGCACGCCCCCGTGCTCATTGAGCACGGGGTGTGTTCAGCCCTCTGTTTCCTTGTTTTGCTTGGGAAGATGCTGTCGGGAGGCCGGGCATGCCACGTTTGTTCCTTTTCTTGTATTTATGTTATATGTAGCTGCCTTTTTGCTTCTTTTGTTTATTTGAGCTCATTTAATCCTGAAAATACAAAAAGAAGACAAAAGCACACTTTTTCCAACATTAGTACTAAAAAAGGGTTAGTTTTATGCCATAATTGATGTAATTTATATTTTGCATTTTGTGCACATCAAATACCCCCACACTTAAATCTTTGCTTGTCCTCAAGCAAAACTCTTTATAATGTGGCTTTTTCACTCCCAAATGGAATGGGTAGAAGAGAAGGTTTTTGGGCTTGTCATAGAGTGTCGGGATTTCCAAGATTCTTTATTAAGTTTTATTTTTATTTATTTACAATCCTATTCGTCATGATTTATTAAAAACGTTTCATAAGATAAATTACTTATTAGGGCATAACATGCCTTTTTAAAATTCCATTTATATACAAGTTCACATACCTCACGGGGGAATCACTCAACACTCGGCCGAAGGTGTATTTTTAGTGAATCTCTTGAGAGCGGCATGGAACTCACTCCTACCATAAGCTTGCCAAGCAATCAATCCTCCTCCTTTTTAACTATAGACCTTTGTAAATATCAAGAGGACTTTTTGGGTGAAGGGTTAGGCTTGGGCTAAAGGTGGGTGGTTGGGTTAGTGGTTAGTAAAAGGGCGATAAACGTAAAAAGCGTCGGCTTTTGAAAGACTTTTTATTTTTGACAATTTATTTTGATGAACCATTTCTTTCAAACAAAGTTATTTTTGATAAACTTGTTTGTTTATTTGGTTTCATCATAATTTTTTTTTTCATAAGTCATAAGAAAAACCGAGCTTTGTTACTAAAAGAAATGGTTAAAATAAAAAAGGGTTTAGGTGGGTAAAAAGGGTGTTTGTTTTGGGTTAAGAAATGAAAAGGTTTAGGCTCAAAGGGGTTAACTAGGGGGATTTTGGGTAGGTGGTAAAAAAAAATAATGGTGTAGAAAGAAAAAAGGGTTAGTCCTAATGCCTCCATCATTTACTTACTCGGGTTTAAGTTGGTAAGGATTGGGAATGCATTGTCGTGGCAAGTTCTAGAGTCGTAAGAACCAAGCGGCTATTCACACAAGAAATAAAAAATGAGCATTTAGTGTAAAGATATGTATTTGTATGCTCAATAAAGGTTCAAAACTCACTTTTGTGGGAATGGGTTTTTATGTGATCAAGTATATATAATCAAATTTTAACTAAGTTTGTCATGCCGTTTCATAATTTTCTTATGTTGGTTCTTTTTATCACGACGCTATCAGTTGTAAATTTATAAAAATATAACATTTTTAGAATTTGATATTCCCAACTTAAACTTAGACAAATAAAAAAAAATGAAAATTTTTGAAAAAAAAAATTTGGGGTGATTAGCGGTTCCAATAGAGTTTTGTGTAAGGCTTGTTAATTAGGACTTGCAAGATTCAAGGTTTTAGCATCCCCCCACACTTAAATTACACATTGTCCTCAATGTGTCCCAAAAATAAGTTTTTAGGTTGATTGAATGTGTAAGAAGGTGTGAAAAACAAAGTTTCATGTTACTGGTACTCTGCACGGCCCCGTGTTCAAGTGCCAGTAACAGAAGTTTGTAAAAAGAAACAGAAGCCTGGACACGGGGGCGTGTTCAGTGAACACGGCCTGTGTCCAGTTACCTGAATCTCTCGAGAGCGGCATGGAACTCACTCCTACCATAAGCTTGCCAAGCAATCAATCCTCCTCCTTTTTAACTATAGACCTTTGTAAATATCAAGAGGACTTTTTGGGTGAAGGGTTAGGCTTGGGCTAAAGGTGGGTGGTTGGGTTAGTGGTTAGTAAAAGGGCGAAAAACGTAAAAAGCGTCGGTTTTTGAAAGACTTTTTATTTTTGACAATTTATTTTGATGAACCATTTCTTTCAAACAAAGTTATTTTTGATAAACTTGTTTGTTTATTTGGTTTCATCATAATTTTTTTTCTCATAAGTCATAAGAAAAACCGAGCTTTGTTACTAAAAGAAAGGGTTAAAATAAAAAAGGGTTTAGGTGGGTAAAAAGGGTGTTTGTTTTGGGTTAAGAAATGAAAAGGTTTAGGCTCAAAGGGGTTAACTAGGGGGATTTTGGGTAGGTGGTGTAACAACTGTCACTAAAACCATAATTAGGATGGTAATTAGCTATTAAGGAAACCCTAATTGAGAAACCCAAGTAATTCTGCACTAACCCTAAAATTTCCAGAACAATCAGAATCAGGATCAGGGCTCCTAAAACTCAGGGGGGGCAAAACCCTAGCCAACGATTATCCTCATAACTATTTGTAAAATTCGAAATTTACGAAACTGTCGACACAGCAAGCCTAGTTACACACGTAGCTACCCTATGAACATAGGTTACCACTCGCGTAGCGCGACGCCTATGGGGGGTACCCCTCGCGCTACGCGACGGTGTCAAATTTCGGGTATAAATAGAGGGGGTTGGGACTTGAATTCTGTCTTTGAAACGACGTAAATCCGAGTTACGTAGATCAAGTTATAAGCAAAACAGTCCAACATACACACACAATTATCGAAACGCTGCCGCAATCAGGGTATAACTCGATCGCTATTACGATTCAACGTCCGATCGATTATAACTATCCAACGATAGTCCAGGTGCTGCTCAATTGAGCTTGTACTTTGATTATTCGTCGTGATTTCGACTTGAATATTAGAGTGCTGTTCGAATTCGGACTATGCTCTGTTATTCGTTGTGAATCCGATTGAATTATCGAGTATTGCACTGATTAATCGTTGTGAAGGTTTAATCTCGTGAATTGTCGTAATTGCTGTATTAGTTACAACCCCGTTTGTGTGAATTAGGCTAATCAGTAGACTAGACTCTGCCCAAATTGAATCAGCAATATATCAAGGATATCTGTAGACTAAACTTTGCCCATAGAAATCTGCAATGTGAGTTCATTTCTCTTTTCTCACCGTTTGTGAGTCCATACTCTTTTATCACAGTTTTATCACCTTTTTGTGAAACAATTATATTACAAAATGCTTTCTAAAAATCCTAAATGGTTACCAGTTATACTTACAGTGATTAAGTTATTATATTTTACTGGTATAGGAGGTATTATACATTATTTGATTCTCATTGCTATTACCCGGAAAGTTAGCATAACCATAATTATTATATATAAATCTAAATGGCAGATACCATAACAAAGGCAAGTATACTGTATTCTATTTGTAAGTCAAGTTATTATATCATATTATTACAATTAGTGAATTAACATATTTTGATAAGTTATAATAATTGACATAAAATGTCATTATTCTGAATTGCATGATTTGGTGCTAGAAATAATATATTTGACCAAGTAATAAGACATCATTATGTCCAAAGTCACTAGCTGAAAGAATGATCAGCAGTGATATGTCCAAAGACACTAGTTGAAAGAATGATCAACAGTGTTATAATTAGAGTCACTAGTTGAAAGAATGATCAACAGTGATAATGACTAGAAGCACTAGTTGAAAGAATGATCAACAGTGCCATGAATAGAATCGCTAGTTGAAAGAATGATCAACAGCGATATGACCAAAGACCTCAGTTAAAAGAATGATCAACAGTATTATGAACAAGTGATATGGTCAGAGTCACTAGTTGAAAGAATGATCAACAGTGATATGACCCAGTCATAGGAATTGCCTAATGATAGATAAATTGAATAACGGTAAAGTATAGTTATTTGATTAATTCACTATTGGATGAAAGTAAACCAATGAGTGATATTATTGCTGTTATATTGGAATTGCTATTATGTGACAAAATACTGATTGAGTAAGGTAAATGCAAATAAATATAAAACCTTAATACTGTAAGGTATAACAATATATTTGTATAAAAATGGAATGAATTCACTCAGCATTCCCGCTGACAAAACCTTTTTCAAACATGTTTCAGGTAATTATCATAAGGCTGGATACGGCACTGAAAGGCATCAAGAAATGGCTTATTAAAGAAATATTGTTTCATAAAATAAAATTTATCTTTATTAAAGCTACCATTTTAAAATAGGGAGTTATCCCATCTATTTAAATCAAATCCGGTGTTTTCTAAACTCTGATATTTTTCCTAACTCACGGTCCTGATGAAAATTCCGCTGCAATGTTTTTCAAAAATAATCACCGGTACCACGGGACTGCTCACGGCACCCGACTCCGTCCAGGGTGGGTCGGGGGTCGTGACAGAAGGTGGTATCAGAGCTAAGCCACTACTTTGAGCCTATAAGTGTTGTGATAATAATATTTAAACTTAAATAAATGAGTTAGGAGATTGCTATTAACTGGTAGCACATCTGATAATATTCAAAGGTTGAATAAGAAAAGATGCCTTAGTATAAGTCAAGCCACTTGTTTAAGCTAATTAGGTGTTCTTTAATACCTAAAACAATAAAGTTAGAAAATTTATACAAATTAACTTATGTGTTGTACATGAATATGTATATGTCAATATACACATATAATATCCTGGAGGTATTATTTTGTTTTAATTATTATGTGATATTAATAAGTGAAAATATTTGCAATCCAGATGTCGAATGAAGTATCACATAATCCAGAAGTTCATGCTAATAATGAAAATCCTTTGGATAAAAATGCTATAGAAAATCTAATAGCTCAAGGAATAGCTAATGCTTTACCTTTAATAATTAAAGCTGTTAAAAATCCCATAGAACCCACCAAAGCTATGAGCAGTAAGCATACCCGTGACGATAGTTTTAACCATAGTGTCAATAGTGATAATAATGATATTATCAAAACCCCATTTCCTAAGAAGAAGAAGGCGATGACTCTCGGGTGTACCTACAAAGAATTTCTAGCCTGTAAACCAACCGAGTTCGCGGGCAGTGAAGGTGCCACGGCTGCTCTGCGATGGTTGGAAAAGACAGAGGCTGTTCTTACGATCAGCAAATGTGCTGAAGAAGATAAGGTGATGTATGCATCTAATCTTTTTAAGGAAGAAGCCTTAGAATGGTGGAATACAATTCTTCAGGCAAAAGGAAGGACCATGGCTTATGCCATTAACTGGGAAGAATTCAAGGGAATGGTAGAAAGAAAATTTTGTCCTCCTTATGAAAAGGAAAGAATAACTAACAAGTTCCTAAATCATAAAATGATAGATGTGAATTGTCGTGAATATACGACAACATTCTTCGAATATGCAAGAATGGTACCAACTCTGGCTTCGCCAGAACCCGTACTAATTTCTCGTTATATTTGGGGATTAGTTAGCGAAATCCGAGACATAGTTAAGGCCGTTAGACCACAGACTATTGAGGAAGCAGTTGAACTAGCTAACATGCTGACAGATGGACTAATCCGCACAAGAGAAGAAAACAAGAAGAAAGAGTTAGCCCAGAAAATTTTCCAAGAATTCAAGAAGAAAGAAACTGAACCGTCATTAGAGCAACCTATCTGCAGAAATAGTAACAAAACGCATTCAGGACGATGTCGTTTTAGGAACACACCCTACTGTGACTTCTGCAAGATGACCGGGCACACAGAGGAAGAATGTAGAAGGAAAACTAACATCTGTTACAATTGCGGGGAAACTGGACACATCAAACCGTATTGCCCAAAACTAACCAAAGCGTCTAACACCACGGCTAGAACAACAGACGGAGCTAAGACGAACGCGCGAGCATACGTACTTACTACACAAGAAGTAGAGATGATTCCAGACGTAGTCACTGATATATATCTAAGTTAAGTTATTATTTGACCCTAGTACAAATAAAAGTTCATAAATAAATACATTCCGTCAAATATTTCCTCTATTTCAGATCCACACCAAACTTGTTTGGTTTTCACTTTCATTGAATCATTTATTTGGTCACGATCACCTTGTGGTGACGTTTTCACAAATTTGAAGCTTGTGCTAATCTCGTTGCACCTCTTACATACGGGTTTAATTATTCATTCATGTTGAATCACTTTGATTTATTCTATCAAAACAATCTTAACACAATCGTGTGCTAAGATAATGATACACAAATTCATTTCATATTTCCGTGTATCTATCGAGCGCTTCGCAATCTTTATTGCTTTATCATCTTTGATCATTTCAATTTCAATCCAAAATCCTAATGTATTTATTTGAAACATTCGGATTTACTTCATTTGATTTACATCATGGTGAAACTCGTTTCATTCACCACTACTATGACACCTTGTGGCGTCATAATAAATTTGTAGCTTGAACTATTTTCAATTTCACTCCTAATACACGAATTTTAATTTTTGGTTCATATTCTTAACCAATCTTAATACAACTATGTGTTAAGATAAAAGTACACAAATTCGTATCATATTCCGGTGTACTTCTTAAACGTTTCTTCTATCATCGAAAATTTTATAATATTTCATTTTGTCTTTTCATCATCAATTGAAACTCCTATTTGAAATGAGTATCCAAGTTTTCTTCATCTAAACTTTCAGTTGATTATACGGTGAAATTGTTCGAGCACCGTAATTATTGAAATTATTCCAATCATTACGACACCTTGCGGAGTCGTTATAAACTTGTAGCTTGGGCTAATCCTAATCATACGAACCATTCAAAACCACGTATGTCTTTCGTTTGACTCATCATATGAAAGTAATCTTGATATAATTGTATGATACACTAAACTTTATTGCATTCTAGTGTATCCTTGCAATGTCAACACACTGATTTTTCTCTTGATATGATTCGATAATTAACAATGATCTTCGTGCCATTATTTCTGACCTTATTGATTCTGAGTTTTCCTCAGTTGCCAATCAAAGTAAGTTTTCTTTTGATCATGAATTTTATTCTAAAAAGTCATTTCACTAACTGTAAACAGATATCTATTTGATCATATATCTGTTGACTTGAACCTAGTCCTATTCGAAACTATATCATTTCATCTCATTCAGTTATCATCGATTTCTTGAACTATTTCAGTTGAACTTTTTGAACCCTACTTATACAACTAGTATTCACAAAATTTAACTCTGTGTCATTTACCTTAAAATCCAGTTCCATTGACTAAATTATGACATAAGTCTAACAGAAATATCATAACCCAAATCTCGAGGACGAGATTTTTTAAGGTGGGGAGGATGTAACAACTGTCACTAAAACCATAATTAGGATGGTAATTAGCTATTAAGGAAACCCTAATTGAGAAACCCAAGTAATTCTGCACTAACCCTAAAATTTCCAGAACAATCAGAATCAGGATCAGGGCTCCTAAAACTCAGGGGGGGCAAAACCCTAGCCAACGATTATCCTCATAACTATTTGTAAAATTCGAAATTTACGAAACTGTCGACACAGCAAGCCTAGTTACACACGTAGCTACCCTATGAACATAGGTTACCACTCGCGTAGCGCGACGCCTATGGGGGGTACCCCTCGCGCTACGCGACGGTGTCAAATTTCGGGTATAAATAGAGGGGGTTGGGACTTGAATTCTGTCTTTGAAACGACGTAAATCCGAGTTACGTAGATCAAGTTATAAGCAAAACAGTCCAACATACACACACAATTATCGAAACGCTGCCGCAATCAGGGTATAACTCGATCGCTATTACGATTCAACGTCCGATCGATTATAACTATCCAACGATAGTCCAGGTGCTGCTCAATTGAGCTTGTACTTTGATTATTCGTCGTGATTTCGACTTGAATATTAGAGTGCTGTTCGAATTCGGACTATGCTCTGTTATTCGTTGTGAATCCGATTGAATTATCGAGTATTGCACTGATTAATCGTTGTGAAGGTTTAATCTCGTGAATTGTCGTAATTGCTGTATTAGTTACAACCCCGTTTGTGTGAATTAGGCTAATCAGTAGACTAGACTCTGCCCAAATTGAATCAGCAATATATCAAGGATATCTGTAGACTAAACTTTGCCCATAGAAATCTGCAATGTGAGTTCATTTCTCTTTTCTCACCGTTTGTGAGTCCATACTCTTTTATCACAGTTTTATCACCTTTTTGTGAAACAATTATATTACAAAATGCTTTCTAAAAATCCTAAATGGTTACCAGTTATACTTACAGTGATTAAGTTATTATATTTTACTGGTATAGGAGGTATTATACATTATTTGATTCTCATTGCTATTACCCGGAAAGTTAGCATAACCATAATTATTATATATAAATCTAAATGGCAGATACCATAACAAAGGCAAGTATACTGTATTCTATTTGTAAGTCAAGTTATTATATCATATTATTACAATTAGTGAATTAACATATTTTGATAAGTTATAATAATTGACATAAAATGTCATTATTCTGAATTGCATGATTTGGTGCTAGAAATAATATATTTGACCAAGTAATAAGACATCATTATGTCCAAAGTCACTAGCTGAAAGAATGATCAGCAGTGATATGTCCAAAGACACTAGTTGAAAGAATGATCAACAGTGTTATAATTAGAGTCACTAGTTGAAAGAATGATCAACAGTGATAATGACTAGAAGCACTAGTTGAAAGAATGATCAACAGTGCCATGAATAGAATCGCTAGTTGAAAGAATGATCAACAGCGATATGACCAAAGACCTCAGTTAAAAGAATGATCAACAGTATTATGAACAAGTGATATGGTCAGAGTCACTAGTTGAAAGAATGATCAACAGTGATATTACCCAGTCATAGGAATTGCCTAATGATAGATAAATTGAATAACGGTAAAGTATAGTTATTTGATTAATTCACTATTGGATGAAAGTAAACCAATGAGTGATATTATTGCTGTTATATTGGAATTGCTATTATGTGACAAAATACTGATTGAGTAAGGTAAATGCAAATAAATATAAAACCTTAATACTGTAAGGTATAACAATATATTTGTATAAAAATGGAATGAATTCACTCAGCATTCCCGCTGACAAAACCTTTTTCAAACATGTTTCAGGTAATTATCATAAGGCTGGATACGGCACTGAAAGGCATCAAGAAATGGCTTATTAAAGAAATATTGTTTCATAAAATAAAATTTATCTTTATTAAAGCTACCATTTTAAAATAGGGAGTTATCCCATCTATTTAAATCAAATCCGGTGTTTTCTAAACTCTGATATTTTTCCTAACTCACGGTCCTGATGAAAATTCCGCTGCAATGTTTTTCAAAAATAATCACCGGTACCACGGGACTGCTCACGGCACCCGACTCCGTCCAGGGTGGGTCGGGGGTCGTGACAGGTGGTAAAAAAAATAATGGTGTAGAAAGAAAAAAAGGGTTAGTCCTAATGCCTCCATCATTTACTTACTCGGGTTTAAGTTGGTAAGGATTGGGAATGCATTGTCGTGGCAAGTTCTAGAGTCGTAAGAACCAAGCGGCTATTCACACAAGAAATGAAAAATGAGCATTTAGTGTAAAGATATGTATTTGTATGCTCAATAAAGGTTCAAAACTCACTTTTGTGGGAATGGGTTTTTATGTGATCAAGTATATATAATCAAATTTTAACTAAGTTTGTCATGCCGTTTCATAATTTTCTTATGTTGGTTCTTTTTATCACGACGCTATCAGTTGTAAATTTGTAAAAATATAACCTTTTTAGAATTTGATATTCCCAACTTAAACTTAGACAAATAAAAAAAATGAAAATTTTTGAAAAAAATTTTGGGGTGATTAGCGGTTCCAATAGAGTTTTGTGTAAGGCTTGTTAATTAGGACTTGCAAGATTCAATGTTTTAGCATCCCCCCACACTTAAATTACACATTGTCCTCAATGTGTCCCAAAAATAAGTTTTTAGGTTGATTGAATGTGTAAGAAGGTGTGAAAAACAAAGTTTCATGTTACTGGTACTCTGCACGGCCCCGTGTTCAAGTGCCAGTAATAGAAGTTTGTAAAAAGAAACAGAAGCCTGGACACGGGGGCGTGTTCAGTGAACACGGCCTGTGTCCAGTTACCTGAACTGTGCGTTTTCTGCAAATTGTGCAGCACGGGGCCGTGTCGGGCGGACACGGCCCGTGTTGAACTTGCTGTAATGAAGAAATTTTTGTCGGGAAGCTCTGTTTTCGTGCATGGGGTGCTGCTTCTCATTTCCCTTGTCATCCTTCACCATCCCGAGTGTGTTTTATTCCTGAAAATTAAAATTAAACTAGAAAATATAAAGTTATTCTAAGCTAAACTAAGGATGGTTCCGCGGAATGCCTCCGTGGTGCGCCACGTTTATAAGGGTCATTGGCTAGACCCAAAGCCGGGTCATATGTTACTCAAGCGGGATGTTTTGCATCCCATGCACCGTCGGAGAGCATCATCCAAGCTTGAGTCGATGACCTTCATGTAGTTGACCGGATCTTCGTCTTCCACTCTTTTTCCAACCCCAAACTTTACTTCCTCTTCCCCAAACTTCAATGTTAGTGTTGCATCATTCATGTCTACCACTGCTTGTGCTGTGGCTAGAAATGGATTCCCTAGGATGAGAGGGACTTCAGTGTCTTCTTCCATGTATAGTATGACAAAGTCGGCCGGGAATACGAAATTTTCGACTTTGACCAATAGATTTTCAGCGACGCCTTGTGGATATTTGACGGATCGGTCGGCAAGTTGTATGCTCATCTTCGTAGGGCTCGTTTTTCCTAGGCCAAGTCGTTTGAACATTGAAGCGGGCATGAGGTTTATGCTAGCCCCAAGATAGGCTAGTGCATTGCGAATGGGGGACTCCCCAATTGAGCAAGGAATTGTGAAGCTTCCATGATCAATCTTCTTTTGTGGGAATTTGTTGAGTAGTAAGGCGGAGCATTCTTCGCCTAAGTTAACTAATTGCAATGATTCAATTTTCCTTTTATGAGTGAGGAAGTCCCTCATAAATTTTGAATATTTAGGCATTTGGGTTAGGACTTCGATAAATGGAACATTAACATGCAATTGTTTTAATAAATCTTTGAATTTTGCGAATTGCTCATCGGTCTTTTGACGAATTAACCGATCGGGGTATGGAACCAGAGGAGCCTTGGTAGGCTCTTGAATTGGAGGAGAAGCCTTCTCTTGTTGGGGCGGTGTTGTGCTTTGTAACACCTCGTAAAATCATACCCAATAAAATAAAGACACGTGTCATGTAAGACAAACGTGTCAGGAACCCGGATCAAATAAAAGATGTATGGTAGGATTTAAAAAGGGCGAAATGTTATTAAAATACCTCTGAGCGACCTAAGTTATAAATCCCAAGACCTTAAATCGTTATGATGAACATCTAATATGTTAACCGATTGTTCCTAAATAGATAAATTCCATTCTTATATGGAAATTGGGTTCTTTAAAAATATTGCTACAACATTCAGGAATTAAATTCTTGATTAGGAAGGGTTGAACTTGAATTAGAATGCATGTCCAAGTTATCATGAGGATCCAAGGTGAATTCTTGATTTTTCCGACATTCAAAACCTCCCACAAGATCCAAAACATGTAAGTGCATGCAAAGCACGCAAGGGCTGAGCAAAGGGACCCTCAACTGAAAAGGATAGCATGAGATTCGGACTTGTAAGAGTTGCATGGTCAAGACTTGAAAGTTTGCAAAATTTTGTCCTCAGACCATCGGTTACGGACCGTAAGGGTCCAGGCTTACGGTCTGCAAGGATCATATCTGGGCGCATCAGACCAGGGTCGGTTACGGACCGTATCCGTATAGGCTGACGGTCCGCAAGGAGGTGCTTACGGACCGCAAAGGCTTCAGCTTACGGTCCGTAAGCCTGTCGCTGGCAGCAGATTTTGGACAGCTGCCTGTTCAGCCTGTTACACCGCCTTAGTAGTGTGGTTTTCGGAAACAGGGGCTTGGTAACTGGTATATAGCAACATAGGGACACCTGGGATGATCTTGCAACATATGTAGACTATTTTGGCATGATCTTATGCATTTGAGTTTAGTATATAAGGAGGTCTTCATGTTGCAACTTTCACTTGCTCATTTGCAACTTATTAAGCATCTCTGGAGCTCTCTGGACAGCAAACACTCTTTCCTAAAGTCCCTAATCATACTTAGGACCATTCTAAGTGTTCCTAATCCTTCTTAATTTAGTTTAGCTTAGTTAATTAGCTAAAAGTCAAACCGTCGTAATTAAGGTTTGACTTCGAGATTAAGCAATAATTATCCGGTGAAATCTTGAATTAAAAATACCTATAAGTAGGTAATTATGTGGGTAATAAACCCTTAAAAGGGTATTCTCAGATTCCCATTCTAACTATGTCAATTGTCGGGTCAAAGCTAAATTCAAAAAGTCAACAGAAAGCTTTATTTCAAATAAATACATAATTAGCAATGTAGGATCCATACAACCTGTTACATGTTAGTATAACCCTCTGTGATTATACGGATTGGTTCATTAGTTGTCCAATTATTATGCAAGTTTCTGTTAATCGCCTAAATGTTGACTATTATGCCCTTTTCACCTTAAATTATGATTTTTGAAAATATAAAATAGTAGACACCTTAGTTACTGATTTATAAACTTATACCTAAAATTTGACATCAGTTTGGGGTCTAGATTTAGAATTATGCTCATTAACGTAATTAGAAGCCTTCTTAGTAATTAAATGGCGTAATTAGCATATAGCCTATCTAAACCCAAATTTTAATATCAAACTTTTTACCTACTGATATAAAATAATATTTTGGGATTTTTGGAGGTTTTTATTTATTTTTAGGCTGAGCATAACTTAGAGTTTTAAGCTTATTTCGGTTATTGCCGGTTTTGCCCTTTTGGGCTATAAAATGAGTTTTATAAATCCTTTTGACCTCAAACCTTTTTCTACTAATTCATAATGTTAAATAAATTACTTTGAGCCTTCTGGAATATTAAAAATATCAGCTTTCTATACAAAACCCAGAAATGGCTCCAAATCGCCTTTTTAAGCATTTTTACGACATAGTATGTATCAAAACTTGTTTATATATATATAAGGTTTGATACCTACTGATATATTCAGTAAATTTTTATATTATAACAGTATACAAAGGTTTTAAACTCAGATTTTCAGTTTTGACCTTTTAGGCTTATGTAAATTTACCAAAATGCCCCTACGGTGCATAATATGGTTATAATTAATAAGTTTCACATATATGTGCTACCCTACTGCTATAACTTATTAAATTAAGTATATTTACTAAATAAATCAGACCTGTAATTTAGATTACAAATTAAACTCTTTTATACCCTTTAAAATGACCAAAATGCCTTTATGAGGCATAGTTTGAGTTTAAAATCATTTTGGGCATAATATGAGATATCTTACTGATGTCACAACATATTTAGTGCATATTAACTCAGGGAACTTGTATATGATTCATATGGTTACCCGTTACACACTTTCGCGTTTGGATCGGCTTATGTAACTAGTTTACGTATATTAGCCGAAGCGGGTTAAACCATATCATTTTTGTCTCAAAATCCAGAATGTGTTTAAGTTACCCATATTAAACAAGCATACAAGCTTTTCGGGTCAAAATCACATTCTAACCCGGTCTTCGCCTTCCATGCGATTGAACCATATTCTTTCTTTAAAACTAACCGGTCTAAGCTTAGGCTAAAATAAAGACCCGTTAGGATTTTAATAGGTTATTATAAACCTTCGTTCCAGAATAGGAGATCCAGTAAAAGCTATTTGCACTTGCTTATTGTGACTATACTTGCTCAGGTAAATACTTTTAACTTATTTTCCCTATACAGGCTGGGGTACGGTATATAAAATACCGCTTGGTCGGGCATTGAATCTTTAATCAAATGTAGGTTAAATCATTGAAATGACCCGTTAAAAATTGTGTTGTTTGCTTAAAGCCTTTGGGGGGTTAATGACCATGTCCCAGATATCCTTGGCATCATTTTACGAAATGGCCACGACCTAAGCATGCGGGTGTAGGCATACACCCGTTGTGCATAAATATTAAGGTATAACCGCCGGTTTTGGGTTAAACCGCTGCAGGATTATATCATGTGGTGTGTCTATTGATCTTTAACCCGGTATAGACCCGGGCTACTGGACGCATAAGAAACATGTAAATCTTTTACAAGTTTATATTCAAATAATTATCCCAAGTTATAAAAACCTTTTTGTGCCATGTGTATTTAAATCAATTTTAAACCTTTTCAAAATGAGTCAGTTAAATTGTATTTACCAGTGTAAACTGACATATTTCCCAAAAAGATTAAGTGCAGGTACTACGCGTAATAGGCTGGCCTCTCCTTAGCATCATTTGGAGTCTCGCAAGCTTGGATGCAAATAAATCTGTTGAACAAGTTTCCTTTTTCTTTTGATCCGCCTGTGGATCTATTTCAACTGTTCGTGATACTTAATATTACAATATTAATTCGGTTGAAATAAATCTATCTTTTTGCTTCCGCTGTGCATTTTAAATTTGTGTTGTTTGACTATGATGATATCAACTACGTCACGATACTCCTCACCGGGCCCACTAGTGACATGTGGAAAAATAGGGGTGTGACAGGTTGGTATCAGAGCCAACACTGAGTGAATTAAGCACTAGCCTTTTGTGTTTCATTATATATATATATATTCTTGTTGTTATCTTTAATTATGTTTACAGGTTTAAGAATGCCGAGTCTAGACAAAGAACATAGGACAAATCATGTTTTGTTTTATTTTTGTCTTTCATTATATATATATTCTTGTTGTTATCTTTAATTATGTTTACAGGTTTAAGAATGCCGCCCAGGATGAGACGAGGACGAGGTAAGGCTCCATTTACTAGCCATGACCATGAAGCCGGGCCTTCTCACCGGCGTACACCCTCAATCACTATGAGCACGAGTCCTCAGGAGCCCTGGAGGACGTATATTGAACCCGGGAGGCGATCTGTCTTCCTAAGCTCCTCACCATCCTACCTACACTCATTTGGGCCTCAGTCTGAAAACGAGCCCAACAACCCCCAAGCATCCTTCATACCTCTACAGCGATCAAACTCGCACCATTCTTTCGGCGACCCCACTCCCGCCTTTCAGAGCCGGTTCAACCCGGCTAATTACATTCAAGAACCCGTGGGTTTCAACCCACTAGGACCCGGAGATCACTTTTCGGGTGGCAACGACATGGATGAGGATACGGACCCCGTGGAACCTGCAACCGGGACCCCAAACCATCCCATCGAGATCTCGGATGGGTCCTCGTTTCACGGATCACCTTACCGCGGCCCGGATAGCTACCAGGCGAGGTTCAACCAGTGGGACTGGTATTTTACACCCTCTGAACACTCGTCTCCGTACCAGCAGCAGCAACAGCAGCAGGATCCTTCCGAGGATTCCCGATTTGTGGCAGTCACTCCGCCACCACCACCACCAGTGGAGCAGCCGCTTCCGGAACCACCGAGGTGGAGAAGATCAAACGCGCGGATGTCCGTGCGAGGAGGGAGTCCGCATCAGCACTCCTCAGCCCTCGAGTGGCAGCCACTACCCGCCATTCCAAGAAGAAGACCCGCAGATGGAGGGACCATCAAACCCCGTCTCGGAGGCAAACTTTGCGCCTGTGGCGCCACCATTGGGTTTTGATAACCCAATCCCTGCATATGCCGGTTCAGCGGCATATAACCCATTTGAGCTACCGGGCCACAACAGCTACAACTATGCCAATGTAACCCGTATCAGGAGGCATGGGACTATAATGCTCGTAACCCTGAAGGGCCCTATGGTGGTCCTTGGACTACTGGGTACCTACTTTATGTGTACCAGCACCCGCCACCTCCTCAACCACTGCATCACCAGCCGCCACAGCCGCAGCTAATTGTCACACCCCAACCGATGGCGGAATCATCGGGGCATGGCACTGAGTGAAACAGATTATCCAGAAGTTTCCACAACAACTATCATTACTATTTAGTTTAATTAATACGTCTCATACCATATCCCAAATAGCAAAACAAATTATTACAGATAACAACTAGTCAAATGTTCTGTTCCGACAACTCAGATTCAAAATAAATATTGATCAAATGCTTCTAGAGTCTCGATCTGCAAGATCTACAGACAACTATGCTCTAGACGCTTATTCTAAGCTCGCCTTCCTAGCAGATAAGCATCCTAATTGCCTGTCACATACGTTAAAATAAAGTCAATACATAAAATGTAAAGGTTAGCATACAAGTTTGATAATAGCATATAGAGTTCGAAATAGTTTACGCATAACCAGCACGTACACAGAGGAAAACGAAGCATGTTAATTACCGACATGGATCTATCGATACCAATGACTGCGGGTTGACTGCCCGAGGCAGTTCGCAATACATGATTACCACTGTAATCCATGCAAGTAATTGTCCTTAACAACCCCCGTGTGAACGAGTGCTGAGTCCAAACTATAGTACTATCGTCGTTAAGGCAGGTAGACAACATTCCACGTGTAAATATAACAACAAGCATTCATTTAGTCACGTAATACATGCAGAACAGTTAGCGTTTAAATAATTGAGTAGTGTGTTCGATTGTGATTTAGATAAGTAACGTATGTAACACCCAATAGTGCTAAAACAAAAAAGGGTTCGAGTATACTCACAGCGATTGATGGACTGAAGGGAGCGCTTGAGAGTAGGGTTAGCCTGAATAGTTCGATAGTATAATGATGAGTAACGCGTATGCGAATACAAGTGTTGAAGGGTCGAACAGCCTGGTCGATCGAACGGTAGGTTCGATCGGACGGGTTGTTCGTTCGGTTGGACAGTCCGTTCGGACAGCCTGTTCGATCAGCCAGTAGGCTCGATCGGTTGGTCTGTTCGAGTGGATTGTTTCTTCCTTTGAGTAGGATGCGTTTGTGTATGATGGCTTGTCCTTTTGAGGTTTTCGTTGTAGTATTTGAGAACATTGAAGTGTTCTTACCTTTCAGGTCGATCGATCGAACGGGCCGTTCGATCGGCCGGCTTAACCTATCGGTTAGACACTTCAGTAGTAAGTCCTCAGCAGTATGTCACCTGATCGGACATCATGTTCGATCGGGTGGCGCTCCAATACATCGAACGAGTTGACAAATCAGTTAAGTGTTGAAGCATAGTATCTCATGATCCGAAAAGTAATTCAACACAAACCGCAGTTCGATCGAACCGCACTTCGTTCAATACTAGGTTTCATGAAATTGTTAAAGTGTGGGGCCATGTGCTAGCAGATCGGCTGGCCTGGTCGATCGTCTGACATGTCCGATCGGCTGGGCTGTTCATTCGAACAGCCTGTCCGATCGGTCAGCATCCTGACCTGGTCAGGCTGTCGTCTAACACTTGGATGTTCTGATGGTTTGACGTGATATCGAAGTATTTTGACAACGAGTTGAACCATGGAACCTTCGTTCTTACTTGTTTCCCTGGCTCGGACAGGAATCACCTAAGTCCAGCTGGTGAACGGTTCGGAACGGAGTTCAAGTTTAACCCGAAATCAGTGAACCTCGTAGATAGAATCCGAATCTTGAACCACACAACCATTAGAATGATTAGTGAGTTGGCTCAAGCTCCGTTTCTACCGGTTTGAAGGCATTGAGTGTAAAAGAGTTGAAAGAAAGTTGGAAATCCTTCTTTCAATCGTTCATACCATGTAAATGTTCAAATCTGTGATGGATCTTAGTTTGTTTATGTGGAAATCGGCTAGATCCAAGTGATTCTTGGTGGATTGAGGCCAAATCATGAAGTTCTTGAAGAACACCATGATGACATCATCCTAGAATACTTAGATCTTGATGATTTCACGGTTAGAAATCAAGATTTTAAAGATAGAAAGGTGTAGGAGTGTGCATAGATCAAGAACATACAAGATTTAGGATGAAATCTTACCGGGATTGAGAGAAATCTGAGAAATAGTGAAGAACACGAGCTGGTCGGTCAGAGGGTTTCCAAAAGTGGAAAGAATGACAATGACAGACCTATTTATAGGCTTCCAAAAGGGGAAAGAGCTGGCCGATCGGCCAGGCATCCCGATCGGACAGCCTGCTCGATCGGACAGTCTGTCCGATCGGCTGGGCTGTTCGATCGGCTAGGAGCCTGATCGATCAACAGCCTGCGTTGAGCGTTCGGTGCGACGACTTCTGATATTTCGATTTCGATTGAAGACGATATGAATACGATAGAGTTTCCTATTCAAATTACTTTTAATCCCAACCACTATATCTACATACAAGCATCTATATTTCACACTATCTTTTCGCTACCATTCATTATAATTCGATTTCGATTGAGTTTGATTGAGTTTCGAGTTTCGATTCGATTGATCACCACACATAACATAAAATAAACACACACAGGTAACACATAAGGCACACACACACATAATATAATACCATAGTCGCATAATTGAGTTTCGAGTTCGATTGATGATTCGATTAGCTTGATTATTGATTGATTAACTTTATTGCATTATTACTTCCTACTATTCACAGTCGTAAAGCGTTTCGCGTCGATTAAACATTCGACTACTTCGATTCTTTTGATTAACAACACTTACTCCACATAATACAAATAATAAAATGTAAAATAGACTAGTCAAAGTCAAAGGAGTCAAACTTGACTTTGACTTTGACTTGACATTCGGTAACACGGGGTGTTACAGCCTCCCCTTTTTTAGGGAATTTCGTCCCGAAATTAGGCTGAAAACTGCACAAAACACCGTGAATGATCTTACCAATTTCTTGCTTCAGATCTTCATTTAAACAACTGCGGGTACTTAGCCTTCATGTCGCTTTCGAGTTCCCAAGTAAACTCCGTGCCTCGTTTGCCTTCCCATCGGACTTTCACGATAGGGATGCACGAGCGTCTGAGTTGCTTGGTTTGGCGATCCATGATTTCGACAGGCTTTTCTACGAAATGCAGCGTTTCGTTAACTTGAAGGTCGTCGAGAGGTACAATCAGATCATGATCAGCTAGGCATTTTCGAAGGTTTGACACATGGAAAGTCAGGTGGACGTTACTAAGTTCCTCCGGTTGTTCGAGTCTGTAGGCGACTTTTCCGATCCTTTCCAGAATCTTAAAAGGTCCAACATATCGAGGCGCTAGTTTCCCTTTCTTGCCGAATCTGACCACACCCTTCCAAGGTGATACCTTTAGGAGTACGTAGTCGCCAACGTCAAATTCAAGGGGCTTGCGTCTTCTATCGGCGTAACTTTTCTGTCTATCTCGAGCTTTCGACAAGTTGTCTCAAATCTGGAGGATTTTGTCAGTCGTTTCTTGTAGTAACTCGGGACCGGTTAATTGCGAGTGACCGATCTCGTGCCACACAATAGGCGATCGACATCTTCTTCCATATAAAGCCTCGAATGGTGCCATTTGGATGCTGGCATGATAACTGTTGTTGTACGAGAATTCAACTAACGGTAGGTACTTGTTCCAACTACCACCGAAGTCTATGACACACGCACGAAGCATGTCTTCAAGAGTACGGACCGTTCTTTCAGTCTGTCCGTCGGTTTGAGGATGGAATGCGGTACTTAAGTTAAGCGTCGTACCAAGAGCTGCTTGAAATGTTTCCCACAAATGCGAAGTAAACCGAGCGTCACGGTCTGAAATGATGTCACGAGGCGTACCATGATTACAAATGATCTCGCCGGTGTAGATTCGGGCTAGTCGTTCCACCTTGTAGCCTTCCCGTATTGGCTAGAAGTGGGCTGATTTGGTCAGATGATCAACTATAACCCAAATGCTGTCGTGACCTGATGGCGTGGGCGGAAGTTTGGTTATGAAATCCATAGCTATACTCTCCACTTCTATATGGGGATTGGAGGTTGTTCGAGTAAGCCAGAAGGTCGTTGATGTTCAGCCTTAACTCTCACACAAGTCAGGCAACTTCCAACATAAAGAGCAATATCCCGTTTCATGCCCGGCCACCAGTACTTGTAGCGAAGGTCCTGGTACATTTTATCGGCACCGGGAAGAATAGAGTATCGCGATTTGTGGGCTTCGTTCATTATAATCTTTCGCAAATCGGTTCTCTTAGGGATCCAAATTCGGTCCAGATAATAGAAGATCCCATTTGCTTTGCTTACAAGCTGAGCTCCATCATTATAAATCCTCTCTTTCTTCAAGGTGCGTTCATTAAAGCAAGCATGTTGGGCTTCGCGGATGAGGGTTTCGAGGTGGTGCTGGGCTTGGATATTGCGAATACTGAGCAAATAACTCCGTCTGCTGAGCGCGTCGGCAACAACATTTTCCTTGCCTGGGTGATAACGAATCTCACAGTCGTAATCGTTAAGAAGTTCTACCCATCGGTGTTGACGCATGTTAAGTTCTTTCTGATTAAAGATGTGTTGTAAACTCCTGTGATCGGTGAAGATCGTACACTTGGTACCATACAAGTAGTGTCGCCAAATCTTCAATGCAAAAACAACTGTGCCTAGCTCGAGATCATGGGTTGTATAGTTCTTCTCGTGGATTTTGAGCTGACGAGATGCGTAAGCTATAACCTTGTCCCGTTGCATGAGAACACAGCCCAGACTAAGGTTGGAAGCATCACAATAGACAATGAAATCGTTGTTTCCGTCTGGCAACATGAGAACAGGAGCATTGCAAAGCATGTGCTTTAGGGTTTGAAAAGCAGACTCTTGTTCAGTTCCCCAAACAAAAGGCTTGTCTTTATGGGTAAGAGCGGTAGGCGGCACAGCGATCTTAGAGAATCCTTTGATAAATCGTCGATAATAGCCCGCTAGTCCGAGAAAAGAACGAACTTCGGACGGGTTCTTAGGCATAATCCAGCTCTTAACTGCTTCAATCTTCACGGGATCGACATGAATACCTTGACTATTAACGATGTGACCCAGAAACTGAACCTCCTACAGCCAGAATTCGCACTTGGAGAACTTGGCATAGAGTTGATTCCCCTGGAGTAGTTCGAGAACCAAACGTAGATGTTGCGCATGTTCGGCTTTCGACTTGGAATAGATCAAGACATCGTCGATGAACACGATGACGAAACGGTCTAGAAATGGCTTACACACGCGATTCATCAGATCCATGAAAACCGCGGGTGCGTTGGTTAAACCAAAAGGCATAACAACGAATTCATAGTGGCCGTATCGAGTACGAAAAGCGGTTTTAGGGATGTCTTCCTCTCGAATGCGCAATTGATGATAGCCTGAACGTAGATCGATCTTCGAGAAACACTTGGCACCTTGCAGCTGATCAAATAAGTCATCGATTCGAGGCAAAGGGTAACGGTTCTTGATGGTTAACTTATTCAATTCCCGATAATCGATGCACATCCTGAATAACCCATCCTTCTTTTTAACGAAAAGGACTGGTGCGCCCCAAGGAGAGGTGCTTGGGCGAATAAAGCCTTTTTCGAGTAATTCCTGGAGTTGGTTCGAGAGTTCCCTCATTTCGGATGGTGCGAGTCGATAGGGAACTTTGGCAATAGGGTTAGCTCCAGGAATAAGGTCGATACGAAAGTCGATGTCTCGACTTGGCGGTAGTCCAGGAAGACCATCAGGGAACACCTGAGGAAATTCACGGACCACTGGTACGTCTTTAACTTCGGCCTTCCTTTTCTTTTCCTTCTCCGCTACTACAATGTTGGCCAAGAAAGCTCTGTATTCCTTGCGGAGATATTTGCTAGCTTGGATGCATGACATGAGCTTGAGACCTTTCGAAGCTGTTTCACCGTACACACATAATAGATCACCATTAGCGAGCGAGAATCGAATCATCTTATCGAAACACACAACTTCAGCATGGTTTTCGTGAAGAAAGTCCATGCCTACTATGATGTCGAAGCTTCCGAGTTGCATGGGAATAAGGTCGATTGGGAAGATGTGATTGTTGAGGTCGAGAGTACAATCACGGAGAACAGAGTTAACGGTGACTGTTCTTCCAGTAGCGACTTCGACTTCGAATGACGAGGGGAGATAAGAGCGCTTACGACTAAGGAGCTTCTCGAATTCAAACGACACAAAGCAGTTATCGGCTCCAGTATCAAACAAACACGATGCATAAATACCATTCACAAGGAACGTACCATTAACCACGTTGTTGTCAGCCTGGGCCTGACGAGCATTGATGTTGAAGGTTCTGGCACGGGCTGCTTGCTACTGCTGTTGAGGCTGCTGCTGCTGTTGGGGCTCTTGTTTCACCACCCTGTTCGGGCACATGTTTGCAAAGTGGTTAGGGTCACCACATGCAAAGCAGACTCGAGCATTGACTGCGGGTGCTTGAGCTGCGGGTTGGCCATAAGGGGCTGGGAGTAGAGCTTGATGAGCGGCGGCAGGAGCTGCGGTGTTACGGGGACCATAGCGACAGTTCGCAGTGAAATGACCGTAGAGGTTGCAGGGAGCGCAGAAACGACAGGCGAGTCCCACCGGATGATGATATGAGCATGTCGGGCAGAGCGGGTGGGGACCTGTGTAAGCACGCTTTGCTGGCGGTGCATTGGTCACTGGAGCTGGTCGGTGATGCGACTGCTGCTGAGCCTGTACGGCTTGCAGAGGGGAAGCAGTTGTTGTGACAGCGCAGTTCTTGTTGCTGGAGCTGCTGTTGTTGTGCTTTTTCTTTCGGCGTGATGACTTGGAGGGTTGAGAAGTGGAGGTGTCGGCGGTTGGTGCAGTAGTAGCTTGATGCAGAGACTTGGATGGCTTATCCCAGAACCCAGACTTCACCCGCTTGTCATTGATCTCGGCGGCAAGCAAGTAAGTCTCCTCGATTGATGATGTCTTGGCGGCGTGAACAAAGTCGGCAACACAATCAGGTAGAGCTCGAATGTACTTCTAGATGGCCATGTCTGGCATCTTGACTTGATCGGGACAGATAATGCTAAGCTGCTTGAAGCGAGCAGTCAAGGCAGCGTTGTCTCCGTCCTTCTACTTGATGTTCCAAAACTCATCCTCCAGCTTTTGGCGTTCATGGGGAGGACAGAATTCGTCCATCATGATGGCCTTCAGCTCTTCCCAACTCAGCTCATAAGCTGCATCATTCCCGCGTTTATTTTGTTCGGCCGTCCACCAGTCTAGAGCTCGGGACGGGAAAACGCCGGCTGCGTTTAGGGTATGGAGATTTTCAGGACAGCCGCTTTGACGCAGAGTGACTTCAATCGAATCAAACCATTGAAACATGGCGGTAGGGCCATCTTCTCCAGTAAACTCTTTTGGTCCGCATGCCTTGAACTGTTTGAAACTGAAAACGGTCTTGTTAGCGTCCTTAGGAGTTTCAGTTCGCGACTCCTCAGACGATTTGCTGACGTTTTCATACACCTCGCTCACAGCTTTTGCCACTTGCTTGGCGATGATAGCAGCAAGACGACGGTCTCTCTTTTCTTGGCGGGTAAGAGGGGTTCGGTGTCCAGATGACGACATGGTCTGCAACAGACATTGTCGTAGGTCTCAGACGCAACAAATCGAATCTCACCTCACACGTCTACTACTTACTAAAGCTCAGGAACACGATAAGGCATGAATCACATAAACACATAGGCACAAACCACAGATTCATGTAATCACAGAAGCACAGAAGCACATAGAGCACAGAATTACAGAAGCATATAAGCACATACGCATTAAGCACATATGCAGTCAAAATACAGAAACCTATCATTCAAAGCTCGCATCTTGTTCGAATATAGCGATCGCGAATAGTATATCGAGTAGTATAGCATAGCATAATCGTATAGCATATCGGGTGTAGTATAAGCGTATGTTATAGCATAAGATCGTCTAGATTTGCAGCGGCTTGTTATCGTCTTGTGATAGAACAGCAATACGAGTCGTGTGTGTCGATCGAGTGATAGCGAGAATCGAATAATTTTCAAAATTAAAACACGTAAACAGACAAGTACACTTAAAACACATAAAATCAACGAGTTATCAGAGTTGGCAGTTGCGAACTCAGAATCGAAACACATAAAATCGAGGAATAGATTGTCTGCAGCTACTAGACATCGACTACCCAAAGCGATTCGACTATTCGCAGTGGACTTGTCATCACTTTTCGACTTTCGGGTTCGCGTTGCTGCCTCGATTCTTGGGCATTCAGCACGTATTCCCTAGGTCATACTTGTGAGTTCAGGTCGTTGGAGTCCGTCGAGGCTTTGGTGAGATTGAAATAAAAATCAGAATAAGTTGCCAAGGTTAGGGTTTCACCCCTAGCTTAGCAACTTCTTCAAAAATTAAGGAGATTATTCATCAAAATATGGATTTCACTCCTGATTTGGTATAATTCTCCTCGTTTGTTATTGAAAATCATGAGGAAATCATTGATAAATTGTTAAAATCAGCATTCACCAAACAATTCAGTCGAGAGTTTGCGGCTTTCACACCTAATCTCAACTAAATCGCTTGACCCTATTTGAAAATTCGAGTGCAGTGATAGCGAAGAGTAACAGGTTATAGCGCATAAGCTTGGTCTGTTGGTTCCTAACTGTAGTCTAGGTCTCTAAGACAACGAACTGGACTAGCTCGTGTCTAGCCTAATTCCCTACAGTTATGGCTCTGATACCAATCTGTCACACCCCAACCGATGGCGGAATCATCGGGGCATGGCACTGAGCGAAACAGATTGTCCAGAAGTTTCCACAACAATTATCATTACTATTTAGTTTAATTAATACGTCCCATACCGTATCCCAAATAGCAAAACAAATTATTACAGATAACAACTAGTCAAATGTTATGTTCCGACAACTCAGATTCAAATATAAATATTGATCAAATGCTTCTAGAGACTCGATCTGCAAGATCTACAGACAACTATGCTCTAGACGCTTATTCTAAGCTCGCCTACCTAGCAGATAAGCATCCTAATTGCCTGTCACATACGTTAAAATAAAGTCAATACATAAAATGTAAAGGTGAGCATACAAGTTTGATAATAGCATATAGAGTTCGAAATAGTTTACGCATAACCAGCACGTACACAGAGGAAAACAAAGCATGTTAATTATCGACATGGATCTATCGATACCAATGACTGCGGGTTGACTGCCCGAGGCAGTTCGCAATACATGATTACCACCGTAATCCATGCAAGTAATTGTCCTTAACAACCCCCGTGTGAATGGGTGCTGAGTCCAAACTATAGTACTATCGTCGTTAAGGCAGGTAGACAGCATTTCACGTGTAAATATAACAACAAACATTCATTTAGTCACGTAATACATGCAGAACGGTTAGCGTTTAAATAATTGAGTAGTGTGTTCGATTGTGATTTAGATAAGTAACGTATGTAACACCCAAAAGTGCTAAAACAAAAAGGGTTCGAGTATACTCACAGCGATTGATGGATTGAAGGGAGCGCTTGAGAGTAGGGTTAGCCTGAATAGTTCGATAGTATAACGATGAGTAACACGTATGCGAATACAAGTGTTGATGGGTCGAACAGCCTGGTCGATCGAACGGTAGGTTCGATCGGACGGGTTGTTCGTTCGGTTGGACAGTCTGTTCGGACAGCCTGTTCGATTAGCCGGTAGGCTCGATCGGTTGGTCTGTTCGAGTGGATTGTTTCTTCTTTTGAGTAGGATGTGTTTGTGTATGATGGCTTGTCCTTTTGAGGTTTTCGTTGTAGTATTTGAGAACATTGAAGTGTTCTTACCTTTCGGGTCGATCGATCGAACGGGCCGTTCGATCGGCCGGCTTAACCGATCAGTTAGACACTTCAGTAGTAAGTCCTCAGCAGGATGTCACCGGATCGGACAACATGTTCGATCGGGTGGCGCTCCAATACGTCGAACAAGTTGACAAATCGGTTAAGTGTTGAAGCATAGTATCTCATGATCTGAAGAGTAATTCAACCCAAACTGCAGTTCGATCGAACCGCACTTCGTTCAATACTAGGCTTCATGAAATTGTTAAAGTGTGGGGCCATGTGTTAGCCAATCGGCTGGCCTGGTCGATCGGCTGACATGTCCGATCGGCTGGGTTGTTCATTCGAACAGCCTGTCCGATCGGTCAGCATCCTGACCTGGTCGGCCTGTCGTCTAACACTTGGCTGTTCTGATGGTTTGACGTGATATCGGAGTATTTTGACAACGAGTTGAACCATGGAACCTTCGTTCTTACTTGTTTCCCTGGCTTGGACAGGAATCACCCAAGTCTGGCCGGTGAACGGTTCGGAACGGAGTTCAAGTTTAACCCGAAATCGGTGAACCTCGTAGATAGAATCCGAATCTTGAACCACACAACCATTAGAATGATTAGTGAGTTGGCTCAAGCTCCGTTTCTACCGGTTTGAAGGCATTGAGTGTAAAAGAGTTGAAAGAAAGTTGGAAATCCTTCTTTCAATCCTTCACACCATGTAAATGTTCAGATCTGTGATGGATCTTAGTTTGTTTATGTGGAAATCGGCTAGATCCAAGTGATTCTTGGTGGATTGAGGCCCAATCATGAAGTTCTTGAAGAACACCATGATGACATCATCCTAGAATACTTAGATCTTGATGATTTCACGGTTAGAAATCAAGATTTTAAAGATAGAAAGGTGTAGGAGTGTGCATAGATCAAGAACGTACAAGATTTAGGATGAAATCTTACCGGGATTGAGAGAAATCTGAGAAATAGTGAAGAACACGAGCTGGTCGGTCAGAGGGTTTCCAAAAGTGGAAAGAATGACAATGACAGGCCTATTTATAGGCTTCCAAAAGGGGACAGAGCTGGCCGATCGGCCAGGCATCCCGATCGGACAGCCTGCTCGATCGGACAGTCTGTCCGATCGGCTGGGCTGTTCGATCGGCTTGGAGCCTGATCGATCAATAACCTGCGTTGAGCGTTCGGTGCGACGACTTCTGATATTTCGATTTCGATTGAAGACGATATGAATACGATAGAGTTTCCTATTCAAATTACTTTTAATCCCAACCACTATATCTACATACAAACATCTATATTTCACACTATCTTTTCGCTACCATTCATCATAATTCGATTTCGATTGAGTTCGATTGAGTTTCGAATTTCGATTCGATTGATCACCACACATAACATAAAGTAAACACGCACAAGTAACACATAAGGCACACACACACGTAATATAATACCATAGTCGCATAATTGAGTTTCGAGTTCGATTGATGATTTGATTAGCTTGATTATTGATTGATTAACTTTATCGCATTGTTACTTCCTACTATTCACAGTCGTAAAGCGTTTCACGTCGATTAAACATTCGATTACTTCGATTCTTTTGATTAACAACACTTACTCCACATAATACAAATAATAAAATGTAAATAGACTAATCACAGTCAAAGGAGTCAAACTTGACTTTGACTTTGACTTGACATTCGGTAACACGGGGTGTTACATAATCCCGCCAGAACGTTAACAAGAGGTCCTCGATAGATTGGACCGATGTGAACGGGATATTCAAACGGAGTGCAGTAACACTCGAGGCTTCTTCAAGGGACTATCAGACTTGATCAAGGGGAAGTCCAAAAGAAGGGGTCATTGAAGACCTTTGTTTATTTATTTTATTTAGTTGTAATCAAGTCCCTGCGTGGACATTTGTTTCAGTACTCAGCCCCTGCGTAGGCTTGTCTTTTTGTACTCTGCCCCTGCGTGGGCATGTCTTTTGTTAACCCCTGCGTGGGTTTGTTGTTTGTTTCGCCCCTGTGTGGGCATGTTATTTTGTAGAAGTCCCGTTTAGGGCAAAAGTTATACTTGTTTAATTTATTAATGAGATGTTTTAATTTAAATTTTCATTTTATTTGTTATTAATTATGTGCATGAAACATAAAATAAAGGAAAATAATTTTCCTATTAAAAGATCTACCATTATATTAAAATGGCAAAAATCTAAAAAGGGCAAGACCTAGCCATGTGTCGTCATAAGAAGGGCCAAAATGGTAGTTCCATAATTAGATTCAGATCCATATTAACATCTCAATTTAGGACTGTTCTGCGTTAATTATTAAAAGAATCTTAAAGGTAAAACCTAGTCTATATGTCGTTGTAGACAAGGCCAAGATGGTATAACCTACACAAAAGATTCCAACTCTTGTTAACATCTGAAAGAATGTTAACATTCATGACAAACTGTGATGCGATAAAATCACATAGGTCATCCTTTAATTGGGTTATTTTAAATTCCCTTAATTATATAACCATCCTTTAAGGATGAAGTGCCTACGGGCTAAAATTAATGTCCTTGGGACTATAAGACTGTAGTAGCCCACAACTCCCTGTCTAGAAAAAGGTAATGAACTTTGATTCAAACCTTAATACCTTGACTCCGTAAAAGTCTTGGTTTATAAATTAAATTTGTCTCTATGACTATGCCCTTTTGTGCTATTATTAAATTAAAATATAGGATTGTAATAAAGGTCCTGAATATATAAATAATCAACAAATTAACCAAAAAATGGCTATTAAAACCATGGTTAATAAATCATAAAATACTATAAAAGCTTCTAAATAAAACCTTGCCCATTATTTTTCTATATGTAGCAATTAAAGCTACATGGCTGGGTCGGATGAGGTAAACAGTCATCCGGTGGAAAACCATGAGAATGCTAGGGTACAGCTGACTGGTGCAGAACTGCAAGCACTAGTTGATAATGCTGTTACAAGGGCTTTGGATCAGCAGAACAGTGAGTCTAGTGGGACTCGAAGTAGGACCCTATCTACACCGCATTCCAAGCCTAAGACTCATTCTGAAGCTCACAGCAAGCCACCCTCTATCCAACCTAAGTCTAAGAAGGAAGAATCAAAGAAAGATGATGATCGACATTCCTCAAACCAAAATAGTGTCCCCTCCAAGAAGATAGTGTTTGATAATGCACCACGTGCCAAAGGTTGCACATATAAATACTTTGTTTCTTGCAAGCCCCGGGATTTCACTGGGGAGAAAGGGGCAGTGGATTGCATAACCTGGTCAGATGAAATGGACACTGTGGTTGATATTAGTGGGTGTGCTGAAAGAGACATTGTGAAGTTTGTATCTCAGTATTTTAAAGGTGAGGCATTAGCTTGGTGGAGGTCCTTGATCCAAGCTACAGGGAAAATCCTATTGTACAATATGTCTTGGGAACAGTTTGTGACACTGATCAAGGAGAACTACTGCCCTCAGCATGAGGTTGAAAAGATTGAGTCTGATTTTCTGTCATTGGTGATGAAAAAACTGGATTGCCAAGCCTACCTCACGAGCTTTAATACAATGTCAAGGTTGGTTCCTTATCTTGTGACCCCGTAACCCAAAAGAATAGCTCGTTTCATTGGGGGTTTAGCCCCAGAGATCAAGGCAAGTGTAAAGGCTTCTCTGCCAGCTACATTCAGGTCTGTAGCTGATATATCCTTGTCTCTCACATTGGACGCGGTCCGGCAGAGATCGCTGAGGAACACGGATGCCAAGAAAAGAAAGCGTGATGATGACAATTCACGACGGTAAGACAAGAAGCACAAGGGAAACAATGACCACAAGAAGGGGTCTGGATCCAAGAAGGATAGGCATCAGTCTGGAGATAAGCCCAAGTGTAAGGTCTGCAAGAAGCACCACCTTGGGAAGTGCATATATGACTCAAAATCCCAAACTCAGCCAAGGCCATGTGGGATTTGCAAATCTTCTGAGCATATGACCCTATATTGCAAGAAACTGAAGGATGCAACTTGCTACAGTTGCAATGAAAAAGGGCATATTAAGACAAATTGCCCAAAAGCTGCAAAGAAAGCTGATGAAAGGAAGAAGACCAATGCCAGGGTCTTTCAGATGAACGCACAGGGGGCAATCCAAAATGACAATGTCATAACAGGTACCTTTCTCATTAATGATGTCTATGCAAGAGTACTATTTGATTCAGGAGCAGATAAATCTTTTGTAGATAATAAGTTTTGTGAATTGTTGAAAATACCTGTTAAAGCCTTAAGTGTGAAGTATGAAGTTGAACTAGCTGATGGAACCATAGAAACCGCATCAATCGTTTTAGATGGATGTTTCATATCCATTAGGAACCACTCTTTTCCTTTGTCCCTGCTTCCGTTTAAGCTAGCCAGTTTCGATATAGTGATAGGCATGGATTGGTTATCGTATAACCAAGCCCAGAATGTATGCAACAAGAAACAAGTGGTGATCAAGACTCCGTCTGGTGAGCCACTTACCATTCAGGGAGATACCCAACATGGATTGCCTGAGCAGGTGGCTATGCTCAAGACATCTAGATGTCTAAAGAAGGGCTGTGTCATTTATATGGCACAAGTGACCATTGATGAGCAGAGACCCAAGATTGAAGATATTCCAGTCATTTCTAAATACCCTGAAGTTTTCCCGGAAGAACTACCTGGTTTGCCACCAGATAGACAAGTAGAGTTCAGAATCGACATCATTCCCGGAGCAGCGCCTATTGCAAGAGAACCTTATAGGTTGGCACCGACAGAGATAAAGGAATTGAGGACGCAGTTAGATGATTTGCTAGCCAAAGGTTTCATTAGACCTAGCTCGTCACCATAGGGAGCACCAATCTTGTTTGTCAAGAAGAAAGATGGGTCGATGCGTTTATACATCGATTATCGTGAGCTTAATAAGGTCACTATCAAGAATAGGTATCCTTTGCCTAGGATCGACGATCTGTTCGATCAGCTACAAGGAGCAAGCTACTTTTCCAAGATTGATCTGAGGTCAGGCTATCATCAGTTAAAGGTTAAAGATGAAGGTGTACATAAGACTGCATTTAGGACTCGTTATGGTCATTACGAGTTCCTAGTGATGCCTTTTGGGCTCACTAATGCACCTGCCGCATTCATGGATCTCATGAATCGCGTTTGCAAGCCTTACTTGGATAAATTTGTCATCGTCTTCATCGATGACATCCTCATCTACTCGAAGAGCCAAGCTGACCACGAGAAGCATCTCCATTGCATTCTGAAATTGCTACATCAAGAAAAGCTCTACGCCAAGTTTTTAAAATGTGAGTTCTGGCTTTGCGAAGTCCAATTCCTTGGACATGTTGTTAGTGAGCGTGGTATCCAAGTAGATCCCGCTAAGATTGAAGCTATCATGAACTGGCAAGAGCCGAAGACACCTACGGAGATTCGTAGCTTCCTAGGATTGGCAGGATATTACAGGCGATTCATCGAAAACTTCTCAAGAATTGCAGCACCCCTGACTCTACTCACTCGCAAGAATAGAAAGTTTGACTGGGACCTAAGCAGCAAGAATCCTTTGATGTTTTGAAGCAGAAATTGAGCAACGCTCCAGTACTGACGTTGCCTGAAGGAATTGATGAGTTTATTGTGTATTGTGATGCATCACACACCGGGATGGGATGTGTGCTTATGCAAAAAGGCAAGGTCATTGCGTATGCTTCACGCCAGTTAAAAGTGCACGAAAAGAACTACACCACCCATGATTTGGAGCTGGGTGCCGTTGTATTTATACTAAAGCTTTGGAGGCATTACCTGTATGGAACTAAGTGTGTGATCTATTCTGATCACAAAAGCCTTCAACATCTGTTCAATCAGAAAGATTTAAACATGAGGCAACGACGTTGGATGGAAACTTTGAATGATTATGACTATGAAATAAGATACCATCCAGGCAAGGCAAATGTAGTCGCTGATGCCTTAAGTAGAAAGGAAAGAGTGAAGCCTATAAGAATCAATGCCAAGAGCATTGAGATAAAGAACAGTTTGAATGAAAGGTTGTTAGCTGCACAGAAGGAAGCTGTGTTGGAAGCTAACTATTCTGATGAAAAGCTAGGAGTAACTGAAGAACAGTTATCCTATGGCAAGGACGGAATCCTGAGATTAAATGGAAGAATATGGGTTCCTGTTTGTGGAGGACTTCGGGATATCATCCTTCAGGAAGCCCACAGTTCCAAATGTTCCGTTCATCCTGGAGCTGATAAGATGTACCAGGACTTGAAGGCAAACTATTGGTGGATAGGCTTGAAGAAGTCTATAGCTGCCTATGTAGCTAAATGTTTGACGTGTGCGCAAGTCAAAGCTGAACATCAGAAGCCGTCAGGTTTGCTACAATAGCCTGAAATTCCCACCTGGAAATGGGAAATGGTGACAACGGATTTCATCACCAAGTTGCCAAAGACAAAGAAAGGAAATGATACTATATGGGTGATAGTAGACAGACTGAGTAAGTCAGCACATTTCCTACCCATTAAGGAAACTTATAGTTCTGACATGTTAGCCCAATTGTATGTTGATAAGATTGTATCTCTGCATGGAGTACCTGTGGTTAGAGATACCAGATACACGTCACACTTTTGGAAAAGTTTCCAACAGTCTTTGGGCACGCGCTTAAATTTTAGTACGGCTTACCATCCTCAGACGGACGGGCAGAGTGAACGTACCATCCAAACTTTGGAAGACATGCCGCGTGCATGTGTAATTGATTTAGGTGGCAGTTGGGATAAACATCTGCCATTGGTCGAGTTCTCCTACAATAATAGCTACCATACCAGCATTCAGGCCGCGCCTTTTGAGGCATTATATGGTAGGATGTGCAGAACGCCTATTTGTTGGGCAGAAGTAGGAGAAGCTCAGTTATCAGGTCCTGACCTAGTCTTTGAAACGACGGACAAGATTGTCCAGATTCGTGACCGCCTGAAAGCTGCCAGGGATAGGCAGAAAAGTTATGCGGATAAAAGGCGAAAACCTCTGAAGTTTGAGGTTGGTGATAAAGTTCTGCTTAAAGTATCACCTTGGAAGGGGGTGATGCGATTTGGTAAGAAAGGTAAGTTAAGCCCAAGATACATAGGACCATTCGAGATCATCGAATGTGTAGGGTCAGTGGCTTATAAGTTAAACTTACCTGAAGAGCTCAGTGATATCCACAGTGTATTCCACGTCTGCAATCTGAAGAAATGTCTAGCTGATGAATCTCTACTCATACCACACACAGATGTGCACAAAGATGAAAGCTTAAAATTTGTGGAAAAACCTTTGTCGATTGAGGATTGACAGGTTAAGAAGCTTCGGAGGAAGCATGTACCTATTGTAAAGGTCAAATGGGATGCTCGTAGAGGTCCCGAATATACGTGGGAGTTAGAGTCCACAATGAAAGAAAAATACCCTCAATTGTTTCCGTAAATCTCGAGGCCGAGATTTCTTTTAAGGGGGTGAGGATGTAACACCTCGTAAAATCATACCCAATAAAATAAAGACACGTGTCATGTAAGACAAACGTGTCAGGAACCCGGATCAAATAAAAGATGTATGGTAGGATTTAAAAAGGGCGACATGTTATTAAAATACCTCTGAGCGACCCAAGTTATAAATCCCAAGACCTTAAATCGTTATGATGAACATCTAATATGTTAACCGGTTGTTCCTAAATAGATAAATTCCATTCTTATATGGAAATTGGGTTCTTTAAAAATATTGCTACAACATTCAGGAATTAAATTCTTGATTAGGAAGGGTTGAACTTGAATTAGAATGCATGTCCAAGTTATCATGAGGATCCAAGGTGAATTCTTGATTTTTCCGACATTCAAAACCTCCCACAAGATCCAAAACATGTAAGTGCATGCAAAGCATGCAAGGGCTGAGCAAAGGGACCCTCAACTGAAAAGGATAGCATGAAATTCGGACTTGTAAGAGTTGCATGGTCAAGACTTGAAAGTTTGCAAAATTTTGTCCTCAGACCGTCGGTTACGGACCGTAAGGGTCCAGGCTTACGGTCCACAAGGATCATATCTGGGCGCATCAGACCAGGGTCGGTTACAGACCGTATCCGTATAGGCTTACGGTCCGCAAGGAGGTGCTTACGGACCGCAAAGGCTTCAGCTTACGGTCCGTAAGCCTGTCGCTGGCAGCAGAGTTTGGACAGCTGCCTGTTCAGCCTGTTACACCGCCTTAGTAGTGTGGTTTTCGAAAACAGGGGCTTGGTAACTGGTATATAGCAACATAGGGACACCTGGGATGATCTTGCAACATATGTAGACTATTTTGGCATGATCTTATGCATTTGAGTTTAGTATATAAGGAGGTCTTCATGTTGCAACTTTCACTTGCTCATTTGCAACTTATTCAAGCATCCCTGGAGCTCTCTGGACAGCAAACAATCTTTCCTAAAGTCCCTAATCATACTTAGGACCATTGTAAGTGTTCCTAATCCTTCTTAATTTAGTTTAGCTTAGTTAATTAGGTAAAAGTCAAACCGTTGTAATTAAGGTTTGACTTCGAGATTAAGCAATAATTATCCGGTCAAATCTCGAATTAAAAAATACCTATAAGTAGGTAATTATGTGGGTAATAAACCCTTAAAAGGATATTCTCAGATTCCCACTCTAACTATGTCAATTGTCGGGTCAAAGCTAAATTCAAAAAGTCAACAGAAAGCTTTATTTCAAATAAATACATAATTAGCAATGTAGGATCCATACAACCTGTTTTATCATTAATATAACTTGGTAATTAATCTAAGAACATGTCTAAACATGTTCACCCCGACAATTTTCACTTTAGGCTCGGTTTGGAACCGAAAGTCGTATAGTTTGACTTATAATTTGACCTTCAGTTCTGACCCGTTTAAGCCAAGTTTAGGATTGCCTTAGAGCTTCTTTTGGACCTAGTTACATGTTAATATAACCCTCTGTGATTATACTGCTTGGTTCATTAGTTGTCCAATTATTATGCAAGTTTCTGTTAATCGCCTAAATGTTGACTATTATGCCCTTTTCACCTTAAATTATGATTTTTGAAAATATAAAGGAGTATACACCTTAGTTACTGATTTATAAACTTATACCTAAAATTTGACATCAGTTTGAGGTCTAGATTTAGAGTTATGCTCATTAACGTAATTAGAAGCATTCTTAGTAATTAAATGGCGTAATTAGCATATAGCCTATCTAAACCCAAATTTTAATATCAAACTTTTTACCTACTGATATAAAATAATATTTTAGGATTTTTGGAGGTTTTTATTTATTTTTAGGCTGAGCATAACTTAGAGTTTTAAGCTTATTTCGGTTATTGCCGGTTTTGCCCTTTTGGGCTATAAAATGAGTTTTATAAATCCTTTTGACCTCAAACCTTTTTATACCAATTCATTATGTTAAATAAATTATTTTGAGCCTTCTGGAATATTAAAAATATCAGCTTTCTATACAAAACCCAGAAATGGCTCCAAATCGCCTTTTTAAGCATTTTTACGACATAGTATGTATCAAAACTAATTTATATATATAAGGTTTGATACCTACTGATATATTTAGTAAATTTTTATATTGTAACAGTAAACAAAGGTTTTAAACTCAGATTTTCAGTTTTGACCTTTTAGGCTTATGTGAAATTACCAAAATGCCCCTACGGTGGATAATATGGTTATAATTAATAAGTTTCACATATATGTGATACCCTACTGTTATAACTTATTAAATTAAGTATATTTACTTGATAAATCAGAGCTGTAACTCAGATTACAAATTAAACTCTTTTATACCCTTTAAAATGACCAAAATGCCCTTATGAGGCATAGTTTGAGTTTAAAATCATTTTGGGCATAATAGGAGATATCTTACTGATGTCACAACATATTTAGTGCATAGTAACTCAGGAAACTTGTATATGATTCATATGGTTACCCGTTACGCACTTTCGTGTTCGGATCAGCTTATGTAACTAGTTTACGTATATTAGCCGAAGCGGGTTAAACCATATCATTTTTGTTTCAAAATCCATAATGTGTTTAAGTTACCCATATTAAACAAGCATACAAGCTTGTCGGGTCAAAATCACATTCTAAACCGGTCTTCGCCTTCCATGCGATTGAACCGTATTCTTTCTTTAAAACTAACCGGTCTAAGCTTAGGCTAAAATAAAGACCCCTTAAGATTCTAATAGGTTATTATAAACCTTCGTTCCAGAATAGGAGATCCAGTAAAAGCTATTTACACTTGCTTATTGTGACTATACTTGATCAGGTAAATACTTTTAACTTATTTTCCCTATACGGGCTTGGGGTACGGTATATAAAATACCGCTTGGTCGGGCATTGAATCTTTAATCAAATGTAGGTAAAATCATTGAAATGACCCGTTAAAAATTGTTTTCTTTGCTTAAAGCCTTTGGGGGGTTAATGACCATATCCCGGATATCCTTGGCATCATTTTACGAAATGGCCACGACCTAAGCATGCGGGTGTAGGCGTACACCTGTTGTGCATAAATATTAAGGTATAACCGACAGTTTTGGGTTAAACCGCTGCGGGATTATATCATGTGGTGTGTCTATTGATCTTTAACCCGGTATAGACTCGAGCTACTGGACGCATAAGAAACATGTAAATCTTTTACAAGTTTATATTCAAATAATTATCCCAAGTTATAAAAACCTTTTTGTGCCATGTGCATTTAAATCTATTTTAAACCTTTTCAAAATGAGTCAGTTAAATTGTATTTACCAGTGTAAACTGACGTATTTTCCCAAAAAGATTAAGTGCAGGTACTATGCGTAATAGGCTGGCCTCTCCTTAGCATCATTTAGAGTCTCGCAAGCTTGGATGCAAATAAATCTGTTGAACAAGTTTCCTTTTTCTTTTGATCCGCCTGTGGATCTATTTCAACTGTTTGTGATACTTAATATTACAATATTTATTCGGTTGAAATAAATCTATCTTTTTGCTTCCGCTGTGCATTTTAAATTTGTGTTGTTTGACTATGATGATATCAACTACGTCACGATACTCCCCACCGGGCCCACCGGTGACATGTGGAAAAATAGGGGTGTGACATGCTTCCCTCAGTTGGCGGTGGTGGAGCCTCTTCGGAACCCACGGTACGATTTCTCAATGTTATGAGACGGACTTGTGCTTTCGGGTTGGTTTCGGTATTACTTGGTAACGCACCTTGTGGTCTCTCGGAGAAATTTTGAGCTAATTGATTTATTTGTTTTTCAATGTTTTGTATACTAGCTTGTTGATTTCTAAAATTCGATTCCAATTGTTGAAATCGATCCGAGTTTTTCTTTTCAGTATCGGAGATGAGGCGAGATACAGTATCTTCAAGCCTTTCTCGTCCACCTTGTTGTTGAGAGAAATTTTGTGACTTGTTTCTTGGTTGTTGAAAGTTTGTTCGTTGGTTTAGGTTTTGTGGGTTACTACTATTGTCGGGTTCTCTCCAACCAAGGTTAGGGTGGTTACGCCATCCTTGGTTGTAGGTACCCGTTGGAGGACCTGACGGCCTAGGTCTGTTGTCAATGTAGTTTACCGACTCTGGTTGATCATCTGTTTCTTTCATACAACTCCAACTTTCATGTGGCCCACCACACCCTTCACAAGCCATAACCGAGACCGTTTTTGTCATTTCTAACTTTTTGATTTTTGAAGAAAGGGCATTGATTTGGGCTTGTAAAGAAGTGCTTTCATCAACCTTATCGGCGCCCGGGGCAATAGATTTATTGCCTCAGGGAGTGTGCCACTGAAAATTGGTTTGAGCAATTTCCTCAATTTGATTGTATATTTCATGTGGGCGGCGATTACCTAAAAGTCCCCCGGAGCTAGAGTCAAGTGTTTGTCTTGTGTGTGGCAACAACCCATTGTAGAAAGTGGATACTTGTTGCCATACCGCAAGACCGTGATGAGGACACTTTCGCAATAGCTCCTTGAACCTTTCCCAAGTTTCATATAAGGATTCCCCATCCTCTTGTGAATATGTATTAATTTCGGTCATTAATTTAGCTGTTTTAGCGGGAGGGAAATACTTATATAGAAACTTTTGGGCTAGTTCATCCCAGGTGTTTACCGAGCCAACTGGGAGGGCGTTGAGCCAAGCCTCTGCTCGGTCCTTTAGTGAAAATGGAAACATCCGAAGGCGGATGGCGTCGTTTGATGCTCCATTGATCCGGAAGGTATCACATATTTCTAAGAAATTAGTAATATGTAGATGGGGATCCTCGTCCGCAAGCCCATGGAAGGTTGCGGAGTTTTGAAGCATTTGTATTAAATGTGGCCGAAGTTCGAAGTTGTTAGCTTCGACATTCGGTACATTGATAGTGGCGCCGAGATTAGCCACGGTGGGTCATAGGTAATCCATGAGGGTACGTTGGTCCGCCATAGGAAGTGGGTCCCCCGAAACTTTCTCTTGGTTTTTAGCTTTAAGTCTTTTTCTGAGAAAGTGTTCAGGTTCTTCTAGAGGTTCTTTTATGTCTCTACTAGAACTGGAGCTCATACACTACGTAGAAAGTTCAGATGTGGCGCCTGGGTTCCAAGTCCTGCAATAAAAACATAAAAGAATGTTGGTCAGAAGGTTCACCACGGCCCCGTGCTCAGTGAGCACGGCCCGTGGTCGGAGATACAGTGATTGTTTTCCGGATCCCTGTTATTGGGGAGTTGGACACGGCCCCGTGTTGCATCGACATGACCCCGTGCTCAAGTCTCTGTAACTCGGAAAATAAAAACTGCCAGTGACAATGCTGGGCACGGCCCGTGTCCGACCAGGCACGGCCCGTGCTGAGCTCTGCAGAAGCTGAAAAATTAAGAAAATCCTAAAAAATTAAAAAAAAAACAAAATAAAAAAATGATTAGGCCCCTGATTCCTAACTTTCTTAAAATCCTTGTGTCCCCGGAAATGGCGCCAAAAACTTGATGTGCGTGAAGTGTAATATAATTTAGGTGTATATTTTAAGCCCTTTTACACTTTTTTAGCCAAGTTTTAAATTTATAAAACACGATATTGTAACACCCGTTCTTAAAAATCAAGTTTTAACGTGAAATATACGCAAAACAACCATGTAATTTAGATTACATATACATCGGAAATACGGGTTTATTAAAAACTTTTACAATTTAAGTGATAAACATAATGTGATTTAATTCGCCGTTTAAAATAACGACAAAACAACGTTGCGGAAGCTTTGTTTAATGTGTGTTCGGTTCTTGCTCGATGCTCGATCTTCATCCGGGACTCTTGACATTCACCTGTGACCAAAACCAACTTAAAGGTCAGTTTTGATAATTAATTAACAACGGGGAAATTAGGAAAATCTAACATGGATATCTTAAACCCCAAAACAAAAAAACTCATTTCTGACCTCCACCGTAACTTACAGTGGCACCATAAGTTACGGTGGCCTCTGTGTTTCAATTATTCAACCGTACAACAGTAGGCATTTACCGTAACCAAATTATGTCCACCGTAAGTTACGGTGGCCCCTGCATCATTCCTTTCCTTTTTGCCGTTTTTTGACACGAAAACTTTCGTATCTTTCAATCTGCTCGTCCGTTTAACCTACCGTTTCTTCCTACGTGTTTGTAATTTGATTCTCCATCATATGGAGTTAAAATCTAACATCCGGTTTAACAAAATTTCAGACTTTTAAGTCTTTGGCGTATTACCCTTTTTGCCAACTTTTGACCCGTTCGTGATTTCATCATCAACTTGTGTATTTGACCTTTATATCTCATATACTTCTTCAACTTAATGTTATCTACTATACTAGATTATAATCCCCGGTTTATTACACAAATTAAACCCGTTTTCGTTTGTATGCTTATTTTGACCCGTTAAGGGTATTTATGCACTAAGGTCCCAAAACATCCCTTTTATACTTATCTTAAGGGTTTAATATACCAAATCACTTATTTCCAACAACCTTTAAAGGTCGTTTGCCCAGTTTACCCAACAAGGGCATTTTAGTCAACTTTAGCCCCTCATTTACGACGAAGGGCATTTGCTACTTAATTGACCCCAAAAATGTATGTTTAACCACAATCGTATTTATACGTACCTGGCTCGAGTCAACCTAGTGACCCGTTTCAACACCTTGCTTTTAATACCGATATTCTATGGCGACGCAATTATCCCAATTACTATTCGCTCCTGTAACGCATGACTTGACCACCACATTAGTTGATTTTGTCAAATGACGTTATTCCCACCATTTGACCCGTTCGGTCTATATAACCCAACATTTTCATATGTAACAAAAACATGGTTTTTAATTACCAATCACACATCCGAACCATTTCGGGTTTTCTCACTAGATCCCTTTCTTCCTAAAGTCAATTTCCTATATTTTTAACCCATTCGGCTTATGCTATGGGTGTCCTTTGAAACTTATTTTACTTTAGTCAATACTTGACTAAATTTCCATTTTTACCCATTTTCCATTACTAGTTACGCTATAAGGTAACTTTAAGAAATCTCTTAAACTATTAACCAATTCATGACTAGTTTACCATTTTGCCTCTTTCACCATTAATCATGGTTTAAAACGTTTCTATTCGTTCCAACCCAATTCGTTTCGTGTTGAAACCCATAATTCGAACCAAATCCTTTGTTGTATTTATCGCCTATAAAATAAACACGTATACTACAAGTAGGTGTAAGTTTTACTTACCTTGCATCCGAAACATGCTTTTACTTCTTATTTGCTTCGTTTGACCCGCTTCCTTTCCAAGCCTCCACCTAGCTTGTCAAGCGTCAAACTATCATCATAATTCGTAAGATGGTTAGTTTAGTCATTATCACATACGACTATTCCACCTTACAAACTCTATGTCGGAACTACTATCCGACTTCAATATTGGTTTATTTGACTTTCGATAGTCAATTAACTTCAATCATATTACACGCACAATAAGTTCAATCAACATCACGTTTAGAACCCATATTATTTCGTATTACACGTAGTTAGTCGAGTTAGCCAATTACGCGTTTTTTTCATAATTTCATTATGTCAACATTCATTCGGGCATTTTAACAAACACCTAATGTGCATAATATTACTTATTTACTAACTAATTCATAACTAGTTATCTTTACCAAGATTTACACCACAATTCAAACCTCTATGTTTAGTGTTCATGAACTACACATCATATTTTCAGAAATCAGTTTCTAAGCACCAATTTACACTAGATTAGCATCCTACATCCTAGTGTTTATCATTTTCTCATAAAACCCATGAATCACCTTCAATGTGTTCATAAAATTTTTCAGAATTTAGCCATGATTTCACATGTTTTTGTCTAGGTTTTACTCCTAGACACCATATGAACCCTATTCTACCCAAATAGCTAACATGCAACATAAATTTTCAGATTTCCCAATTTCATGAGAAATTCAAACAGAGAATTAACACCAAATTTTACATACCTTGTAACCCCCTTGTGATGAGGATCACGAATCTATATTCAGATTTTGATTTGGGACAAGAATTGACCTTCAATCTGGTTGTTTTGTGAATGTTTAAGGTTTAGATGGAGCCTGGGGGTCGCCCCTGATGTTGGTCGATTTCCACAAAACACAGACAATTGTGTTTTGTGTTTTATTTTGTTATTTCTATACAATAGTTTTCATTTAGACACATATGGTCCCTCATTTTTCACTCTTAATTCTTTTGAACTCCTAACTACTCATAAGTGACTAACTAACTTAGTTAGTGTCATTCCTAGTTAGTTTAGTAGGTTCGGGAAGTCGTAACCCGTTTACTTTAAGTCCCGTTAATTTGGGCTTTTTATATACTTTGTTTTCTCAAAGTACTTATTTCCCTTTTTAATTAATATTAGGTTTATTTATTTAAGTCCTAATATTTACCGGGTTAAATTTTACCACTAACGGTACTTTATCCGTCTTTTAGTATTAACGGGGTTTGATTACCAAACCCGTTTTCGGGGTGTTACAAGTCTACCCCCCTTAAAGAGGTTTCGTCCTCGAAACCTTTTTCTTACAGAATTTATTGAATTTAAACTCAATGTATTTGATCCGAGAAATCTTTTCAAACATTACTTATATTTTTAACCAATTGTTAGTATTACCAGAAAAGTATGGTAACATCTTTTTGGTTACTAGTTGTCTACGTATCTCATACGACATAGTGCATCTTGAAATAACGTAATCTCGTTATTTCCACTAGTTTAGTTAACTTAGGGATACCCATCGCTTTCAGATACTATCGGATTCTTTATGAATCCGTTATTTTGACCCGTTTAAAGGCCTTTAGTGAAATCTTTCACTTTTAGCAACAATTTCTTTTGTTTTCAAGTTTATTCATTCGGTTCGGTTATACATAATCCTCCGCTTACAAGCAAACCGAATTTCTTGATTTAAATTACTGACCTTAACCAGTATCACTAACTAGACTTATTAGTTTAGTTACTTTATACCGCTCGCTTGGTTATAATGTGATTCTTCTTCACATTACATTTCTTGACCGTGATCGTGTCACATCCTGTTAAATTTTATATCAACCTTTCATTTTCGAAAATATCACTTTTCGAATACATCGTCTTGCACCTATCGGTGTCAAGACTTATATCTTTCAAGCTTACTATTTAAATCCCTATCAGCATTCATATTTATAAAAACGTTAATTCTTACTAAAACCGAAGTTTTAGTTTAGCATCTTCTTTTTGACTCTTGTCAATCATCCACACCAGGATATTGACAGTCCACAATTTATTCTTTTACAATGTTTGTTTTACGCGGGGATTCTCAACTGATTCACTCGCTTTGTCTAATTAGCCGTAGGTTTTATTACTTAGCCTCATGGGCTATTTCATTAGGCTTTCATCTCTTTAAGGCGAGGTCCTTACAATCTATTTCTTTCTAGTCATGACTCGTGGGTCATTTTAGTCCCATAGACCTTTACACTATTTATAACCCGAAGGTGATGATGATCTTGCAATTCATTCATTTTATTTTGGACATCATTTGTTTTTTCACATTGGAAATCCGTGTACCTTGACTGTAGTCCGTATCTACAATCGTTTTCTTTCAAGATAATTCTTCCGACTCTATGACTTCTCACGTCATTTATGCGTCGGTTTATCTTATGCTCACCATTATCCAATTTTCATTCATTCGTATTTGAATATGTCCCATTACCAGGCTCATTATTCTTTTGCTTTTAACGCTACCATTATCCCACTTGTGTTTACTCATGCCGTCCGGCATGATATTATATTCGACCCGTTCAACTTTAAAATAGTTGAACGTAATTTATTCACAACTCTATTTACATTATCTTGTCATCTTTTAGTTATGACCCAAAACCCAAGTCTTTTAACTTTCCATCCGAGTTCCCGTTTCTCGGTCTACGCATGTGTTTAATTCTTACCCATCAACCGGGTGTTTTACCGGAGTCGTTATTATTGCAACCATCCCGGTATGCATTAAGATCTCGCTTCATCTTTATATTCCGACTTTGTCCTCGAGTTTGGTGTTTTACAAAAACGACCCATTTAGAGACATATTCGCATTTTCCAGGTTCGAGTGTAAGTACACCCCCTCCCAGTGCATATCTTAATCATTCTACATGTTTATATTCTTCGGGTTCGAGTGTAAGTACACCCCTTCCCAATATATGTCTACATCATTTTACATGTTTCCATGTCTACATGTTTATTTCTTCGGGTTCGAGTGTAAGTACACCCCTTCCCAATATATGTCTACATCATTTTACATGTTTCCATGTCTACATGTTTATATTCTTCGGGTTCGAGTGTAAGTACACCCCCTCCCAATACGTGTCTACATCATTTTACAATATTTTGCTTATCTGATTCATTTGGGTACTTTTTAATTTGTCCCATTCACCCCGTTCTTACTACATCGGGTGTAAGCATGTCCATTATGAAAAGTTCATGGTATCATGTGTTCACTACCTACTTGGCCAGGGTAGGCGATCAACACATGACATACATGACCTTTTTATAACTTTCATATCACGCCCCATGTAAGTAACGCCTCTATTCATTTCTCTTGGAAACAATATCCCGGATAGGTATTCTATTCAGGTTTTTCCAAGTTTTCAATTCACATATGCAACTATCAGTTTCTACGTATTTGTTGCATATTTCTATTCGTGCAATTAAAATTAAAAAAATGTGCACCTGGTAATGCTTGCCCTGACAGGCTTCTCTTGCCATTAGCCTTGTCCGCGATCGTTACGCGATTTAGGTCCTTGGTGAGCATGTTCTACTTGTCGTACTTTGGACCGTTCCCCCGTCATGTCCGCAATTTGTTAGACTCCCGCTATCTTTAGATGCGAGTGTCCTTCAACTGAAATATTTACAAGAGTTAATTATATCAACTTCAATAATCACCCGTATTATAATACAAGGCTTTTTCTATACGCGTCAATGCGCGTATTTTCGTCAACTATATCAATCATTTTAATTAGGGTAACGTGTATTACACGATAACCCTATGTATTGTTTACAACACTTTAACACACTAAACCATTAACATACATGTACTTACCGGATTTGCGATCAAGCCTCGAACCGGACACCAATCTTTGTCAAGAGCATAAGGTTTAAGTCCAAGCATGGTTTTCCCCACCATACTTGAATCTCTTAAACCAAGGCTCTGATACCAACTTGTAACACCCGTTCTTAAAAATCAAGTTTTAACGTGAAATATACGCAAAACAACCATGTAATTTAGATTACATATACGTCGGAAATACGGGTTTATTAAAAACTTTTACAATTTAAGTGATAAACATAATGTGATTTAATTCGCCGTTTAGAATAACGACAAAACAACGTTGCGGAAGCTTTGTTTAATGTGTGTTCGGTTCTTGCTCGATGCTCGATCTTCATCCGGGACTCTTGACATTCGCCTGTGACCAAAACCAACTTAAAGGTCAGTTTTGATAATTAATTAACTAATACAACGGGGAAATTAGGAAAATCCAACATGGATATCTTAAACCCCAAAACAAAAAAAAACTCATTTCTGACCTCCACCGTAACTTACGGTGGCACCGTAAGTTACGGTGGCCTCTGTGTTTCAATTATTCAACCGTACAACAGTAGGCATTTACCGTAACCAAATTATGTCCACCGTAACTTACGGTGGCACCGTAAGTTACGGTGGCCCCTGCATCATTCCTTTCCTTTTTGCCGTTTTTTGACACGAAAACTTTCGTATCTTTCAATCTGCTCGTCCGTTTAACCTACCGTTTCTTCCTACGTGTTTGTAATTTGATTCTCCATCATATGGAGTTAAAATCTAACATCCGGTTTAACAAAATTTCAGACTTTTAAGTCTTTGGCTTATTACCCTTTTTGCCAACTTTTGACCCGTTCGTGATTTCATCATCAACTTGTGTATTTGACCTTTATATCTCATATACTTCTTCAACTTAATGTTATCTACTATACTAGATTATAATCCCCGGTTTATTACACAAATTAAACCTGTTTTCGTTTGTATGCTTATTTTGACCCGTTAAGGGTATTTATGCACTAAGGTCCCATAACATCCCTTTTATACTTATCTTAAGGGTTTAATCTACCAAATCACTTATTTCCAACAACCTTTAAAGGTCGCTTGCCCGGTTTACCCAACAAGGGCATTTTGGTCAACTTTAGCCCCTCATTTACGACGAAGGGCATTTGCTACTTAATTGACCCCAAAAATGTATGTTTAACCACAATCGTATTTATACGTACCTGGCTCGAGTCAACCTAGTGACCCGTTGCAACACCTTGCTTTTAATACCGATATTCTATGGCGACGCAATTATCCCAATTACTATTCGCTCCTGTAACACATGACTTGACCACCACATTAGTTGATTTTGTCAAATGACGTTATTCCCACCATTTGACCCGTTCGGTCTATACAACCCAACATTTTCATATGTAACAAAAACATGGTTTTTAATTACCAATCACACATCCGAACCATTTCGGGTTTTCTCACTAGATCCCTTTCTTCCTAAAGTCAATTTCCTATATTTTTAACCCATTCGGCTTATGCTATGGGTGTCCTTTGAAACTTATTTTACTTTAGTCAATACTTGACTAAATTTCCATTTTTACCCATTTTCCATTACTAGTTACGCTATAAGGTAACTTTAAGAAAACTCTTAAACTATTAACCAATTCATGACTAGTTTACCATTTTGCCTCTTTCACCATTAATCATGGTTTAAAACGTTTCTATTCGTTCCAACCCAATTCGTTTCGTGTTGAAACCCATAATTCGAACCAAATCCTTTGTTGTATTTATCGCCTATAAAATAAACACGTATACTACAAGTAGGTGTAAGTTTTACTTACCTTGCATCCGAAACATGCTTTTACTTCTTATTTGCTTCGTTTGACCCGCTTCCTTTCCAAGCCTCCACCTAGCTTGTCAAGCGTCAAACTATCATCATAATTCGTAAGATGGTTAGTTTAGTCATTATCACATACGACTATGTCGGAACTACTATCCGACTTCAATATTGGTTTATTTGACTTTCGATAGTCAATTAACTTCAATCATATTACACGCACAATAAGTTCAATCAACATCACGTTTAGAACCCATATTATTTCGTATTACACGTAGTTAGTCGAGTTAGCCAATTACGCGTTTTTTTCATAATTTCATTATGTCAACATTCATTCGGGCATTTTAACAAACACCTAATGTGCATAATATTACTTATTTACTAACTAATTCATAACTAGTTATCTTTACCAAGATTTACACCACAATTCAAACCTCTATGTTTAGTGTTCATGAACTACACATCATATTTTCAGAAATCAGTTTCTAAGCACCAATTTACACTAGCAACTTGAATCAAACCTCAGGGACGAATTTAGCAGTTTTACCCATTCATTAACAGAGGTTCTAACGGTGTTAATTTATTGGACTGAAATAGCAACAGAAACTAGGCTCAGGGACTGTTTTAGCAACAAAATTTGATTTTGGACTGATCTAGCAATTTGAGTCAAACCTTAGGGACGAATTTAGCAGTTTACTCTGTGTTTTATTTTGTTATTTCTATACAATAGTTTTCATTTAGACACATATGGTCCCTCATTTTTCACTCTTAATTCTTTTGAACTCCTAACTACTCATAAGTGACTAACTAACTTAGTTAGTGTCATTCCTAGTTAGTTTAGTAGGTTCGGGAAGTCGTAACCCGTTTACTTTAAGTCCTGTTAATTTGGGGTTTTTATATACTTTGTTTTCTCAAAGTACTTATTTCCCTTTTTAATTAATATTAGGTTTATTTATTTAAGTCCTAATATTTACCGGGTTAAATTTTACCACTAACGGTACTTTATCCGTCTTTTAGTATTAACGGGGTTTGATTACCAAACCCGTTTTCGGGGTGTTACAGATATTTACTAACACTAAGCACACATATGGGCAAGTGCACCCATCGTGGACGTAGTATAGTGTTGGTAAGATACCGAGGTCGTCCAAGGACACAAGAGCTTTTACTACCGGTTTATCCTCAACGTCTAATCAAATCAAAAAGTTAGAAAAAGATTTTAAACTAGAAAAATAAAACTAACTAAAATGCTGAAAAATAAAATAAAAATAAAAGCAAATAGACAAGATGAATCACTTGGATCCGACTCGTGTGTAGTGTAACCTTTGATTATTTTCGCACTTTTGCACTTGTTTAAGAGATTATCTTAGTTATTGTAGTAGGTCCCTCTTTTGAAGGTGACGTTACCCTCAACCCAGTAGTTTGAGTTAGCAAGGATGCAATCCTAAAGGGTCGGATTATTGAAAGATAATTAATTAAGTTATTAATGCATAATGTGGTAGGCCCCTCTTTTGAAGGCGATGTTACCCTCGGCTAAGTAGTTTGAGTCAGCAGGGATACAGTCCTAAGTAGCCGGGTTAAAGTTTTAATAGTTGTTTAACTTATGAGGGGGTCAAAGAGTTTGGACCCCCGCCATCCAATACCGGTGGGTATTGAAGGAGGTCCTACTAAATTTGACCCAGGTCCTTTGCAGGATATATACACTGAACAATGGCAAGACTCTTACCAAACCGTTCCCTTAACCCCCGACCAGGTAGCCAACATACTTCCATATAGATCGTGGAGATATGAATGGTGAAAATCTTTTATTTTATATAGACAATAAAATAATGCCAAGACACCACGGACAAACGATAAGGAAGAATCACCTTCAACATAAGAAACTAGTTATTAAAGTCATTAATACATAACCAATTAAAAAGTGCAAAAGATTAAAAATAAAAAGTATTACACTAAACACTTCTCTTCACCAAGTGATGTAAGAGACTTAGGCAAACATGGCCTTTGATTGTCAATAACTCTTACGATCAATCTTGGATCCCGAGACGACTCACACACTCTATGATGGACAATGGATGATGGTGGTGGATGATGGTGTTGTGATGGTGGTGGGTGGTGGGTGAAGTGTGAGAGAGGTGGTGTGCCAAGGGATGAGTTGCAAGAGCTCCAAGCACTCCTATTTATAGGCTGAACAGAAGCTCGGGCACGGCCCCGTGTCCATCCTCCTCTCTTTCTTCATTAAATGCAGTTTGTCTGCATTAGTTGACCACGCCCCCATGTCTGCTGAGCATGACCCCGTGTGCAGAAGCATATCTGTACTATCAAGATTTGCCTGGATTCCGCGAATCTTATAGTTAACCACGGCCCCGTGTCCGCTGAGCACGGCCCCGTGGTGGGCGATGGAAGCTTCTACAACTTTGTCTTTTCTGCTGACACTTGGGCACGCCCTCATGCTCATTGAGCACGGGGCATGTTCAGCCCTCTGTTTCCTTGTTTTGCTTGGGAAGATGTTGTCGAGAGGCCGGGCATGCCACGTTTGTTCCTTTTCTTGTATTTATGTTAGATTTAGCTGCCTTTTTGCTTCTTTTGTTTATTTGAGCTCATTTAATCCTGAAAATACAAAAGGAAGACTAAAACACACTTTTTCTAACATTAGTACTAAAGGGGTTAGTTTTATGCCACAATTGATGCAATTTATATTTTGCATTTTGTGCACATCACACATTTATCACACATCATGATAGTGCTAGGCTATAAGCCGGTTAGCTTTTATGTAGTTTCATTTGTGTAACATTCTGATTATAAAACCCCATATAATAATAATAATAATAATAATAATAATAATAATAATAATAATAATAATAATAATAATAATAGGGTAGGGATATGGTAAAAAGTGTCTAAAATGTAAGAAGGGTAAGAAGTGTTTTAAACCATTGGATATTTGATCTAATGGTTGAGATCAATAGGTTATAAAAATGTAAATTGTGTTTTAATTAGAGGGACCTTATGTAAAATTGAAGGGCAATAGTGTCTTTTTCAATGTTTGAAATATGGTAACCATATCATACACGACCAAAAACTCCTACATTCACTCCTTTTTCCTTAAATATCGGAATTAATGATTCACCTTAATTGTAGGAGGTCTTTGGTTGCATATTCGTCATACATTATCATAAAGAGAACTGTAATCAGATTCATGGTGTGGTGTTTTAAAACAACTGGATAAAATTGACTATGATTCAAGTCATGGTGTTTTATCTGGAGACATTGTTCATGGCGTGGTGTTTTAAACATCTATGATTCAAGTCATGGTGTTTTATCTGGATACATTGTTCATGGCGTGGTGTTTTAAACATCTATGATTCAAGTCATGGTGTTTTATCAATACAAAACATTCCCAGATTTTAAAACACCATGACTATGATTCAAGTCATGGTGTTTTATCTGGGGACATTGTTCATGGCATGGTGTTTTAAACATCTATGATTCAAGTCATGGTGTTTTATCTGGAGACATTGTTCATGGCATGGTGTTTTATCAATACAAAACATTCCCAGATTTTAAAACACCATGACTATGATTCAAGTCATGGTGTTTTATCTGGAGACATTGTTCATGGCGTGGTGTTTTAAACATCTATGATTCAAGTCATGGTGTTTTATCAATACAAAACATTCCCAGATTTTAAAACACCATGACTATGATTCAAGTCATGGTGTTTTACCTGGAATCCAAAAAAAAGTGTATAAGGTTTTTGCGAAAGATGTTGTGGGGTTGTGTCGAAAAGATAAGAACAGAAAGGGTGTTACGGTGTGTCATGGTGGTGAGAAGGTGTTTCACCGGAGAGAAGGGAGGGGCTTTTGTGGGTGTCGGCTTGCCGGAAATACGGCCGGAGAAGGTCGTCGGACTTTACTTCGGTGACCGGAGTCTAGAGAGAGGCAGATTGTTTCATCTTGGGGGCTATGGTTTTGGTGGGGATGAGGGAGAAAGAATCGTAAGAAATAATATGTTTCCTAAAATTTCTCCTAAAATAGTTAACACATGACCTAATTTCCTTTAATTGACTTTAACTACTATTAGGAGTAAATTACATTATTACCCTTATTCATTAATATAATTGATGGACACATGTCAACACCAGATTATTTCTTACACTTTAGCCACTTTTTACAGGATCCCTTACCAATAATAATAATAGTAGCAGTAGCAGTAGCAGTAGCAGTAGCAGTAGCAGTAGCAGTAGCAGTAGCAGTAGCAGTAGCAGTAGCAGTAGCAGTAGTAGTAATGAATTGATCTTTCTTTAATAGGAATATAAAAGAAAAACATTGCTTTAAGAATTTTTATAACATGAATATAGAAAATAAATAATAATAATTAGACCTAAAGAATATGTAAAATAAAAAATAAATCTTATCAATAATTATTGTTTATCACTTATCAATCATTTAGGAAATATATAAATTATATTTAAACCTAAAGGATATAAATTATATGACACATGTCCCTCATACATTTATTTTATTGTATAATATAGACATAGATAAATTTGGTACGCATTGTATTTATAGGATAAATAAAATTGCTTATGTATTATTTATTATTATTGTAATTATTTATCATATTATTAAATTAATATATGTCATCCTATTTTATCCTACTTTTAAGGTGTCATACCTCAACTGATTCTTGAATCATCAGGGCGTGGCACTGAGCGAAACAGATTGTTCATGAAAATCCATAACAACTATTAATGACAATATTTTTAAGGTTCAATATCCCATATGTCACACCCCAACCGATGGCGGAATCATCGGGGCATGGCACTGAGCGAAACAGATTGTTCAGAAGTTTCCATAACAACTATCTATATAATCCAGTTAAAGATACGTCCCATACCGTATCCCGAATAAACAAATACATTATTACAGATAACATCCAAACAAGTAGTTCTGTTCCGACAACTCAAATTTAAGTTAATACAAAACATAAATATTGTTGAAATGCTCCTAAGACCCAGCCTGACAAGATCTACAGACAACTATGCCCTAGTTGCTTGTTCCTGACAGACAACTATTTGTTGGGGGCCTCTAAAGCTTTATTCTAGCTTCACTTCCCTAGCAAGCATACATCTTAAACACCTGTCACATACGTTAAAATAAAGTCAATACATAAAATGTAAAGGTGAGCATACAAGTTTGATAATAGCATATAGAGTTCGAATAGTTTACGCATAACCAGCACGTACACAGAGGGAAATGATGCATGTTAATTATCGACATGGACCTATCGATACCAACGACTGCGGGTTGACTGTCCGAGACAGTTCGCAATACATGATTACCACCGTAATCCATGCAAGTAATTGTCCTTAACAACCCCCGAGTGAACGGGTGCTGAGTCCAAAGTATAGTACTACGTTGCTAAGGCAGGTAGACAGCATTCCACGTGTAAACATAACAACAAGCATACATTTAGTCATGTAGTACATGCAATCGGTTAGCGCTCAAATAGTTTGAATAGTGTGTTCGATTGTGATTTTGATAAGTAACGCATGTAACACCCAAAAGTGCTAAAGCAAAAAGGGATTCGAGTATACTCACAGTGATTGATTATGGATTGAAGGGAGCGCTGAGAGTAGGGTTAGCCTGAATAGTTCGACAGCATAACGATAAGTAACGCAGAAAATGTAAACAAGTGTGAATGGATCGAATAGCCTGGTCGATCGAACAGCAGGTTCGATCGAACGGGTTGTTCGTTCGGCTAACAGTCCTGTTCGATCGGCCGGTAGGCTCGATCGGCTGGGCCATTCGAGTGGATTGTTTCTTCCTCTGAGAAGGATGTGTTTATGTATGATGGTTTGAACTTTTGAAGTTTTCGTTGTAGCATTTGAGAACACTGAAGTGTTCTTACCTTTCGGGTCGATCGATCGAACGGTCTATTCAATCGGCTGGCTTAACCGATCGGTTAGGAACTTCAGAAGTGATCCTCAGCAGGATGTCACTCGATCGAACAGCCTGTTCGATCGGCTGGCATTCCATGCTACGAACGAGTTGCAAAATCGATTAAGTGCTGAAGCATAGTATCTCATGATCCGAAGAGTAATGTTTACCATTCGATTAGCATATTCGATCGAACATCACCTCGTCAATAGCATACTTCATGAAGTTTTGAAAAGTGTGGGACCATGTGCTAGCCGATCGGCTGGCCCGGCCGATCGGCTGGTATGTTCGATCGGCTGGGCTGTTTGTTTCGAACAGCCTAGCCGTTCGGCCAGCATTTCTGACCTGGTCGGCCTTTCGTCTAACACTTGGCTGTTTTGATTGTTTTGGTATGATTTTGAGGTATTTTGGACATCGAGTTAAACCGTAGAACATGGGTTCTTACTTGCTTCACCGGTTCGGACAGGAATCACCCAATTCCGGCCGGTGAACTGTTCGGTACGGTAGTTTGATGTTTAACCAGAAATCGGTGAACCTTGTAGATAGAATCCGAATCTTGAACCTCTTGACTGTTAGAATGATTAGTTAGTTGGTTCGAGCTCCGTCTATCGGTTTTAAGGTTTGAGTGTAAAAGAGTTGAAAGAAAGTTGGAGATCCTTCCATGAAAATGTTAAGATTCTTACAAATCCTAGCTTGTTTATATGGAAATCCGTCAGATCTAAGCTATTCACGGTTGAATGAGGCCAAAGTATGATGTTCTTCAAGAAAATCATGATGACATCACCCAAGAACACTTAGATCTTGGTGATTTCACGGTTAGAAATCAAGTTTTGAAAGATAGAAATGTGTAGAATCGTGTAATGATAAAAAACGTACAAGAATTTGAGTGAAAACTTACCGGAGTTGAGAGAAATCTGAGAAAAGGTGAAGAACAAGGGCTGGTTTGGTCAGAGCTTTCCAAAAGTAGAAAGAGTGACAATGACAGGGCTATTTATAGGCTCCAAAAGAGGAAAGTGGTAGCCGATCGGCTGGGCTGCTCGATCGAACAGCATGTTCGATCGGCTAGCCTGTTCGATCAGTGATTCCTGTTCGATCAGGAACCCCTTTTCGAGTGTTTCGCGACGATTTTCGATATTTCGATGGACGATGATACGAATACGATAGAGTTCCTAGTCAAATTACTTTCAGTCCCAACCACTATATCTAACATACAATCATCTATAAGTCACATTTCGATGTCAGTTTCGATTGAGTTTGATTGCTTTTCGAGTTTCGATTCGAGTTTCGATTGATTCGATTAAATACCACACAAAACATAAAGTAAACATGCACAAGTAACACATAAGGCACACACACATATAGCAATACCAAAATTCGCATAATTCGAAGTTCGAGTTCGATGATTAATTTGATTACTTGATTATCGATTGATTAACTTTATCGCATTGTTATTTCCTACTATTCACAGTCGTAAATCGGTCGCATTGATTAAACATTCGATCATTTTATTTAGACAACACTTACTCCACATAATACAAAAAGTAAAAAGAAACATTAACAGTTAAAGAAGTCAAAGTTGACTTGGACTTTGACTTTGACTTTGACATTCGAAAACACGGGGTGTTACACCATACTATTATTACACCCTTAAATTTATACTAGAACTAATAGCTAATTTATACCAAAAGATAGTAGTTTAACATAAGTTTCAAAAATTATTACACTTCTTAGTCTTCTAAGGACTAAGGTAGAACGTACTAAGTGTGTTTAAGAATTTGTTTACAACCAAAGAACAACAATTTAACAAGTTCAAACATAGCGGAAGCTTCGAAGTGGAGTGTTCGGTTCATCTTCAAAATCACTTGATCGCCATCCTTGTGACCCACCTAATTACCTATGATCAACCAATAAATCATTAGCTTTAATGTTTGTAAATAATAAGATATCAAGGTTTAACATCGTATTGAGAATAGCAAAAATATAAAAGTTTTCCAGGCTCCACCGTAATACAGTAGAGAACCACCGTAAATCAAAACCCTCTACCGTAAATTACGGTGACACCGTAATTTACGGTAGCACCTGGGAATTCATGTTTTTGTTTGGTTTGAGCATTTCAACCAAAATCCCAACTCTCGGGTTTCAACATTCTGCATTATCAATGTAGTAAAAGTCTAATATTTCTAGTACATCATAATATAACCACTACATACATCAATTTATCATGTTTGGAATGTAGATCATGTTTACTTGATTATTTGACCCGTTTGGCTTGCCTACGGAATTCCTTCCTTTATGACAACTACCAACGAGTTAAATTCGTTATTCAAACAAGTATTCAATACAACAATGCCTTCGCTTCAATTCAAAATAACTAGAAACTTTGATAATCAACTACAATGATCTAATGTCACATAATGTAACGAGTCATGTTACATACCTTGGCGCACGCCCTTCAAACGAGAATCACCACCGGCTTGTCCGCTCGACGTCCCGGTATCTTGTCCTATAGAGTTCATTTACAAGACATGTTTAGAACCCTCTTAGACATCATTTCGCATAATATACCGAAACATCTTAATTAAGCGTTAAAGCTTCAAATTTCTATTTGTCAGCCTTCTTTGAGGCATTTCCACAAACATCAAGAGGGCAGAATTTCTATATTATTCATATTCATGTTTATGGATTGCTTAGTAGTTGACTTAACTTCAATTAAGCCATCATATATCATGTAAACATCACATCTTTTCTGGAACTATCTTCTAAGGTCGAATTTTACTAGAATAACCACTAAGAACCCTAGAATTCATAATCATCTTGTAAAACCCACAACCCACCTTCAAGGTGTTCATGGATTTTTCTGAATTTGGTCATGATTTCACATGTAATTGGTTGAGTCTAACCTCTAAACACCAAATCAATTCTAAACTAACCAAATAACACTCATGCAACATCAATTTTCCAGATTTCACAACATCATGAGAAATTCAAGTTAAGGGATTTCACTAATTTTACATACCTTACAATCCTCTTGTGATGAGGATTATGATTTTAGGCTCAATTCTTGATTTTTACTTGGATTAATCCTTCAAGTTGCAAGTTTATTGAGATTCTAGGGTTTGGAATCTCTCCTGGTCGCCCCTCTCTCCCTCTGTTCGATCGATGTCCCCAAGATGGGTGAGTTTTGGTGTTTTGTTCACTAATTAGTATTCAAGTTTCAATTTTGACAAGTTCAGTCCCTTAACTACCATTTTCTCTCAGTTAAGTGTTTTAACCATATTATAAGTTTATTTCAAGACTAAATTTTTTTTTTAACTAGGTTAAGTTCCTAGTTAGTAAATTCTTGTTTATTAATTTCTTTAAATTTTCTAATATGAGGGTTTATATTTTCGGGTGTTACAAGTCCACCCCCCTTAAAAGGGGTTTCGTCCTCGAAACCGAGATTACGTACCAAATAATGTAGGGTGGAGTCGCCGCATTTCTTCCTCGGACTCCCATGTAGTGTCTGACCCTTTTCTGTGCTCCCATTTGACTTTGACTTGGCTTATTATTTTGTTCCTCAAACTTTTCTCCTTACGATCTAAAATCGCAATCGGTTTTACCGCATAGTTGAGGCTGTTATCCACCTCGATGTCATCGTAGTGGATATGAGCAGTTTCGTCGGCCAAACATTTTCGAAGATGTGATATGTGGAATGTGCTATGAATTCCACTCAACTCTTCGGGTAATTCAAGTCGATAAGCCACTTTACCAACCCGTTCAGTGATTCTAAATGGCCCAAGAAATCTCGGGCTTAACTTTCCTCTTTTTCTGAATCTAATGATACCCTTCCATGGGGAAACCTTTAGCATGACCATATCGCCAACCTGAAACTCAATTGGCCTATTTCTTTTATCTGCGTATGCCTTTTGCCGGTCTTGAGCCGCTTTCAAGTGTGCCCGAACTATATCAATTTTCGCATTTGTAGCTCGGATTATATCGGTTGGTGCTAGCCCCCGCGGACCCACTTCTCCCCAACATACCGGAGTCCGACACTTTCTGCCATATAATAGCTCATACGGGGCCATTTTAATGCTCGCGTGATAGCTATTGTTATATGCGAATTCGACCAAGGGTAAATGGACATCCCAACTACCCCCAAAGTCAATAATGCAAGCCCGCAGCATATCACCCAATGTTTGTATTGTTCTTTCGCTCTGCCCATCCGTTTGTGGATGGTAAGCAGTGCTAAGGAACAATTTAGTCCCCATCTGTTCTTGGAATTCACGCCAGAATTTCAAAGTAAACCGAGTATCTCTATCTGACACAATGGATATCGGTACCCCATGCCTTGCTATGATTTCATTGGTGTAAACCTCCGACATTTTCTCAGACGTATAAGTCTCACGAATCGGAATAAAGTGAGAACTCTTAGTTAACCTATCCACGACTACCCAAATAGCATCAAAGCCGCGACTTGTTTTAGGCAGTTTGGTCAATAGGTCCATCGTAATTTGCTCCCATTTCCAAACCGGGATTTCTAACGGTTGAAGTTTACCATATGGTTTTTGGTGTTCTGCCTTGACTTGTAGGCACGTCAAACATTTCTCCACGTACTTCACCGTGTCCCGCTTCATTCCGGGCCACCAATAGTTTTGCTTCAAGTCATGATACATCTTGGTCGCTCCCGGGTGAATGGAATAACGGGATTTATGAGCTTCATCAAGTAGAAGCTTTTTAACCCCACATGTGTTAGGGACCCAGATTCTATTAAAGCGAGTCTTCAGGCCGTGACTGCCTACCTCTAGGTCCTTAACTTAGCCGATAATTCTTTCCTTTTTCCAGTTTTCTGCCTTTACAGCTTCATCTTGTGCTTCTCGAACTCGTTCTAGCAAGCTTGAAGTCACAACCAGTTGCATTGATCGTACCCGTATTGGGGTATAATCCGATTTGCGGCTCAGCGCATCGGCCACTACATTAGCCTTTCCTGGGTGATAACGTATTTCACAATCGTAATCCTTCACCGTTTCCAGCCACCGCCTTTGTCGCATATTTAACTCCTTCTGATCGAAGAAGTATTTCAAACTCTTGTGGTCGGTGAATATGGTGCACTTTACTCCGTACAAGTAGTGCCTCCATATTTTTAATGCAAACACTACTGCCGCCAACTCGAGATCGTGCGTAGGATATTTCTGTTCGTGTACCTTTAATTGCCTCGAGGCATAGGCTATCACCTTGCCCCGTTGCATCAATACACATCCGAGTCCCGGTAGTGAAGCATCCGAATAAACCTCCATGTCTTCAACTCCGTCCGGTAGTGTTAGTACCGGAGCTTGAGTTAACTTTTCTTTTAGCGTTTGAAACGCTTTCTCTTGTTCAACACCCCAGATGAATCTTTCTGTCTTTCGGGTCAGCTTGGTTAGTGGTGACGCAATCTTGGAGAAATCTTGAATAAATCTCCTATAGTATCCCGCAAGTCCCAAAAAGCTTCTAATTTCAGAAGGGTTCTTTGGGGAATTCCATTTTGACACCGCCTCGATCTTTGACGGATCCACCAGTACTCCGTCAGCACTTATAATGTGGCCAAGAAATTGTACCTCTCGTAACCAAAAGGCACATTTATAGAATTTTGCGTATAGCTTCTCTCGTCTAAGGGCTTCTAACACTTCTTGTAGGTGATGTGCGTGTTCAGCTTCACTTTTCGAATATACCAATATATCATCGATAAACACGATGACCGACTTATCCAGCATTGGTTTGCAAACCCGGTTCATGAGGTCCATGAAAGCCGCGGGTGCATTTGTTAGTCCGAATGACATCACAAGGAATTCGTAATGTCCGTATCTCGTGCGGAAAGCCGTCTTCGGCACATCTTCTTCTTTGACCCTTAATTGGTGATACCCCGATCTAAGGTCAATTTTGGAAAACCAGTTCGCACCTTGTAGTTGGTCGAATAAATCGTCTATCCTCGGGAGCGGGTATCGATTCTTTATCGTGAGTTTGTTTAACTCCCGATAATCGATACACATGCGCATACTCCCCTCTTTCTTTCTCACGAACAATACCGGTGCGCCCCAAGGAGACACATCGGCCTTATGAATCCCTTGTCGAGCAGGTCTTGGATTTGGGACATCAGTTCTTGCAATTCTGACGGCGCAAGTCGATACGGGGCTTTTGCTACGGGTTTCGCGCCCGGAATCAATTCGATTCCGAACTCTACTTCCCGTTCGGGCGGTATCCCCGGTAAATCTTCCGGAAAAACATCCTCATAATCTCGTACTACCGGTACATCTCCAATCTTTCGTGATTCTTTTTCGGGTTCATTAGCGTATATCATAAATGCCTTGCATCCTTGCTTCATTAGCTTGTGAGCTTTCAACATTGAGCATACTATGGGATTACCTCCTTTTTCGCCATAGATGGTTACGTGTTTCCCGCTCGGAGATGTCAATTTTATCTCTTTACGGAAGCACACGACCTTTGCATGGTGTCGAGATAGCCAATCCATCCCAACGACGACTTGAAATTCTCCCATCAACATCGGGATTAGATTTATCAAATATTCTTCATCGTCAATGCTCAGTTTGCAATTTTCACATACATCGCAAACAATAAAACTTTTATTATTACCTATCTCTACTTCTAAGGGCACAGGTGATTTAGTTAGAATAAATGAAGGATGTCGAATAAATCCATATGAAACAAAGGATTTATTCGCACCCGTATCAAATAACACACGTGCAGGAATCGAGTTTACAGTAAATATACCTGAGACCACGTCAGGTTCAATCTTTGCTTCTGCGGCGGTTAGTTGAAAAGATCTTGCCTTTGCTTTAGGGGCTTCACCCTTCTGTTCCTGCCCACCCTTCTTTTCGACCAATTCCGGGCATTCAGATTTCTTATGACCCGTTCGATAACAATTGTAACAAACCGTTACCTTCTCCGGGCATGATAAGGCTATATGTCCCGTTTTCTTGCATATAGGACAAGGCTTATCCTTGTAATGACATTCGCCTCTATGGCCCTTCCCGCAAATTTTGCAACTCGGTGACCCGCCTTTCGTATCAGATTTCCTTGAGCTCTCACTTGTTCGTGCCTTTTTAGTAGGGCTGGGATTTACATCAGGTGCTCTCCGTTCACCCCTTTCGATACTCTTTTTCAGCTCTATTTCCCTCTCCCGAGCAGCATTTATAATCTCGGTAAAGGTCTCGTATTTGGAAGGGGTGATAAACTCCCTATACTCGGCACTCAACATGTTATGATAGTAGTATATCTTTTGTTCTTCGTTTGTCACAAGATCATCACAAAACTTCATTTTATCCATAAACGTTGCCGTGATCTTGTCTATGGTCTCGTTTTTGTGCCTGAGCTGCATGAATTCTTGCTTGATTTTATTCATAACCGCTTTGGGGCTATGATGCTTCAGAAATGGCGTCTTGAATTCATCCCAAGTCATGACCTTAACAGCTTCAATACCGATCTCTCTCTTCTTGTTATCCCACCAATCTTTTGCTTGATTTCTTAGTTGACCCGTACCATAGGCTACATAGTCATTTACATCACAATGGGTTCTCTCGAATACCCCTTCGATATCACTTAGCCATCTTTGGCACACTATTGGGTCAACCTCCCCATTGTATATCGGTGGTTTACAAGCCATGAATTCCTTGTATGAACAAGGTTTCCGTCCTCCATGTTTTTCCTTTTCAAGTTTTGAGTCGTCTTCTAATTTCTTGATTCTATCTTCTACTATTGATAGAACTGTGTTTTGAATTCTATCAATGAAGCCTGTCAGACTGTTTTCGATTGCCTTTCCAACCTCTTCGGCAATCGCCTCCCTGACTTGTTCGGTGACTCTTGGCACCGCATCATCATTACCTTTATCAGCCATCTTCGTTTCTGAAATGTTTACACAAGTTGTTAAAACATTCCATTTATAACACATGCTGTTCTTGTTTGATTCTATCAAGTTCATAACTTGATTTAGTCGTTCTTGCTTTTGATTCAATCAAGTTCACAACTTGATTTGATCGTTCTTGCTGTTGATTCAATCAAGTTCACAACTTGATTTGATCGTTCTTGCTGTTGATTCTATCAAGTTCACAACTTGATTCAATCGTTCTTGTTGTTGATTCTATCAAGTTCACAACTTGATTCAATCGTTCTTGCTGTTGATTGAGCTTACTTGCTCTTTTCATGCATATTTGTTCATTTCTCATTCTTTACGTAGTATAAGATTTATTAACTGAAATTAGTTCTTACCGGATGGTCGATCAAGCTTGAACCGAACACTTATTGACAACCTGAGGCTCTGATTACCAACTTATTACACCCTTAAATTTATACTAGAACTAATAGCTAATTTATACCAAAAGATAGTAGTTTAACATAAGTTTCAAAAATTATTACACTTCTTAGTCTTCTAAGGACTAAGGTAGAACGTACTAAGTGTGTTTAAGAATTTGTTTACAACCAAAGAACAACAATTTAACAAGTTCAAACATAGCGGAAGCTTCGAAGTGGAGTGTTCGGTTCATCTTCAAAATCACTTGATCGCCATCCTTGTGACCCACCTAATTACCTATGATCAACCAATAAATCATTAGCTTTAATGTTTGTAAATAATAAGATATCAAGGTTTAACATCGTATTGAGAATAGCAAAAATATAAAAGTTTTCCAGGCTCCACCGTAATACAGTAGAGAACCACCGTAAATCAAAACCCTCTACCGTAAATTACGGTGACACCGTAATTTACGGTAGCACCTGGGAATTCATGTTTTTGTTTGGTTTGAGCATTTCAACCAAAATCCCAACTCTCGGGTTTCAACATTCTGCATTATCAATGTAGTAAAAGTCTAATATTTCTAGTACATCATAATATAACCACTACATACATCAATTTATCATGTTTGGAATGTAGATCATGTTTACTTGATTATTTGACCCGTTTGGCTTGCCTACGGAATTCCTTCCTTTATGACAACTACCAACGAGTTAAATTCGTTATTCAAACAAGTATTCAATACAACAATGCCTTCACTTCAATTCAAAATAACTAGAAACTTTGATAATCAACTACAATGATCTAATGTCACATAATGTAACGAGTCATGTTACATACCTTGGCGCACGCCCTTCAAACGAGAATCACCACCGGCTTGTCCGCTCGACGTCCCGGTATCTTGTCCTATAGAGTTCATTTACAAGACATGTTTAGAACCCTCTTAGACATCATTTCGCATAATTTACCGAAACATCTTAATTAAGCGTTAAAGCTTCAAATTTCTATTTGTCAGCCTTCTTTGAGGCATTTCCACAAACATCAAGAGGGCAGAATTTCTATATTATTCATATTCATGTTTATGGATTGCTTAGTAGTTGACTTAACTTCAATTAAGCCATCATATATCATGTAAACATCACATCTTTTCTGGAACTATCTTCTAAGGTCGAATTTTACTAGAATAACCACTAAGAACCCTAGAATTCATCATCATCTTGTAAAACCCACAACCCACCTTCAAGGTGTTCATGGATTTTTCTGAATTTGGTCATGATTTCACATGTAATTGGTTGAGTCTAACCTCTAAACACCAAATCAATTCTAAACTAACCAAATAACACTCATGCAACATCAATTTTCCAGATTTCACAACATCATGAGAAATTCAAGTTAAGGGATTTCACTAATTTTACATACCTTACAATCCTCTTGTGATGAGGATTATGATTTTAGGCTCAATTCTTGATTTTTACTTGGATTAATCCTTCAAGTTGCAAGTTTATTGAGATTCTAGGGTTTGGAATCTCTCCTGGTCGCCCCTCTCTCCCTCTGTTCGATCGATGTCCACCCAAGATGGGTGAGTTTTGGTGTTTTGTTCACTAATTAGTATTCAAGTTTCAATTTTGACAAGTTCAGTCCCTTAACTACCATTTTCTCTAAGTTAAGTGTTTTAACCATATTATAAGTTTATTTCAAGACTAAATTTTTTTTTTTAACTAGGTTAAGTTCCTAGTTAGTAAATTCTTGTTTATTAATTTCTTTGAATTTTCTAATATGAGGGTTTATATTTTCGGGTGTTACAACTATTAAACAAATAAAGCATAATAGTCATTACAAATATTCAGTCTCAAAAACAAGTTCCATTCTGACAACTCAGATTTTACTCGATGGGTTTCTAGACTCCTAACTTGTTTGCAGCACAACATCCAATCAACTTGTCACATACGTTAAAATAAAAGTCAATACATAAAGTAAAGGTGAGTACACAAGTTTGCATAGTAATAGTATAAAATGCGTTTACGCATAACCAGCATGTAACACGTAACGGGCGAAGCGTGTAACTACCAACAATGATACAATCTAACCATGAGACTGCGTTGTAGAGTATGCGCGACACATGTTCACTGAAGTGAACACGTGAAGTAAAGTAATGAGATCCATAACAACCCCTGTCACATAGGTGTTGAGTCTAAACTATAGTACTATCGTTGCTAGAGGCGGTCTAGTGTAACACTGTATAAGCATAGTAATAAGCATTCAACAAATCACGTATAGCATGCGGGAGCGCTTAGCGTTTATAAAGTATTCACGTTGTGTGTTGTGTTTTCATAGAGAACGTATGTAACACCCAAAAGTGCGTTAAATGAAAATGGGTTCGAGTATACTCACCACGTGTGTTTAGCAAGTAAACACAATCTGGATTGGATTGAAGGGAGCAACGGATCAACCTGCGTACTGGAACAGAAGCATAAGTCCTCCAAGTGCTGACACGGTCGATTTCAGAGTGTCGAGTGGGTTAAAAGTGAGTTAAGCGTCCAACAGACTATCTGAACGGATGGGTCTAGTCCATCCAGGTGGATGGGTTCCATCCGGACGGATGGTCATTCGGACAGATGGCCATTCCGGATGGTCATTCGGTCGGTTAGTCTGTGGTTGTTTGTGAACCGTTGAAATTTTCGAAGTTTGATTAAAATGTTCTAACAGTCGTGGCAACAAAAAGTAAACAACGATTATTATCAGGGTCAGATCATCCGGACAGATGGCCATGCGGACGGATGACCATTCGGGCGGATGGTATGTGGTTGCGGTTTTGTAAGATTTTTCTTTAAACAACGGTTTTGGTTAACGGAGATGGTGTGACGACGTGTCAAGCAACGGAAAGGTACTAGATCCAGTCCATTCGTCCGGATGGGCTTTGCCCATTCTGACAACGGGCTGTCCTTGATGAAATTTCATGTTTGACCTGTTAATCGGTCCATCTCTTTGGTGGAAATCAGTTTTCGAGCCGGCTTTCGACTTAGGAATGAGTCGAGAGTCTGACTGAGTCCGATTTCACCAGTGTTTCGTAAAAATTGAAGAGGAGTTTCATAAATAAGTTGAAAATGCTGAAATCCTTTAGATCTTGAACCAATCTCGATTGAATGATGCTCCACAATAGTTTACCTAATCAAACTGAGTGGAAACCATCTTCAAAACGACTGGAATCAAGGGTTTTTTAGAAAAAGTTAAAGTGTGCATGTGTGTGAGTGTGATTTTGATGAAGAAGATGGAGTAGAAGTGATTGGAGATGAAGATTGATGAAGATTCGGGAGAAAAAGCTTACAAATAGGCCTTGAATCGCGTCTCAGACTTGGGAGCGGATGGGGGTATCAAAGTGTTGAAATGAGGGTGTACGGCGGGTATTTATAGAGGATGAGCGAGGGTTAAGTCGGTGCGAGTGGCGGTGTCCGGATGGCTCCATCCAGACAGATGGTCATCCGGGCGGCTGGGTTTGCGCTTGTTAGTTTTCCAACTTTGGTTCGTTTGTTAAGTGTTGCGTTGCGTTTAATCGAGTTGCGAGTGAGCGTTTGAGCGTATAAGCGTTGCGTTGATAACCACATAACATTCTAAACAAGTAATCGCACAAATAACACACATAATATAATTAAATCCGTGTTTCGAGTTTGCGTTGCGATAAGCGTTTAAGTATCAAGCGTTATGAACAGCGTTTAAATGCGATAACTGTAGTTAGACAAGCGTTGTAATGTGCGTTTAAAATTGCGTTGAAAATATAGTTTAACCCATAGCTTTAATCGAATCCCAAGAGTACAGGCGTTTATGAGAGAAAATAAGATAAAAGTGGGAACAACCGAAAAATGGGTTGTGACAGTCTCCCCTACTTTAGGGAATTTCGTCCCGAAAGTAAGTAGTGGACGTAACAAAGAGTTGCGGATATTTAGCTTTCATATCACTTTCGAGTTCCCAAGTGAACTCGGTGCCGCGTTTGCCTTCCCATCAAACCTTCACTATGGGAATGCGAGAGCGTCGAAATTTCTTGGTCTCTCGATCCATGATTTCTACTGGCTTTTCCACAAAATGTAGCGTCTCATTTATTTGCAAATCTTCGAGTGGTACATGAAGATTTTCTTAAGCTAGGCACTTTTTGAGGTTTGAGACGTGGAAAGTCGGATGTACGTTGCTGAGTTCCTCTAGTAATTCAAGTCAGTAGGCCACTTTTCCAATTCTTTGCAGAATCTTAATGGGACCCACGTATCGTGGCGCTAGTTTCCCTTTCTTGCCAAATCGGATCACCCCCTCCAAGGTGAAACCTTTAGCAGTACGTGATCACCAACTTCAAGCGCAAGGGGCTTGCGGCGTTTATCGACGTAACTCTTTTGACGACTCCGAGCTTTCAAGAGGTTATCTCGTATTTGGAGGATCTTGTCAGTCGTTTCTTGTAGTAACTCAGGATCGGTGATTTGTGCGTCTCCGATCTCGTGCCATACAATAGGCGATCGGCATTTTCTACCATATAATGCCTCAAAGGGTGCCATTTGAATACTAACGTGATAACTGTTATTGTACGAGAATTCTACTAAAGGTAAATGCGAATCCCATTTACCAACAAAATCTATAAAGCACGAAGGAAGCATGTCTTTAAGGGTGCGGATCGTGCGCTCAGTCTGACCGTCAGTCTGGGGATGGAATGCAGTACTGAGATTAAGAGTAGTACCGAGAGCGGATTGAAAAGTCTCCCAGAGACGTGAGGTAAATCGACCATCATGATCAGAGATGATGTCATGTGGCGTCCCATGTCGACAAATGACTTCGTCGGTATAGATTCGTGCTAATCGTTCTACCTTGAAGTCTTCTGGTATCGGTATAAAGTGTGCGGATTTCGTAAGACGATCAATGATAACCCAAATGCTATCGTGACCTGATGGTGTGCGAGGGAGTTTCGTAATGAAGTCCATGGAAATATTCTCCCATTTCCACATCGGGATCTCGGGTTGTTCGAGTAAGCCAGAGGGTCGTTGGTGTTCGGCCTTAACTTTCAAGCTGTTGGTGCAGTTGTCTGTCGACTACATCTTCGTTCGAGTCTTAGGGTAGGGCAGATCGTATTGTGAACAGAAAACGAGATTGTATAGATATTAGGCTTAGGATCGCTTATATGACCCAATTAGAAGTTAGGACCGCTCGAACGACAGGATAATGGACCGCTCGAGTGACATTATGTTGGACCGCTCGAGTGGCAATTGTCTGGTTCGCTCATATGGACTTGTCCATATAAGCGAACCCAAATGCTTATAAATAGGGGTTCATTTGAGCGGTTCATGTGTGTGTTTTTCAAGGTGTAACGGCGAAGCCCTGCCCGTTTGTCTCCAAGAACTTGTAATTTGACAGTTAATCAATAAAGGAGACATTAAGTAGTGAAATCAAGCTTTCCGAAGACTAATTCAATGAATTCCGCCTCTGAATTAGTCTAAGCGCTCTTCTGAACAACTCGTCAGGTCGGAAAACGTTCCTACAAGTGGTATCAGAGCTCAGGAGGAAGAGTTCTTACCGTTTAGCTCGATTTTCGCTCAAAATTCTGATTTCTACACCTTCTTTTTTCATTTCGGAGAGATTTTACGGTCGGAATTCACTCAAATTTTCACAGATTGTGCGTAATAGTACCGAGACAAATCCTGGAAAGTTTTATGTCAAAATTCGAAGTTTTAGTGGGTCAAATCATGTTCGTTATATGGTTCGCTCGAGGTGACGTCATCGTGAACCGCTTTAGGTCATGTTTTGGATCGCTCATTCGTACAGATTTTAGTTGGTTCGCTCGAAAGTTTCAGTCTGACCGCTCTTAGATACAATATTTCTGGATCGCTCAAACGAACATTCTCTGGTCCGCTCGAACGGACGTTGATTGGAACCGCTCATACGGTCGGTTTGGATCGCTTATCTGTCCGTCCGGATTCGCTTATTTGGACCGCTTATTTGTCCATCCGGACTGCTGATTTGGTCCGTCCGGATCGCTCATACAGTTGGTCCGCTCCAACGACATCCGATTGGTCCGCTTATCTGAACATTGTTTGGACCGCTTTAAAGACAGTTGTTGGATCGCTCTTTTGATTATCTGTCTGGTCCGCTTATCTGACCAATAGTTGGTTCGCTCATTTGGTCAGATTATACTTGGATCACTTATTTGATCGACCTAATCCGTTCATTTGGTCATCAGTGGTTCGCTTTTTAGTCAACAAACACGTGTTGGGTTTTTGTGAAAAATGACGATGTTATTTGATGAACAAGAAAATCATAAGCTTGAAAGCTTGAATAATTGGTATATGAGAACTGTGGATACTAGTTTTAGGAATGTGAGTACGGACATTTGGGTTAAAAGTTTTGAACTTTTCATATGTCAAAAGGATGAGAGTTTGATTGAGTTGGAAGCACGGTTTAAAATTCTAACAGACAATATGAGGAGAATGGGTATTAAGATGTCAAATGATGAATATCTATCAAAATTGACAACTGCATTACCTGCTAAATGGGATGAGTTTATGGTTGAGCTAAAACAGAAAGATTTCTTTCCAGAGCTTTTACCATATCAGTTCTTTAATGAAGTTAGAGGAGAGTTATATAAGGAAGAAAGGAAAAGGAAAGATTTTTTTAGCCAAGATGGAAAAGAATTTGAATAAATTGGAGCTGGATGTACTCATTGAAGTTGATAAAAGAATTTGTGGTTTTATTGCAACAAAGAGTACTCTGAAATATGATATCAAAAGGAAATGTTATATTGATGATAGTATGAATCCTTTTGATTTCGTTAAACTCTTTTGTGCAGGAACAGACAAGATGGAAACAAAGGACGCTCCAAAGGATGAGGAATCTGTAGAGTCTGGATCTTCAAGTTCTGCATCAGTATGTTTAAAATGTGACAGCTTCAAGACTGAAAATGACAAACTCTTGAAGGATGCGGAAAGTTTGACATCGGAAGTCAAGAAGTTAGAAGATGTGAAACAAGCTGATGATAAACAGATTCTTATGTTGAAGGAAAATTGTGAGAAACTGAAGATTGAAAATGACAAACTGTTAAGTAATTTGAACAGTTTGACATTTGAAAACAAGAAGTTGAAAGAAAAAGAAAAGGTTTTTGAAGAGAAAATTAAGGATTTTGAAATTGAAAAATCAAAAAATGAAAAGGAATTTCAAAATCAACTGAAAATTCTTGAAGATGGGAGAGATGTTTTTAGCCAAAATAACATTGAAAAGCAAAAATTGATCACTTCACATCTTCAGAAAATTATTAAACTTGAAAAAGAATGTGAATGTGCTAGAAAGAAAATTGAAGTGTTGGAAAAAGAGTTTGAAAGCAAAAAGAAATCTTCAGAAGATGAGGATTTCTGGATTAAGCTGGAAAACAAAAACCTGAAAGTAAATGAAGCAAAATTTCAAGAACAGATAAAAGTTTTGGAAAATGAAAAGTCTGTTCTTGAAAATTTGAAACATGAGAATGAAAATTCAATCAAGTCTCATCTTGAAAGAATGTCTCAGCTTGAAGACGAAACTAAGAGTTCAAGAAACAAGATTGATGAACTTGAAAAGAAATTGATAGGTTTTGCGACTTTATCAGATAGTTTGAAATTTCCCTGTCCAAAACCAATCAATTCTGTTCCAATAAGTAACAATGTCACAAACTTTGACAATGTCAAAGTTGAAGATTGCGATGAAAAATCTGATGATGTAAACAAAAAACTTGAAAACAAAAATTATTTTTGAAAACAAAAGAAAAGTTTCAGAAAACTGTTCTGCAATCGACTGAAAAGGGAGAATGCTCTAAGCAAAAACCTTTGAAGAAGAAAGTGGAACAGAAACAAAAAGTTAATAAAAGTTCATCAGATCGAGCATCCAATCGAAATAAAAAATTACAAAAAATGAAAAATGAAAACTCAAAAATTGTTGGCAATAAGTGGTGCAGGTTGAACCACAGTGCTCAAAAGCCAAATCCAGCAAACTTGAGGAAAGAATATCACCAAGCCAAACAATGCTTTGATCTGAGCGTTTGGACTCAAAATGGTGATCGGTACGATAACAGAGTGTGTTATCGATGCGGTTATCAAGGACACATTGCTGTTAACTGCCAGTATTGGAGTTATGAGACCAGGAGGTGCTTTAACTGCAACATCAAAGGTCACGTTGCCCGAGATTGCCCAAGGAAATCAAGTGAAAGATTGAGGGTTAATTCTCAGAAAGTGGCAAAGATTCCAGTCAAAGTCAAGCCCCAGGAACAGAAGGTTCTGAAACCTAAAGTTCAAGAACAGTCAATTCAGGAAAAGAAAGTGAAGCTTTCACAGGGGCAAAAAGACAGACTGAGGAAAAAGAGAAAGAAGGCAAGAGAATATCTCGAGAAGATATTGTCCTCGGGTTCACCGGACAGAAAGAATAAAAGTTCTGATGAATCAACTCCTTCAATTGCAAAGTCTAGCAAGACAGATTCATCAGATACAAATCTGAGGACGAAAGAGGAAAAGAAAAAGAAGAAAATGGTCGGCGATGAATCTGGCAGGTCAAAGTCAGACAAGCCACCTGCAGGCAATGATTCTGGTTCGTTAAAACCAGAGGAGCCATTGGTTGAGGTAAAAAAGGAGAATTCAGGTTTAACAATGGATGATGCAAATTTTCCACCATTGTTGAACAAGAATTCGAAATCACCCAAGGACCGTCAGGCTTGGGTGAATCTGTTTAAATGAAAAACCTGAATTGCCGGAGATCCCAAGATGGTATCGTGGATCATGAATCGGCATCTTTCTAAATCTGTTTGTGAGATTTTTGCAGGACTTGCCGGAACTCCCAGGTTTGTAAGCGAGGAGTATGAATCGGCACCTTGAGAATTCAACCAAAAGATGGTAATTGGTTGAAAAACAGGTTTGAAAAGCTTAATTGCTAAATCTACAAGTGGTTGTATGTTTGTGATTGTTATAAATGGTTCAGAATGAGAACTAGTTGTTCGTACAAGTGGTTAAATCAAGGTCATTAATTTGAACTTGATTTAATTATCATTCATGAAATTGGTAAACAATGTGATGATTTTGCCCCAATTTTACAAAAGGTAAAAACAACTAAACTTATTTTCCGAAAAAACCATTCTGATTAAAACAAACTTAAGTGTTTTGAAATCTTTATGGGAAAATAGTTTGTTGTGAGGGGGAGTTCTGATTGTTTTTGCACAAGAATGGTGAATTGAGGTAATTCACATAATGTTGTCATATTTCTTGGATAGTTTGTTTTCAATTTTTCTTCAGAAAATCAAAATTGAAACATATTTTGATTTTAGGGGGAGTAATAAAATTTTGAAAAATTTAAAAAATTGAAAAATGAAAATGAGTTTTGTTGCAAAAAGAGGAGATGATAGTACATCGGTGGACTATCACAGCATGCTAGAGATTTGTAAAGTCAAAAATGTTTTAAACAAGTCTTACTAATGATGTGTCAGTAGACTTCACACAGTTAGTAAATTGTATTCGGGATATAAACCTAAATTCAAACTTGCTTATTTTGTGGGGAACACTACTTGGATATATAGGTAACCCCTGAAATCTCGGTTGAAAGATTTGTTATTCTGAAATATTAGGTTTTTATACTCTATGATGTCTGGGGTATTATTCCGGGACTTCTGCTGAACGGTAGTTCTGACCTAGTCCCTGGCTAATACTTTCTCCAAAATGCTTGAAACATAGCATAAAGCCCTCAGTTGATTAGACAATAAAATTGATAATCATCTGTTGTAGCTGAAAAGATCCTCTAAAGGGGACACACTGCTAAGTCGAAACTGATATCTCTCTGCTGAACGGAAGTTTTGACCTGAGATCTCTCAGTCTTCGCATTCATCCCCTAATTTATATACAGATATCATTCGTAGTATACTTACCTGTAAATCAGAATATTGAGATCTGGATGCGGGAGTATATTCAAGAGGTGGGACACTCAAATAAGTTTAAGATTCTAAGATATTAAATACGTATCTTGAATCAATTGAAAACTTGTGTAGAGATTTAAGTGGACAACAATACTGACAATCAGAAGTGAATTTGTTTCTTAACTTTTGCCGATTAATCAAGATCAATGGTGTTAGTGATATGTCTCAAAATCCGATATGATCCTCTTGCACAATCTCTCAAAAATAGTGTTTCATTTCAGTTTTTCATCAAATTCAAAAATCCAAAAATATTATATTTTTGTTTGTAATTTGAAAACTGCAAAAAGATTTTCGACAACAGAGTGTGAAGAGCTGATTTTCAACAGTTCAAGTGCTAAACATGTTGAACTTATGGTTTGGGAGAGAGTGTGTGAAATTGTGAAGATTTGAAGTGTAAAATTGGTTCATTAACTTGATGTTTAAGTTGAATGATAACCGACAATTTGATCTTCATAGTTTTCTTATACGATGAGTTGATTAATTAAGTTGAATCACAAATTGTGTTGTATTGTGATAGTGTGTCTGAGTCTTGCAGGTTTCTGATCCTGTTGCTACAGATAGCCAGGAGACACATCAGAACCAGAGAAGAGCTTAAACAGAGAAAGCCAGGAGTTGATTTCAATGGTGATAACGATTTCTAGACAGAGATCCTAGCATGATGATAGGGGGAGTCTGACGAAAGTTAGAGCCAGAGAAAGGTCCAGGCATATGATTCCAGGAAGGAATTCCTGAAGAAGATTTGATTCCAGGCAGAGTTCCTGAAGAAGACCGAACAAGATTGAAGAGCTGTGAATGATTGAAGACTCTCACTGAAGATTCCGTCAACATTCAAGGGGGAGTCTGTTGGTGCAGTTGTCTGTCGACTACATCTTCGTTCGAGTCTTAGGGTAGGGCAGATCGTATTGTGAACAGAAAACGAGATTGTATAGATATTAGGCTTAGGATCGCTTATATGACCCAATTAGATGTTAGGACCGCTCGAACGACAGGATAATGGACCGCTCGAGTGACATTATGTTGGACCGCTCAAGTGGCAATTGTCTGGTTCGCTCATATGGACTTGTCCATATAAGCGAACCCAAATGCTTATAAATAGGGGTTCATTTGAGCGGTTCATGTGTGTGTTTTTCAAGGTGTAACGGCGAAGCCCTGCCCGTTTGTCTCCAAGAACTTGTAATTTGACAGTTAATCAATAAAGGAGACATTAAGTAGTGAAATCAAGCTTTACGAAGACTAATTCAATGAATTCCGCCTCTGAATTAGTTTAAGCGCTCTTCTGAACGACTCGTCAGGTCGGAAAATGTTCCTACACGAGCAAGTTAGGCATTTTGAGATGTATAGGGCGATATCCTTCTTTGTCACAACCCCCGATCCCTAGTTCCCGGCAACGGGCGGCCGTGAGCCAGTTTCGGTGGTATCGCATTTATTTATCCAATTTGGCAGCGGAAATTTTCATCAGGACCGTAGTTAGGAAATATTTAATCAGAGTAAACCACCATGTTTTATAACATTAAACATATGGATAAAAACCCAAGTTTTCAATACACACGTTTCATAGGAATAAATCCTATTTATTTAATAAAAACATCCGTTTTATTTTTAGGTAACTTTATTGCCACTTTTCCAAGCCTCCAGTGCTGTCCAGCTGGCTTCTATTTGGCTTTCACATTTTGTTACCTGAAACGCGTTTTAAAAACATTTTGTCAGTGGGAAATACTGGTGAGTGAATCCCAGTTTAATCAGGTTTAAATAAAATTCACAGTGAACAGTATTGAGGGCGATCCCGCAATTACATTTGTTTCCAAGTTATATCAATTATCACCCGTTGGTACTGTCGACACCCGACTTGTGGAAATGTTACTCCTTAACCAGGTTGTAACCAATTTTGTATACAAAACCCCAACATACCCACGATAATTGTATTCTTACAAATACTCAATAACTGTTATTCGCATAGAAAAGTATGTAAGGTTTTGTAAAAACAGTTTACAAAAAGGAGATTACTCACATTGCTGTTTTAGGTTATTCTTTAGGGTTTCCTGGTGAATATCTATAATTTACACAAATGCACGTGTGTTAGTATAATAACCCATTTTAACATTAGTAATACCCTCCCCGAGACGGCATTCCAACAACTACGTTGGGCAGAACCACGACAGCCGTTATGGAACCCTAGATCAATCGGGCAGCGTATCTAATACGTCTCCAGGGGTTATAATACTTACATCGTAGCAGAACCTCGCTATTTTAGGGGGTATAATGCCTGGGTATAGTAACGCCACTACAGAAAATTAAGAAAGAAAGAAAGAAGTTGAGCGAGACGGACTGAAGGCCGTTGCCTTCTATTTATAGGGCTGATATCGCGTCTTCACGCGGCCCGCGTTAAGTAAGGCTAACCCTTACGCGGCCCGCGTCAATCTCCGGTCAACGTATAGCTTGGCCCGGTCACCACTAGGTTCGACACGCTCTCGACACGTGTCAGCTCAGGGCTGCGCCACCATTTAGGACGCTCGCGGCCCGCATGAACTTAGGCTATCTTATACGCGGCCCGCATGAACTTATGATTTCAGCGGAGTCCGGTTCATACCCTGATGCGGCCCGCGTTAAGTTGAGGTGAGGTCCCATGCGGCCCGCCTCAACTTATTATTTATTGTTTTTAATTTACTATATATATTATAATCTACTTTGGGGCTAGGTTTTCACATATGTGGTGCATATAAAGACATATTGGGATATTTTGAGGATATATTAGGGTGTCAGAAATATTATGAAGGTGCCGGTTTTACCGAGGGTTGTTATATCCTCCCCACCTTGTTTTAGAGCTCGTCCTTGAGATCTACTGATATAAGTGTGGATATTTCTTTTGCATTTCTGATTCAAGTTCCCATGTGTATTCAGGTCCTCTTTTGGAGTCCCATTTTACTTTGACCAGAACTAATCTCTTATGCTTGAGATTTTTAATTTTTCTATCTTCAATCTGTAGAGGCCTCTCTACAAATTTGAGTTGTTCATTAACCTCTATATCTTTGAGAGGTACTACGAGTGATTCATCAGCTAAACACTTTTTGAGATTAGATACATGAAATACATCATGTATTCCTGCCATTTCCTCTGGCAGTTGTAGTTGATAGGCTACAGGTCCTATTCTTTTAAGAATTTTGAAAGGTCCAATATACCTGGGACTAAGCTTTCCTCTTTTGATGAATCTTACCACTCCTTTCTAGGGAGAGACTTTTAATAATATTCTATCTCCTACTTGAAATTCTAATGGTTTGCGTCTGTTATCGACATAGCTCTTTTGTCGATCACGTGCTGTTTTCAGTCGTTCCTTGACTTGAATGATTTTATCAGTTGTTTCCTGTACTATCTCGGGTCCAGATAATTGTTTTCCCCAATTTCTGCCCAACAGACTGGGGTTCTGCACTTTCGGCCATAAAGTGCTTCGAATGGTGCAGCATTGATACTTGTGTGATAACTGTTATTATAAGAAAATTCTATTAAAGGTAAGTGTTCGTCCCAATTACCTCCAAAATCAATTACACAAGCTCTAAGCATGTCCTCCATTGTCTGAATTGTCCTTTCGCTTTGCCCGTCTGTTTGAGGATGATAAGCTGTGCTTAGATTTAACCTGGTTCCCATTGGTTTTTGGAAACTTGACCAAAAATGAGAGGTAAAATGGCTATCCCTATCAGAAACAATTGATAAAGGAATTCCGTGTAATGAAACAATTTCATTTACATATAATTTGGCTAATTGTTCCATACTAAAGGTTTCCTTCATTGGTAAGAAATGAGCTGACTTGGTTAACCTATCTACAATCACCCAGATTGTATCATTACCTTTCCTTGTTTTGGGCAGTTTGGTAACAAAATCCATTGTTAACAATTCCCATTTCCAGACTGGCAATTCTAATTGTTGTAACAAACCTGAGGGTTTCTGATGTTCAGCTTTAACTTGTGAGCAAGTTAAACATTTAGAAACATAGGCTGCTACATCCTTTTTCATTCCTATCCACCAGAAATTTTTCCTTAAATCCTGGTACATTTTATCACTTCCTGGATGCATCGTATATTTAGACTTATGAGCTTCTTCTAATATACGGTGACGTAAATTTCCTAATTTAGGTATCCACATTCTCTTTTTATGGAACCTCCAAATTCCATATGTTCCTTGTTCTAATTCCTTAATCATTCCTTTTAATTTTTCAGTATCCTCCTTGATTACTGATTCTTGTGCTTTTCTAATCTGATTGTTTAAATCTACTTGTAGATTTAATTTAAGAGAACGTACCCTTTTTGGCTTTTCGTGATATTTTCGACTTAAAGCATCGGCCATTACATTGGCTTTTCCTGCATGATACTGAATATCACAATCATAATCACTAAGTAACTCCATCCATCGTCTTTGCCTCATATTCAGTTCTTTTTGCCCGAAGAGATATCTTAAACTCTTATGATCTGTGAATATGGTAAACTTACTACCATAAAGATAATGTCTCCAAATCTTAAGGGCAAAAATTATGGCTCCTAATTCCAAATCATGGGTTGAATAATTTTTTTCATGACTCTTGAGCTGTCTAGAGGCATAAGCTATAACTTTTTGACGTTGCATTAACACACATCCATATCCTAACTTAGAAGCGTCACAAAAGACTACAAAGTCTTCAGTTCCTTCTGGTAACGCTAGTATGGGTGTATGGGTTAATCTTTGCTTAAGAATTCTAAAGGCTTCTTCTTGTTTTAGTCCCCATTCAAACTTAACAGATTTACAGGTTAACTTAGTTAAAGGAATGGCTATTCTAGAAAAATCTCGGATAAATCTTCTATAATAACCGGCCAATCCTAAGAAACTTCTAACTTCAGTTGGTGACTCTGGGGTTTTCCATTTGGTAATTGCCTCGATTTTTGTTGGATCTACATGAATTCCTTCATGGTTAACTAAATGTCCGAGAAATTATACTTGTTCTAACCAAAACTCACACTTTGAAAATTTAGCATAAAGCTGTTCCTTTCTCAATAAACTTAAAAGTAAGTGCAAGTGATTTGCATGCTCCTCTTTACTTTTAGAGTAAATTAGAATATCATCTATGAAAACAATTATGAATTTATCCAAATATGGCTTACATATTCGGTTCATCATGTCCATAAATGCGGCTGGGGCATTGGTTAAACCAAATGGCATGACAGTAAATTCATAATGACCATACCTTGTTCTGAATGCGGTTTTAGGAATGTCCTCTTCCTGTACCTTTAGTTGATGATATCCTGATCTTAAATCGATTTTAGAGAAAAATCGAGCTCCTTGAAGTTGATCAAACAAATCATCGATTCTCGGTAATGGATACCGATTCTAATCGTGACTTTGTTCAATTCACGGTAGTCAATGCACATACGCATTGCTCCGTCTTTCTTCTTGACAAATAAAATCGGCGCTCCCCATGGCGATGAGCTTGGCTGTATAAATCCTTTCTCCAACAATTCGTCTAATTGTTTCTTCAGTTCCTGCATTTCAGCGGGTGCCAAACGGTAGGGTGCTTTGGCAATCGGTGTTGTCCCTGGTAACAGGTGAATTCTGAATTCAACTTCCCTGTCTGGCGGTAGTCCTGGCAATTCTTCTGGAAAGACATCTGAAAACTGGGACACTACTGGAATGTCTTTTAATTCTTTTCCTTTCGTTTTAGTGATTATAGAAATCAAATACACTATAGATCCTTTCCTTATACAATTTGCAGTTTTCATCACAGAGATGAATTTAGTGGATCTAGATGGCTTATCTCCTTTAATTGTGATCTTTTTACCTCTTGGTGATTTTACTTGAATTGACTTTTGATCACATAGGATATTGGCTTTATTGGCTATTAACCAATCCATACCTAACACAACATCAAATCCAGCCAGATTTATTGGGTAAAGGTTTGCAATAAACTTTTGATTAAAAATTTCTATTCTTGCTCCCTGCAAGATTTCAGAAATTCTAACGGTTTCTCCATTTGCGGTTTTTACTAGACATTCTTGTGGTAGTTTAGTTAATGATTGATTTAGGAGTTTGCAAAATGAAGTATTAATAAAACTTTGGTTTGCACCAGAGTCAAATAATACTTTCGCAAAAATATCATTAACTAAAAACGTACCAGCAATTACGTCTGGAATCATCCTGGCTTCATCTGCAGTTAAAACGAATGCTCTAGCATTTTTAGTATTCTTGTTGTTTGCAGCTGGAGTCAATTTTGGGCAATTTGTCTTAATATGACCTTTTTCTCCGCAGTTGTAGCACATTCCATTACTGGCTTTTCTTCTGCAATTTTCTTCCTTGTGTCCTGGTGCCTTACAGTAATTGCAGTAAGTAGAGCATCTTCCAGAATGCTTCTTCTTGCAGTTCCTACAGTATGGTGCAGAGGTAGAACCTATATTTCTACGGTTGGAATTCCCAGAACGGAATTCTTGGGTAAGCCTTTGGGTTAGGTTTCTCCTCTGGTCTTCTTCTCTAGTACGGATTAACTCATCTGTCAAGGTATTGGCTAGTTCTACAGCTTCTTCTATAGTTTGGGGTCTAGCTACCTTGACTACATGTCTAATCTCTCCAATTAATCCCCAGATATAACGGGAGATTAATACCGGTTCAGGTGATGCAAGGGTAGGTACTATCCTAGCATATTCAAAGAATGTGGTAGTGTAACCCTTACTGTCTACCCCGGTCATTCTAAGATTCAGAAATTTATTTGCTATCTGTTCCTTTTCATTGGGAGGGCAGAATTTCCTTTCTACCATATTTTTAAATTCCTCCCATTCCATGTTATAAATCCTATCACTTCCTCTTGACTGGAAGATAGTGTTCCACCATTCAAAGGCTGCATTTTTAAACAGATTTGAAGCAAACATCATCTTATCTTCTTCAGCACATTTGCTTATTTTTAGAACAGCCTCAGTTTTCTCTATCCAGCGTAAGGCTGCAGTGGGTCCTTCATTGCCCGAGAATTCTATTGGTTTACAGGACCAGAATTCCTTGTAAGAACAACCATATGGCATGGTTCTTCTTCTTTTGATAATGGGCGCTTGAAGTATGGGTCCATTGTTCACGCTGTGTTCCGGTTCACTTGGTCGTTTACTGCTATGCTTACTTTTATTATTCGCTTCTTGAACCGTTTGAATAATAAATGGCATTGCATCTATAATTCCTTGTGCCACTATGTGTTGAACGGCACTATTATCCATTTGGTTTCCATTGTTGTTTGGATTCTCATTAACCACGTTATTGTTACTCTGGTTATCGTTATTCAGATTATCTTGATTTACCTCGTCGGCCATCTGAATTTTAAACAATTACCAAATATTAATGTCACAATTAATATTTGAATATAGCCAATCACATGACACGCACTTTTAACCAAAAGCGTCGAGCATTGCGACTTTTACTCTATTTATATAGTATGCATCATTACACACTAGTACTGAAATTTAAATTACAATACTGACTGAAATGTAAAGCTACAATACTAATAGTAGGCATCCGTAGTGTTTTTTTTTCTAACACATACACACATATATTTTATTTTATTATTATTATTATTACTACTACCGTTTCTGCCATCACCTTCACTGATATGGATTCATCCAAAAATCCATATTACGCTCATCGTATTTCCATACGAGGTGTTCTCCCACCTGTCGCATTCTCTCACTGCTTTCTAAAATTTCCTCCCCAAAAGTCCTAAGTTCTTGGACATTTTCTGCACTCATTGGGGGTGCAGGTTCTAGGACTGGGTTTGGAAACTGGGGTACGGGTTCCTAATACGGAGGCATAGGGGCCTGGTACGGGTATGGATTCTCTAAAATTTCCCTAACATATGTATCACTAATGTTGTAGGGATCTTGAGGATCTAACCCTGGGTAAGCTCCTAAGTTGGGCATTGGCACATTTTCCTGTATTGGGTTTTGTTGCACGTAGTCCCTAACATCGTCCCACCAGGGGTCGTAGTTGTTTGGGTCTAGGGGATCTGGTGCAGGTACCCTAGGTATCTCCTCCGGGTTGTAATCAGGCATTTCTATCTGGTTTTCTACTTCCATGGGTTGGTCAGGATTTTGCGGTTGGGGTGTTAGCATTTGTTCCAGGTTTGGATCAGCAGCAGTGGTTGCTTAAATATGGATATTAGCAATACCCTTATTGAGCATATCCTGATTATAAGCATCAGTCTCTCTTTTTGCTGCGGCTAACACTCGCTGTTCCTGTAACTTTTTCATTCTTTTCCTACGCTCGTGCGCTCCCCTACTGAACCATCCCCTCTTTTTCTGAGGAAATGGCTCTTCAGACTGAGCCTTAAACACAAAGATTCCTTCTTCTGTGTCAGCAGAATACCCCGAGAGGGCAGGCTGAGAAGAGGAGGTGCCTTCGCTCCTAGGCGAACCAGACAGTTGACGATAGGTGTCAGAAGGTCCTTGGTCGCTCATACTGTAAACTAACAACTAGTCAGATAACACATAGCAAGAAATACAATTATACACGTATTTCCATAATTTATTTCCTAACACTTTGAATTTTGATGTCAGCAGAACACTTCTGTGGCTGAATCAGTGGCATAGCTCTGATACCACCTTCTGTCACAACCCCCGATCCCTAGTTCCCGGGAACGGGCGGCCGTGAGCCAGTTTCGGTGGTATCACATTTATTTATCCAATTTGGCAGCGGAAATTTTCATCAGGACCGTAGTTAGGAAATATTTAATCAGAGTAAACCACCATGTTTTATAACATTAAACATATGGATAAAAACCCAAGTTTTCAATACACACGTTTCATAGGAATAAATCCTATTTATTTAATAAAAACATCCGTTTTATTTTTAGGTAACTTTATTGCCACTTTTCCAAGCCTCCAGTGCTGTCCAGCTGGCTTCTATTTGGCTTTCACATTTTGTTACCTGAAACGCGTTTTAAAAACATTTTGTCAGTGGGAAATACTGGTGAGTGAATCCCAGTTTAATCAGGTTTAAATAAAATTCACAGTGAACAGTATTGAGGGCGATCCCGCAAATACATTTGTTTCCAAGTTATATCAATTATCACCCGTTGGTACTGTCGACACCCGACTTGTGGAAATGTTACTCCTTAACCAGGTTGTAACCAATTTTGTATACAAAACCCCAACATACCCACGATAATTGTATTCTTACAAATACTCAATAACTGTTATTCGCATAGAAAAGTATGTAAGGTTTTGTAAAAACAATTTACAAAAAGGAGATTACTCACATTGCTGTTTTAGGTTATTCTTTAGGGTTTCCTGGTGAATATCTATAATTTACACAAATGCACGTGTGTTAGTATAATAACCCATTTTAACATTAGTAATACCCTCCCCGAGACGACATTCCAACGACTACGTCGGACAGAACCACGACAGCCGTTACGGAACCCTAGATCAATCGGGCAGCGTATCTAATACGTCTCCAGGGGTTATAATACTTACATCGTAGCAGAACCTCTCTATTTTAGGGGGTATAATGCCCGGGTATAGTAACGCCACTACAGAAAATTAAGAAAGAAAGAAAGAAAAAAGTTGAGCGAGACGGACTGAAGGCCGTTGCCTTCTATTTATAGGGCTGATATCACGTCTTCACGCGGCCCGCGTTAAGTAAGGCTAACCCTTATGTGGCCCGCGTCAATCTCCGGTCAATGTATAGCTTGGCCCGGTCACCACTAGGTTTGACACGCTCTCGACACGTGTCAGCTCAGGGCTGCGCCACCATTTAGGACGCTCGCGGCCCGCATGAACTTAGGCTATCTTATACGCGGCCCGCATGAACTTATGATTTCAGCGGAGTCCGGTTCACACCCTGATGCGGCCCGCGTTAAGTTGAGGTGAGGTCCCATGCGGCCCGCCTCAACTTATTATTTATTGTTTTTAATTTACTATATATATTATAGTCTACTTTGGGGCTCGGTTTTCACATATGGGGTGCATATAAAGACATATTGGGATATTTTTAGGATATATTAGGGTGTCAGAAATATTATGAAGGTGTCGGTTTTACCGAGGGTTGTTATATTCTTCACCCCCGGCCACCAATACCTGTCACGGAGGTCCTGGTACATCTTGTCGGCACTAGGGTGAATAGAATATCGAGACTTGTGGGCTTCAGTCAGCAAAATCTCTCGGAGATTGTTGCGACTAGGGATCCAAATACGGTCGAGATAGTGAAAAATACCGTTCGGTTTATTCACTAACTGGTTTTCAGTTCCACATATTCTTTCTTCCTTCAAAGTATTCTCGAGAAAACAAGCGTGTTGAGCGTCGCGAATGACGGCTTCGAGGTCGTGTTGGGCTTGGATGTTACGGACACTATGTAAATAGCTTCGACGGCTAAGAGCGTCAGCAACGACGTTTGCCTTGCCTGGGTGGTAGCGTATTTCACAATCGTAGTCGTTGAGAAGTTCAAACCATCTGCGTTGGCGCATGTTCAATTCTTTCTGGTTCAAGATGTGTTGTAGGCTCTTATGGTCAGTGAAGACTGTACACTTAGTACCATAAAGGTAGTGTCGCTAAATTTTTAATGCAAAAATAACTGCACCGAGTTCGAGATCGTGGGTTGTGTAGTTCTTCTCGTGGACCTTGAGTTGTCGAGGCGCGTACTCGATAACCTTGTCTCGTTGCATAAGAACACAACCAAGACCTAGGTTAGAGGCATCGCAATAAACAACAAAATCGTCGTTTCCATCGGGGAGTGTGAGTATGGGAGCGTTGCAAAGCATGCGCTTGAGAGTTTGAAAGGCATCCTTTTGCTCGGTTCCCCAAACAAAAGGTTTCTCTTTATACATTAAAGCGGTGTGAGGGACGACGATTTTAGAGAAATCAGCGATAAATCGACGATAGTAACCCGCCAATCCGAGAAAAGAACGAACCTCAGATGAGGTTTTCGGTGTAATCCAACTCTTGACTGCTTCAATCTTCACGGGATCGACGTGAATACCTTGACTATTAATGATGTGACCGAGGAATTGAACCTCCTCGTGACAGAATTATCACATGGAGAACTTGGCGTAGAGGCGATTCCCTTGGTGAAGCTCGAGAACTAAATGAAGATGCTGCACATGTTTGGCTCTCGACTTCGAATAGATAAGGATATCATCGATAAACACGATAACGAAACGATCAAGAAAGGGTTTACACACACGGTTCATCAAGTCCATGAAGACTGCGGGTGCGTTTGTGAGACCAAAAGGCATGACCATGAATTCGTAATGGCCATAACGGGTATGAAAAGTGGTTTTAGGGATGTCTTGCTCTTGAATACGCAACTGGTGATAGCCATAACATAGATCAATCTTAGATAAACACGTAGCGCCTTGCAGCTGATCAAATTAGTCGTCGATTCGGGGTAGAGGGTAGCATTTCTTGATAGTAAGCTTATTGAGTTCCTTATAATCGATGCACCTTCGGAACGATCCATCCTTTTTTTCACGAAAAGGACAGGTACGCCCTAAGAGGATGTGCTAGGGCATATGAAGCCTTTATCAAATAACTCCTGGAGTTCGCTAGAAAGTTCACGCATTTCGGACGGTGCGAGGCGATAAGGAGCTTTAGCGACAGGGTTAGCTCTAGGAATAAGGTCGATACGAAAGTCGATATCGCGGGTAGGGGGTCGGCCGGATAAATCGTCAGGAAAGACATTAGGAAAATCACGAACCACAAATACCTTTTCCATCGGCTTCTTTTCCTCCTCTGCTACTACAATGTGAGCTAAGAAAGCTAAGTATTCCTTGCGGAGATACTTGTTTGCTTGGATACACGACATCAGTTTCAATTCTTTCGAGGATACTTCGCATAAACACATAATTGATTACCGTTTGAGAGGGAGAAACAAATCAGCTTTTCGAAACAAATGACTTCATCACGATTTTCATGAAGAAAATCCATGCCTACTATGACGTCGAAACTACCAAGTTGCATAGGAATGAGATCGACCGAGAAGATGTGATTGTTGAGTTCAAGAGTACAATCACGGAGAACAGAACTGACGGTGACGGTTCTTCTGGTGGCAACTTCTACGTCGAAGGTCGTTGGGAGGTTAGCGCGTTTACGTTTTAGAAGCTTTTCGAATTCAAACGACACAAAACAGTTATCGGCTCCAGTATCAAATAAACACGAAGCATAATTACCGTTAACAAGGAACGTACCATTGACAACATTGTTGTTAGTCCGAGCCTGGTGGACACTGATATTGAAGGTTCTTCAGTGGGCTGCTTGTTGTGGCTGCTACTGCTGCTGTGGCTGTTGTTGCTGCTGCGGTTCTTGTTTCACAACACGGTGCAGGCAGGCATTAGAAAAATGATTCGAGTCACTGCACGTGTAGCAGACACGTGCATTAGCAACTTGTGTAGGAGCTGCTGGGTTAACCTGAGTAGCAAGTGGTTGAGTGGGTGGTGCTGGAGGAGCTTGAGCAGCTTGCTAACGTGGGCCTGAACGACAGTGTGCAGTGAAGTGCCCGTAGAAATTGCAATTCACACAGAAAAGACAGTTGACCCCTGTCGGATGATGATATGTGCAAGTAGGGCACAGGGGGTGTATGCCAGTGTACGCACACTTGGCAGGCTGCGCGTTGGTAACAGCAACTTGACAATTCTGATTCTTGGGTGGTACGGGGACGGCGTTGAGTGGAGCTGCGGTGGTAGACACATAATTCTTGTTGTTGTTGTTGTTCCTTCGCTTGCGACTTTGACGTGAAGACTTTGAACCTTGAGATGCTGCATTGTCGGTGCTGGGGGTTGCGGTTGCTTGATTGAGATTCTTGGTTAAGGTTTTGAAGGCTCCCGCCAAGACTCGCTTGTCGTTGATCTCAGCTGCGAGTTGGTAGGTTTCCTCAATAGTAGCAGGTTTTGCTGCCTGAACAAAGTCGGCTACACAATCGGGGAGAGCTCGAATGTACTTCTTGATTGTCTTATCAGGCGTGTCCACCTGACTAGGACAGATAATACTCAGCTGCTTGAAATGAGCTGTGAGACCAGCGTTGTCACCTCGTTCCTGCTTGATATGCCAGAATTCATTCTCCATCTTCTGGACTTCGTGAGGAGGACATAACTACTTCATCATAAGCTCCCTGAGTTCCTCCCATGAAAGACCATAAGCTGCATCGTTACCGTGCCTGTTACGCTCAACAGTCCACCAATCCAGCGCCCTGGACTGAAAGACTTCGGTAGCATTCACAGTGCGTAGATTTTCTGGGCATCCGCTTTGCCTAAAGGTGACTTGGATAGAGTCAAACCACTGAAACATTGCACTGGGTCCATCTTCGCCAGTGAAGTTTGCAGGACCGCAGGCTTTGAATTGTTTGAAGCTGAAAGGAGCTTTGGGCGCGTCGCTCTTTGACTCCACAGACGATTTGCTACTGACCTCATTGATTTCACTGACAATCTGTGGTATGACCTTAGTCATTTGCTTGGCTACAAGAGAAGTGATTCGTCTGTCAGCCTTGTTCCTCTGAACATTTCGGTGAGTGTGAGAGCCAAAGGAAGACATTGTCAAGTGTGAGTTCTGTAGCAGATGTGATCCCAAAGGGATTAGACAAGATTTGATTATATTGGGTTTTGTTTTGAAAAGTTTAGCGTTTTAACATCCTCTATTTTAGTATTATGTAAAGCTCAGGATTACGTAGGCACATAAACACATAGTGTTAGGATTGAACCCTGCCAAAGGAACAGATAATGAAAGCCAAAACTGGATCAGAGCAGTGGATCCAGAATAAGCAGATGTTTGGTAATGCAAGTCTCTCCCCTTGAAAGTGGTTTCAACATATGCTGACCTCCTATCCGCTGATCATGCAAACTGCTGACCTACAACTGCTGATCAAGTTAAAGTCTGTTGAAGAACTAAAGCTCTGCTGCTCAATCTACTGATCATGACAAGTACTGCTGGGTTCACAGCAGTGGAAGGATGCAGCAGCTGTTTATGTTTACTTTATGTAATGAATTGTAACATCAGTAGTTAGCATAGTAGTGTTTGTATAGGTCAGTTGTTAAGAGTTTGTTAGGAGGTTAGATGTCACTTTCATGGTGACGTCAGCTTTGATGCTCAGTAGTTTGCTAGTGCCTATAAATAGAACAGTGCTCTGTACTGTTCTGTTTAGCTCTTTCACCATCATTCTTCCTGCACGAACAAATACTGAGCTCGGGCTGAGGGGGAGTTTGCAAATCATACATGCATTGTAATCAAAGTTTGAAATAAATTTAATCATTTGATTCTGTGTTGAAAATGTATGATTGAAAGCATTTCTTCTCTTTAATTGTGAAAAGTTTGCTTCCATTTAATTTCCGTTGCACTTCTCTTTCATTGTTCATCTAAATTCAAACACAAATCACAATCAATCCAAACTCAGATCCTAACAATTGGTATCAGAGCTTGGACAGTCAAATTTGATTTAACAATCATTTTGACGTTGATAGTTCAGCTCGAAATCGTTGATACTGATAGTTTGTTCGTCGTGTTGAAAAACAGAGCAAGGTTTAATCACCGATAGAGTTGATTAATTAGTGCCTGTAAAACAACCAGGATGTCGTCACAGTCTCAAGATGATAAGAATAACATTGGCTCGCTTTTTAAACCTCCTATGCTTAAAAGAAATGAATACAACATCTGGGAGAGAAGGATGTGTCACATCCTTGCTCAACAGAACACTGGATGTTGGAGGTCTGTTGTTTTCGGTCCTCATGTTCCTATGGTGCCAAGTGCTGAGGACACCAAAAAGTTCGTTCCTAAACCAACTAAAAATTATACTGAATCTGATTTTCAGAAGTTCGAACTTGATGCCAAAGCATTTAGCATCATAGCTTCTGCACTCCCCAATGAAATCTATGCTAGGCTGTTACATTGTAACAGTGCCAAAGAATTATGGGATGCATTGAAGGAACAATTTGGGGGAACGGAAGAGGTTATTGAAAACAACAGGGAAATTCTGAATCAGCAGTATGAAACATTTTGTCATATCAAAGGGGAGTCACTAACCCAACAAGTTGAACGTTTCAGTTGTCTCATCAGTGAACTAAGGCTTGTTAAAGTTACATTTCCAAATGCAACTCAAAATAGCAGGTTCCTTAGATCACTGCCCGAAAAATGGGACACAATTGCTTTTGTCACCAGAAATTCTGTTGAGTTCAAAGATCTAACCCTGACCCAACTCCATGGTAGACTCCTGACCTATGAAAGGGAGTTAAACCAGAAAAGGAAGTTGCAAGAGTCTGGAAAAGTTGCTGATGACTATTCATTTGGCAGCACAGCTCTATTTGGCCAGGAAGAATCTGGTAGCAGTAGTAAGGATCAGAGTTATGATCACTTTATTGACATAACTGCTGGGGGTAATTTTAACAACTCTGATTCTCACTCTGCAAATTACGCTTTCACTGCAAGTACTGAAAACCAGATGTCAGATAACTTATGCTTTGAACTGAATGATTTGCAATATTTTGATCCCATTGACTTAGAAGAAATGGACATTTTGCATCAATTGGCTTTGCTTAGTGTTAGAACAAGCAAATTCTACAAAAGAACAGGGAGAAAATTCCCAGGGCTTCATGGGAATTTAAGGGTGGGGTTGGATAAGTCAAAAATCAAGTGTTACAAGTGTAATAGGCTAGGTCATTTTGCTAGGGAATGTAGGAGTCAAACCACTGGTCCCATAATTACTCACCCTGGCTCAAACCCTAGACCACAACAACAAAACACTATGCACTACACCCAATATGCCTCTGCAGCACATGTTAACACTGCTCATTATGCTGCAACCCCTGTGCCTGTGCATTATGTTCAAACCACTGTTCCAAAAATTCAGTATGTTCAGGCCCCTGTTCCTCAGGCACAAGTGCAACCTGTTGCACTCAACAAGCTGCTCCAACAGTGACACAACCAGATCAACAAAGCTTTTTCACGCAAGGGCTTTGTTGATTGGAGCAGCATGCCTGAAGAACTTGGTGATGAAAATTTTGCTCTCTATGCTTCTAATGATACTTTTGATGATGAATTTTGTTTGATGACATTAGAGTCAATACCAGAAGGGGTTGAAAATGAAGGTGAACAGCTAAGTGCTGAAACAGTGGATGAAGTTGCTGAAGCAGTGGTTACTGGAGTTGCTGGTGAACTACTACTGGGAGAAAATTCAAAAACCCTGCTTGAACCACTGTCTTACCCCTGGTCCAAAGAAGACAAAAAGGAAGAAGAAAAGAAGAAAGCAGTTGAGGAAGAAGTTAGAGCTGATGAAGAAGGTGATCATCAATGTGACTGTGCTATGATGGCTGCTGCTAAGGGAGCTTCTGCATGCTTAGATAGTCTTTGGTATGTAGACAGTGGAGGCTCTAGGCACATGAAAGGATGTAAAGCCCTACTCAAAGATTTCAAAATCCATGGAGGGGGTGATATATCCTTTGGGAATAATAGTAAAGGGAAAGTTCTGGAGTCTGGTACAGTTCAGTCTGGAAATGTAAAATTTGAAAATGTCAATCTGATCGACAATCTAAAATTCAACCTCCTGAGTGTCTCATAAATGAGTGACATGGGTATGGGACATTCTTCACAAAGGAGTGTTGTAAGATTGTTGGACCAGAAATGGTTGAAAAGATTGAAGCAATAATAAAATCAGGAAAAACAAAACTTGTTGCTCAAAGAAGTGGCAATGTTTATGTTGTTGATATGTCAAGAGAGTGTCCCAGAGCTGATGCCTGTCTGTTCTCAGCTGCCTCTAACAAAGAGACAGAGCTATGGCACAAAAGGCTGGGACACACAAATCTCAAGACAATCAATGAAATTTTAAAAAATGGCTTAGCGAGAGGCTTACCACAAAAAAATGTTTTCATGTCCTGAACACTGTGTTTCCTGCTTAAAAGGAAAACAGCATAAAAGCTCTTTCAAGCCCATTGAAGAGTCCAAAACAACCCAGTGTTTGCAAGTGCTGCACATGGATTTGTTTGGCCCAGTGCAAGTCATGAGTCTCAAAAAGAAGAGATATTGCTTGGTTATTGTTGATGACTTCTCTAGGTTTACATAGACCTTATTTTTACACTCAAAAGATGAGACTGCATGCATTTTGCAAGACTTTGTGACACAGGTTGAAAAGCAATTTGACCTTCTAGTGAAAGTCTTCAGGAGTGACAATGGCACAGAATTCAAAAATAAGGAGTTGGATGCCTTCTGTGCAAAGAAAGGGATTGTAAGGCAGTATAGCATCCCTAGAACACCAGAGCAAAATGGGGTTGTTGAAAGGAAGAACAGACCATTGATTGAGGCTGCCAGAACCATGCTTGCAGATTCAGGTTTGCCATTAACTTTTTGGGCAGAGGCAGTAAACACTGCTTGCTATGTCCAAAATAGAGTTTTGATCAACCCTAGGCACAAAAAGACTGCTTATGAAATTCTGTATAAAATAAAACCATTAATCTCATATTTCAAAGTTTTTGGTTGCCCATGTTTCATTCTAAACTTAAAAGATTCTATCTCAAAGTTTGCAGCCAAAATTGATATGGGATACCACCTGGGATACTCAACCACTGCTAAGGCCTACAAAGTGTTCAATACACGGACCAAAGCAGTGGAAGAGACTTTGAATGTGAAGTTCAATGAACTTTCATCAATGAAAATCCCTGCAAATCCTGCAGAATTGTTTGATCTTGAAAAATTCACTTTTGAAAATACTGCTGTCAAGACTAACAGTGCAGGTCCATCAGAAGATTCATCACCAGACTATGGATATGAGATCATCATTCCTCAAAAGTCTGCTTCAATAGGGAGAGCATCAGTTGTTCAAAACAGTTGTCAAAGCTCAACCACTGCTACCTCAACAGTTGTTGACGAAAGTAGCCCTTTAACCACTGCTTCCACCTCATCAAACACTGCTGACAAAAGTCCTCAAACAGGGGATCAAAGTCAGCAGGTGTCCACACCTTTACCCCCTATGCCACCACCTTTTGAAGCCACTGCTGGGTCATCAAAGTCACCAGCAGTGGTTAGCTCAGATGATACACATCTGCAGCCCTCACCACTCAATGTCATTATTCCATACCAAGGAGAGCTCATCTTCTTGAAATCTCATCCACCAGATCAAATCATTGGCAACATCAATGAATGGGTGCTCACAAGAAGGCAATCCCAAAACATTTGTCTTTTTGCACGTTTTTTATCACTCCATCAGCCAGTCAAGTACCAAGAGGCACTGAAAGACAACAGCTGGGTAGAAGCCATGCAAGAGGAGCTCCAACAGTTTAGAAGACAACAAGTATGGGAGCTTGTTCCATTGCCAGAGGGTGTGAGTCCTATTGGCACAAAATGGGTCTTTAAAAATAAAACTGATGAAAGGGGTATTGTTGTCAAGAATAAAGCCAGGCTTGTGGTTCAAGGTTTCAGACAAGAAGAGGGCATTGACTATGATGAAACATTTGCCCCTGTAGCAAGACTTGAAGCTTTGAGACTCTTTCTGGCCTTTGCTGTCAACCACAACATCAAGGTGTATCAAATGGATATCAAATGTGCATTCCTCTATGGTAAGATTCAAGAGGAGGTTTATGTTTGTCAACCTCCAGGTTTTGAGGATCCATTTAATCCAGATCATGTCTACAAGCTGAATAAAGCTTTGTATGGCTTGAAACAAGCACCAAGGGCCTGGTATGAAACTCTGTCCACCTTTTTACTTTCCATTGGTTTCACCAGAGGCAGGATTGATAAAACACTGTTTTTAAAATGGAGAGGGAAGGATTTGATGATTGTCCAAATTTATGTGGATGACATCATTTTTGAAAGCACATGTAATAAAATGTGTAAAGAGTTCAGACAACTCATGACAGCTGAGTTTGAAATAAGTGCAATGGGTGAACTCCAGTGCTTTCTTGGTCTCCAAGTAAGGTAGCTGCAAAATGGTACCTTCATCCATCGAGGCAAATATGCCAAAGAACTTTTAAAGAAATTTGATATGGATGATTGTAAGCCATGTAGTACACCCATTGCAACCAATAAATTGGTCATGTCTGAAGAAAAGGATGATTTGGTTGATCAGACCCTATATAGAAGCATGATTGGGTCTTTATTGTACCTAACTGCATCTAGACCAGATATCATGTTTGCAACATGTGTCTGTGCAAGATCCCAATCAGCCCCTAGAAAGTCAAACCTTATTGCTGTAAAAAGGTTATTCAGATACCTCAAAGGTGCTCCCACACTTGGTATCTAGTATCCAGCTGATGGTAAAATTGAGCTTTCAGGTTTCTCAGATAATGACTTTGCTGGATGTGATAAAACAAGGAAGTCCACTTCAGGAGGGTGCCAATTCCTAGGCAATTGCTTAGTGTCTTGGTAAAGCAAAAAGCAAGCAGCTGTTTCCACATCCACTGCTGAGGCAGAATATATAGCTGCTGCAAGCTGTACAGCCCAACTGCTCTGGCTTCAAAATCAGTTACTTGATTTTGGTATCACTGCCTTGAAGACACCACTTATGTTGGACAGCCAGGCAGCAGAAAATATCATTAAAAATCCAGTTTCCCACTCAACCACCAAACACATCGACATCAAACATCATTTTGTGAGGGATTGCTATGAAAAAAGGTTTGATTTCTCTGCATCATGTTCCAACTAAGGATCAGCTGGCAGATGTGCTAACCAAAGCATTAGACACATCCACCTTTGAAAGCTTGATCTCTAGGATTGGCATGCTAAACATGGAATAACAGGCAAAATCCTGTTTTTCTATGAATAAAAGCATTAAAATGTTTTCAGAAAATCAAAAATCCATCCTTAAAAATAGCTAAAAATGAATTTTTCATTAAAAAATCCTAAAAGTCTGCCATAACCACTGATGGGTTCAAAAGTCTTCTCTACCTCAAAAGTCTGTCCACTGCTGAAAGTCATCCCCTGTTCTCATTTTCCTCTGATAAGCACTGATGTTCAAAATCAGTGTTGTATCCACTGCTGTGCTATCCACTGATAGTTAAAAGCATCCACTGTTCTCCATTACCGTTACAACTACTGTCTTCACCAGTTGTTTTCACAAAAAAGTACTATTCAAAAGTATTGTCCTTCATTTCAACAGGGGATGGCATGCGGACAGTACATAGTGGTCAGACCATTTGTAACCGCTGCCACGTCAGCATTCACTTTTCCTCTATAAAACCCCCTTTTCAAAACCCAAACAGGGTTTCACTGTCGAATTAAATTCTTAAAAAAATTCTCTTCTCAAAGCAGTTTCCATCTCATTCCATCAAATTTCTTCACAAACTCATCTTCGATTCTCATCTTCAAAATGACAAAATCGAAATCATCCGCAAAATCTTCCAAAGGGGCCTCTCAAAAGGCTACCTCTACAGAAATCCCACACAAATCGTCTCATAATCTTCTGGGTCTTCTCACAAAGCCCGGCACCACCGATACCTTTGATTCCATCCTTGATATGCTTAATGCAACAAAGTACAAAACTTTGTTAACCGCCGATGCACCAATTTACTTGATGACCCAAAGAGAGTTCTGGAAGAATGCAACCCTTGAAAAACAAGGTGAAACTGTCACTACCATTATCTCTTCTCTAAAGGGCAAAACTGTCAACATCACACCGCAATCCATTTCAGAAGTCTTTCAGCTCGCTGATCAGGAAGGTAAAGATTCTTTCCCTAAAACGAGTTAAAAATTGACTTCATTGAGAGAGGGTATGCAGACACAATGATGAAAAGGGACACCTTACAAAAAGGTTTCTTCCCTCCTGCAACGAGATTTTTATTCCATACCCTTCTCATGTGTGTTTCAAATAAAATCACTTCTTTTAATGAAATACCACTGAAGATTCAAAACTTGGGATATGCTATTTTACAAGAAGAAAATTTTAACTATTCCAAGGTAATCTTCAATGATTTGGTTAAAAATGTTGAAACAAAATCATTCTTACTGTTTCCAAGATTTTTAAGTTACTATTTTGAGAAAAAATTCAGTAAGGATGATCTGGCTGTAATAAACCAATGTGAATCTCTACAAATGCAAAGCTTAACTGCTGAAACTTTTACAAGAATGTCAACACCATGCAAAACACCCCCAGAGGTGCCTGAGCAGACTTTAGCAGCAAACACTGCTCCTCAGGCATCTGTTGCTGAGCCCACCGCTCAAGGTGATCAAGGTAGCAAAACAACTGCCTTGAAACCCACACCTAAAATCACCAAAAAGCCACAGAAAAAGAAAAATCAAAAACCACCAAAACCTACCAAAAAGGCAACTCTGGAGGATGAGATACTAGAGAAACTGCCTGTGACAAAACAAAAGTCACAAGAAACCACTGCTGCTACTTCCTCACAGCAGTTGGTAAAAATATCTCAACCCATACCTGAAACTCCTCCTGTCTCTTCACAAAAAGAACAGGTTGTACAAATAGGGTCATCACATCATGATGCTCTGGAAGCACTCGTTTCCATCATCCACAACCCAATGCCCGGGGCAATTTCGCTTTCTAAACCTACCTTCACATCCCCAATTCCACCAAATACCAAACTACTGTTGGATACAATTGATCTGAACCTGGCACAAACCAGTCCTTCTCAATCACCTGTTCATGAGAATATACCTCAACAACAGACTGGGCCCGATGTATCAATCTTTGCTAACCCACCAACACAACCTGAGGAGGTTACACCCCTTGAGTTCCAAGTAACTCTTGGTGGTAATCCAAGTAAAGCAGCCACTACAAGTGTTGAACCTACAGGTCTACACTTGGACAGTGGTTACATCAATAAGACTTCTTTCGAGGCAATTCCTTCCATAACACCTCTGTTATCTGCTAGTGAGTTTTTATTAACCACTGGTTCCATCAAAAGATTATCAAGTGTTGAAGGAAGAAGACCCCAGTACCAAGAAAAAGGGGCATCAGTTGTTGATGTTTGGAGTACACTCCCTACCTTAACATCTGATACAACCACAGCTAGTGGGAAATCAGATGATCCCATTAAATTGGGTGATGGTTTAAAGTACCAGGAATTGACGGCAAGTGTTGAAAAACTGGATACATCTGTTTTAGAAATCAAAGAAATGCTGCAACAGTTGTTAATAGTTCAAATGGTACCATCCACTGCTGTTCCACCTCAAGCACCTGCTCCACCACCAGCAGATATTACAAATGAGCTCTGGAATCTTTTTCAACCATTTCTCCACCACCAACAACAGATGGCTGAGCAGCAGCATGAAAAACATGTTCAAGAGCTCAGAGAAGCAATGGAGTCTAGTTTCAAAACCACACAAGCAGACATCAAGGCTCTAAAAACACATTTGTTGGCAACCACTGGCACTGCTCCTCCAACAGTTCTTTATATTCATGAAATTCCATCAGATAATGCCAAAAAGGAGGAGAAAATTAAGGAGTGGGTAAAGAAGGGGATTGATAATGGGGTGTATCTTGATCCAGAAAAGGATGCAATGCTCAGAAACATTCCTTTGCCAGATGGTAGCAAAAAGGTTGATGTTACCCAGAATGCACTTGATGATGGTGTCATAAGTGTAAAAAGGGATAGAGCGGCAAAGGATTTATCAAGGTGGAATGAGGAGAAGAGAGCTTTCATGAAGCTGAATGCGCAGGGTTGTTCTGGTGAAAAGGATGATCAAAATCCTGTTCCAAAAAGAAATCTTACTAGAAAAGTAAGGAAACCCAAATCCACACCATCCAGCCTTCCTAAGCATACTTCAAAACCACCATCCAAAAGCCACCAACATCAAACCTCCACCCAAACAGTTGCTGAAACTTTTGTTGTTCCAACATCTGCTGGTACTTCAGTTGTTACAACAACTGCACTCACTTCAACACACACCACTACCATTGCCTTATCACCATCAAAAACAACATTTCCACCATCATTTCCTGCCATAAAGCAGAAGACAGCAGATGTTAAAACATCTGTTGTAATGGCAACAGTGGTTGAAACACCAGTTGTTTCAACAACTGTTAGTCAGTCACAAACCACTACCACTCAAATCACCTCCACTGTTCCACCCAAAACATCATCTGCCTCTCCTAAAATTAAAAGGAGAAGGATTATCATACCAGATGATGAATCGCCATCACCACCACCAACAACTTCAAAATCCCAAGCACTTGTCACAATTCCAAAACCCATTCCTCTCTCTTCAACTCAAACTCAAAAGCCATTACCTCCTGCATGTGTTGTGTTTCCTTTAGAACTCATAGCAGTTAGAGATGAAATCAAATCTTTCTACTATGAGGATAACCCTGCCAAAAGGAGCTTGCCTTCAGTTAAAGGATATCCTAGGCCAAACAACATTGAAGAATATTTAGAAATTAAAGCCAAGCAAGCAGAGTATATCGCTAACAAAAATAAACAAGGGAAGTCTGATAGGGAATTTCAGCAAAACTATCAGTTTCTCCTCACACAGGTTAGATCAATGGAGCAATTTGCCAAAAATGTTAGTCAACAAATTTCAGAAAGGGCACATGAGACCCTGAGAAAAGACTACATTGAAAATATCATGACCTACAAGAAATAAAAGGGGGAGAAACACATGTACAAAAACTGGACCATTCCTGAGCTTGAAAAAGAAGTAGCCAGGATTCATGAAATGATCAAAAATAAAGTCCAGCAGACTCCTCCTGAAAAATTCAAACAGTTTGAAGCTGAAAAGGCATTAGAGTTAAAGAGAATGAAAGAGGAGCTTATCACAGCTGATTATGGGTCAAGGAACTCTGTGTCAAAGTGGGAAGAAGCTAGGGTCAGGGCCACCTATAAAAGGTTGGAGGAACTTAGGAAGAAAGATCCAATAGCTCCACAAAAGCCTGACTACTCCAAAGCAGAGGTCTCGAAAAAACCACCAAAGCTGCAAGCCAAAAGAACCACTGCTCCTGCTGGTGCTACCATCTACAAAAGAAGGAGTCAAAACCAGTTAGATGCTGAAACAGTTCAAGATCTAATTGCTAGTAATGACCTTGTAAAAGAGGGAATTATATTAATGATGAAAGAAGAATCTGAACTGGAACAATCTGCAAGTACTGCTCAGCCAGTCATGAATAGGCCAGCATCACCAAATACCTCATCAAATAAAAATCTCCCAAGAAACCCACCAGGCTCAAAAGTACTAAAGTGGAAAACTGATAAACAGACCCACGTACTGACAGTGTTCAAGTCTAGTGGAGAAGTGAAGAAATTAACAAGGGAACAAGCTCTTGGCCAGAGTCTTGAAGATTTGCAGGATCTCCTTGATCTTCCACTTAGCAGGGATGATGATGATACAAATGCCTTAACCTTTGAATTACAACTCAAAGGGCAAATAAGGGAACTGCTGATGAGGCAATAAAGATCTACAATAATGGAGAGTTTTGGCATTATCTGTTCCAGGGGGAGATTGTTGGGATTGAACCCTGCCAAAGGAACAGATAATGAAAGCCAAAACTGGATCAGAGCAGTGGATCCAGAATAAGCAGATGTTTGGTAATGCAAGTCTCTCCCCTTGAAAGTGGTTTCAACATCTGCTGACCTCCTATCCGCTGATCATGCAAACTGCTGACCTACAACTACTGATCAAGTTAAAGTCTGTTGAAGAACTAAAGCTCTGCTGCTCAATCTACTGCCTTGTTTCAACCACTGCTGATCATGACAAGTACTGCTGGGTTCACAGCAGTGGAAGGATGCAGCAGCTGTTTATGTTTACTTTATGTAATGAATTGTAACATCAGTAGTTAGTATAGCAGTGTTTGTATAGGTCAGTTGTTAAGAGTTTGTTAGGAGGTTAGATGTCACTTTCATGGTGACGTCAGCTTTGATGCTCAGTAGTTTGCTAGTACCTATAAATAGAACAGTGCTCTGTACTGTTCTGTTTAGCTCTTTCACCATCATTCTTCCTGCACGAACAAATACTGAGCTCGGGCTGAGGGGGAGTTTGCAAATCATACATGCATTGTAATCAAAGTTTGAAATAAATTTAATCATTTGATTCTGTGTTGAAAATGTATGATTGAAAGCATTTCTTCTGTTTGATTGTGAAAAGTTTGCTTCCATTTAATTTCCGCTGCACTTCTCTTTCATTGATCATCTAAATTCAAACACAAATCACAATCAATTCAAACTTAGATCCTAACACATAGGCACATAAAGACATAGGCACATATTCCACATAAGCACGTATACACATAAGCACGTATGGGCACATAATTCTGTAAACACATATTTTGCACGTATTCACCTACGTATTTTGCACGTATTCACCTATCTTTCAAGGTCGCGTAGCGTGTTCGAGAGTTGTGAGCGGCAGCGAGTAGTATAGCGTGCGAGAGTTCTTAGTTTGTTTGCGGTTAGTTAGCGTTTTGAATTGCAATAGCTGTGCGAGTTGTGCGTGTTTTTGTAAAGTGGGGAGCGAAAAGCATAAAATCTCCAAAATCGTAACATATAAACACATAAAATCGATAACGCGTAGAATCGGCGTTTGCAGGCTCAAAAGTAATAAAAGGAGTGCCCTGGGTGTTAGACATTGACTACCCAAAGTGATTCAACTATTCACGACAACCTCGAGTACACGCTTTGGCCTAATAGACTATGCTCTCACCGCGTCGCAGTGGACGGCATTCATCCTTCCAGTTACTACGTGACTCGAGTCATTGGAACAATCGAGACCTTGGTGAGATTTGCAAAATCGAAGTAGGAATTGGAACGGGTCATTAAGATGCGGGTATCACCCCTAACTTAATAACTTCATTCCTGAGTGTGGTTAAACAACCACTAGATAGAGAGGGAGATTCCCGTTGAGGTATGGATGTCACTCCTAACTCAACGAAGATTCTCGTGGTCAGAGTAAAAATACGCGTAGAGTGAGTGATCTTATCTAGAGTTCTTGGTTTTCTCACCTAATCTCGACCCAATCACTCGGTTGTGTTATGCGAGTGTTTTCAAAATGTGTATATTGTGTTAGCCTTAGGAAAGGCAAATAGTTTTCAACCTAGGAAAGGTCGCCTTCGTACGAAGCTGTAGCATGAGGGTTCGTATGAAGATGTAGTTTTCGCGAGTTCAAATGAGAGTATCAAAAGTGGATTCGAACCGAAACCCCTACTGGGTTCGCACGAAGCTGGTATGTTGGTACTTAGACTATAGACTAGGTCAATTCTACACGACTCGACCTGATTCCTTATAGTTATGGCTATGATACCAATCTGTCACACCCCAACTGATGGCGGAATCATCGGGGCGTGGCACTGAGCGAAACAGATTGTTCATTGGAATCCATAACAACTATTAGTGACAATATTTTTAAGGTTCAATATCCAATACTATTAAACAAATAAAGCATAACAGTTATTACAAATATTCAGTCTCAAAAACAAGTTCCATTCCGACAACTCAGATTTTATTCGGTGGGTTTCTAGACTCCTAACTTGTTTGCAGCACAAAATCCAATCAACCAGTCACATACGTTAAAATAAAAGTCAATACATAAAGTAAAGGTGAGTACACAAGTCTGCATAGTAATAGTATAAAAAGTGTTTACGCATAACCAGCATGTAACACGTAACGGGCGAAGCATGTAACTACCAACAAAGATACAACCTAACCACGAGACTGCGTTATGGAGTATGCGCGACACATGTTCACCGAAGCGAACACGTGAAGTAAAATAATGAGATCCCTAGCAACCCCTGTCACACAGGTGCTGAGTCCAAACTATAGTACTATCGTTGCTAAAGGCGGTCTAGTGTAACACTGTATAAGCATAGTAACAAGTATTCAATAATCACGTATAGCATGCGGGAGCGGTTAGCGTTTATAAAGTGTTCGCGTTGTGTGTTGTGTTTTGATAGAGAACGTATGTAACACCCAAAAGTGCGTTAAATGAAAATGGTTCCAGTATACTCACCACGTGTGTTTAGAAAGTAAACACAATTTGGACTGGATTGAAGGGAGCGCCGGATCAGCCTGCGTACGGGAACAGAAGCATCAGTCCTCCAAGTGCTGACATGGTCGATATCAGAGTGTCGAGTGGGGTAAAAGTGAGTTAAGCGTCCAACAGACTATCTGAACGGATGGGTCTAGTCTATCCGGGCGGATGGGTTCCATCCGGACGGATGGCCATTCGGAAGGATAGTCATTCGGAGAATAGCCATTCGGCGGATGTTAATTCAGTCGGTTAGTCTGTGGTTGTTTGTGAACCGTTGAAATTTTCGAAGTTAGATTAAAATGTTCTAACAGTCGTGGCAACAAAAAGTAAACAACGATTATTATCAGGGTCAGATCATCCGAACGGATGGCCATTCGGGCAGATTTTTCTTTAGACAACGGTTTTGGTTAACGGAGATGGTGTGATGACGTGTCAAGCAACGGAAAGGTACCAGAACCAATCCATTCGTCTGGATGGGCTCTGCCCATTCTGACAACGGGTTATCCTTGATGAAATTTCATGTTTGACCCATTAATCAGTCCATCTCTTTGGTGGAAATCAGTTTTCGAGCCGGCTTTTGACTAAGGAACGAGTCGAGAGTCTGACTGAGTCCGATTTCACCATTTATTTAAAAAAATTGAAGAGGAGTTTCATAAATAAGTTGAAAATGCTGAAATCCATTTGATCTTGAACCAATCTCGATTGAATGGTGCTCCACAACAGTTTGCCTAAGCAAACTGAGTGGAAACCATCTTCAAAACGACTGGAATTAAGTGTTTTTGAGAAAAAGTTAAAGTGTGCATGTGTGTGAGTGTGATTTTGATGAAGAAGATGGAGTAGAAGTGATTGGAGATGAAGATTGACGAAGATTCAAGAGAAAAAGCTTACAAATAGGCCTTGAATCGCGTCTGAGACTTGGGAGCGGATGGGGGTGTCAAAGTGTTGAAATGAGGGTGTATGACGGGTATTTATAGTGGATGAGCGAGGGTTAAGTCGGTGCGAGTGGCGGTGTCCGGATGGCTCCATCCGGAAGGATGGTCATCCGGGCGGATGGCCATTCGGGCGGTCGGGTTTACGCTTGTTAGTTTTCCAACTTTGGTTCGTTTGTTAAGCGTTGCGTTGCGTTTAATCGAGTTGCGAGTGAGCGTTTGAGCGTATAAGCATTGCGTTGATAACCACATAACATTATAAACAAGTAATCACACAAATAACACACATAATATAATTAAATCCACGTTTCGAGTTTGCGTTGCGATAAGCGTTTATGTATTAAGCGTTATAAACTGCGTTTAAATGCAATAACTGTAATTAGACAAGCGTTGTAATATACGTTTAAAATTGCGTTGAAAATATAGTTTAACCCATAGCATTAATCGAATCCCAAGAGTACAAGCGTTTACGAGAGAAAATAAGATAAAAGTGGGAACAACCAAAACACGGGTTGTTACATAAGGCATAAGATTACTTAAATTTAACATAATCAATAAGCAACTATCTATAAAAATATTTAATTAGGCGGGAAAAGGCAATTAAGATCACCTCAAAGAGCACCATATGTCACTCAGATAGTTTCTTTTATTATATAGTATATATATACATTGAGATAGTAGATTCATTTTGTCGTCGATGTGATGCTAACCTACTTGGTAGATGCACATGCCTTTTAGAGGAGAGTTTTGAGGTTCAAATCTCAACACATAGAATAGTTTATAATTATTAGTATAAAATAAAATCAGAATAACAAAAAGAAAAGGTAAATTCACTTTGTCAAATTATTATGTATCTCATTACCATATTATAAATTAGGAAGATGTTTATACTTCATAGAATGTACTCCATGCATAGGAAGTCTTTCAAAAAAAAATCTAATTTTTCACTTTTAACCCAATGATAAAATGTCTTAATTCTAGTTAGTCTCAAAGCAAATACTAATGTGGAAATTATAATGGTATAACTAAAATATGTGTACATCGCATGCAATATACGTAAACGGACACCAAATCATATTAAGACCACATATTTTTGCGAAACAAACACTCATTGTTAAGGCCATACACTACGGGGGTCGTCCGAGGGACGTCCCGGGGTGGCGCCGACCCCCTCTCTATTTCCTTAGCATCGTCGCCATGCCTCCTTTGCCGAGATCGTCCGGCCCTTGACACACACATATACATACAACATGGTAGGAGTCTTCTTGATAGGAGTAAGTCCCATACTGGGATCGAGCGTTTAAAGTCTTTTATTTTTCAGATTTCATCACCAGAATTAAGGTACCCTTAACCAAAAACCACCCTTTAAAGTCTTCTTGATATTTACAAGGATTTTGTTAAAAAAGAGGAGGTTTGATTACTTGTCAAGCCTATGGTAGGAGTAAGTCCCATACTGGGATCGAGCGTTTCACTTATGCATCTTCGGCCAAGTGTTGAGTGATCAGTTGTGAGTGTGTGAATTTTTATATAGCTAAATGAAATTTTAAAAGGCATGTTATGCCTAAAAATATTTATTTTTCTTAAAAAGAGTTCTAAATAAATCATGTCGAATAGCATTGTAAATAAAATAAAAACAAGAATAAAAAAAACTTGGATTCCCGACACTCTACAACAAGACCCAATAACTTCTTCTCTACCAATTCTATTTGGGTCTGTAAGCAATATTAAAAGAGTTTTGCTTGAGGACAAGCAAAGATTCAAGTGTGGGGGTATTTGATATGCACCAAATGCAACATATAAATTACATCAAATAGGTATAAATCAACCCTTTTTAGTACTAATGGAAAAAGTGTGTTTCTTTGTATACTTTTGATTTGCAGCATTACATGAGCTTAAATGTACAAAAAAAAAACAAATTAACGGCAAAAACCAACATAAATACAAAAGAAGGGAAGTTGATACATCATACCGACCCTCTGAGCTTCACCCTAAGAACAAAAACAACAAATCAGAAAACAAGCACTGGGTCGTGCCACTAAGGCATGGGGTCGTGTCCAGAAAGAAAAAGACAAACAGAAGCAGACAAAAGACACGGTGTCATGTCCCATGGACATGGGCCGTGGTCAACTCCCAGATTTGCAAATCTTGGATAGTGCAGCAAGTACAATGGCCACGGGGCCGTGTTGTTGACACACGAGGCCGTGCAAGCATCCGGACTAACACAGCTCATTAAATGAAGACAAGGAAGAAGGGGGCACGGGGCCGTGTAAAGCTTCTGTTTCCAACTATAAATAGGGGTGCTTGGTTCAATTGCAATCCGTCCCTTGGTAAACCATTTCTCTCACATCTGCCACCAGTCCACCACCATCATTTACCACAATCATTAAAGTTTAGAATGTGTAGTAGTCTTGGGATCCAAGATTGATCATAAGAGTCTTTGTCAAACCATGGCCATGTTTGGCTAATCTCTTACATCACTTGGTGAAGACACAACCTTTTATGTATTACTTTTGATTTCCAATCTTTGGTTAACATTTTAATTGGGTTTGTATTAGTGACTTTAATAACTAGTTTTTTATATTGAAAGTGAATTTTATCCTATCATCTCTTCATGTTTTGTTGATTCACTCATTCGTGTCTTCACGGTTGATATAAAGTGTGTTAACTGCCTGTAAGGGGGTTAGAAGGATTGTTTGGGTAAGGTTCTTGCCTTGTCCGGTGTATAGATCCTACGAGGACTTGATTCAAGCTTATTAGGACTTCCTTTGAGGCAGATAACATCAAATTGGAGGGAAGTAAGAATAGCTTGAATCCCTTATAAACAAACTACTATTAAAACTTTAAACCTGCCTTGCGGGACTGTATCCCTGCTGACTTGGACCAGTATGGCCGAGGGTAGCATTGCCTCCAAAAGTGGGATATGCCACATTTTGCATTAATAACTTACTTAATTATCTTTCAATATTCCGGCCTTGTGGGACTGTATCCCTGCTGACTCAGACCAATATGGCCGAGGGTAGCATTGCCTCCAAAAGAGGGACATAACACTGATACGTGTCGTGTGTTATAGGTTTTATGTATATTTTTTAAAGCCCTTTTACACTTTTTAGCCAAGTTTTAAATTTATAAAACACGATATTTACTAACACTAAACACACAAATGGGCAAGTGCACCCATTGTGGACGTAGTATACTGTTGGTAAGATACCGAGGTCGTCCAAGGACACAAGAGCTTTTAGTACCGGTTTATCCTCAACGTCTAATCAAATCAAGAGTTAGAAAAAGACTTTTAAACTAGAAAAATAAAACTAACTAAAATGGTGAAAAATAGAATAAAAGTAAAAACAGATAGACAAGATGAATCACTTGGATCCGACACGTGTGTAGTGTAACCTTTGATTATTTCCACACTTTTGCACCTTTTAAGAGATTATCTTAGTTATTGTAGTAGGCTCCTCTTTTGAAGGTGACGTTACCCTCAACCCAGTAGTTTGAGTCAGCAAGGATACAATCCTAAAGGGTCGGATTATTGAAAGATAATTAATTAAGTTATTAATGCATAATGTGGTAGGCCCCTCTTTTGAAGGTGACATTACCCTCGGCTAAGTAGTCTGAGTCAGCTGGGATACAGTCCTAAGTAACCGGGTTAAAGTTTTAATAGTAGTTTACTTATGAGGGGATCAAAGAGTTTGGACCCCCGCCATCCAATACCGGTGCGTATTGAAGGAGGTCCTACTAAATTTGACCCAGGTCCTTTGCAGGATCTATACACTGAACAATGGCAAGACTCTTACCAAACCGTCCCCTTAACCCCCGACCAGGTAGCCAACATATCTCCATATAGACCGTGGAGATATGAATGGTGAAAATCTTTTATTTTATATAGACAGTAAAATAATGCCAAGACACCACGGACAAACGATAAGGAAGAATCACCTTCAACATAAGAAACTAGTTATTAAAGTCATTAATACATAACCAATTAAAAAGTGCAAAAGATTAAAAATAAAAAGTATTACACTAAACACTTGTCTTCACCAAGTGATGTAAGAGACTTAGGCAAACATGGCCTTTGATTGTCAAGAACTCTTACGATCAATCTTGGATCCCGAGACGACTCACACACTCTATGATGGATGATGGATGATGGTGGTGGATGATGGTGTTGTGATGGTGGTGCTGGGTGGGTGAAGTGTGAGAGAGGTGGTGTGCCAAGGGATGGTTTGCAAATGAACCAAGCACCCCTATTTATAGCCTGAACAACAGCTCGGGCACGGCCCCGTGTCCATTCTCCTTCTTTTTCTTCATTAATTGCAGTTTGTCTGCATTAGTTGACCACGCCCCCGTGCCCGCTGGGCACGACCCCGTGTGTAGAAGCGTATCTGAACTATCAAGATTTCCCTAGATTCTGCGAATCTTAGAGTTGACCACGGCCCCGTGTCCGCTGAGCACGGCCCCGTGGTGGGCGATAGAAGCTTCTACAACTTTGTCTTTTCTGCTGACACTTGGGCACGCCCCCATGCTCATTGAGCACGGGGCGTGTTCAGCCTTCTGTTATCTTGTTTTTCTTGGGAAGATGCTGTCGGGGAGGTCGGGCATGCCACGTTTTTTCCTTTTCTTGTATTTATGTTAGATTTAGCTTCCTTTTTGCTTCTTTTGTTCATTTGAGCTCATTTATTCCTGAAAATACAAAAGGAAGACAAAAACACACTTTTTCCAACATTAGTACCTAAAAAAGGGTTAATTTTATGCCACAATTGATGTAATTTATATGTTGCATTTTGTGCACATCAAATACCCCCACACTTGAATCTTTGCTTGTCCTCAAGCAAAACTCTTTATAATGTGGCTTTACACTCCCAAATGGAACGGGTAGAAGAGAAGGTTTTTGGGCTTGTCAAAGAGTGTTGGGATTTCCAAGATTCTTTATTAAGTTTTATTTTTATTTATTTACAAACCTATTCGTCATGATTTATTTAAAACATTACATAAGATAAATTACTTATTAGGGCATAACATGCCTTTTTAAAATTCCATTTATATACAAATTCACATACCTCACGGGGGATCACTCAACACTCGGCGGAAGATGTATTTTTAGTGAATCACTCGAGAGCCGCATGGGACTTTCTCCTACCATAGGCTTGCCAAGCAATCAATCCTCCTCCTTTTTAACTATACACCTTTGTAAATATCAAGAGGACTTTTGGGGTGAAGGGTTAGGCTTGGGCTAAAGGTGGGTAGTTGGGTTAGTGGTTAGTAAAAGGCGAAAGGCGTAAAAAGCGTCGGTTTTCATAAGACTTTTTATTTTTCATAACTTTTTATTTTGATGAAGCATTTCTTTCAAACAAAATACTTTTTGATAGACTTGTTTGTTTATTTCTTTTGGCTTCATCCTCAAAAAATATATATATATTTTTTAGGGAAGTCATAAGAGAAACCGAGCCTTGTTACTAAAATAAATGGTTTAAAATGAAAAAGGGGTTTGGTGGGTAAAAGGGTGTTTGTTTTGGGTTAAAAAATGAAAAGGTTTAGGCTCAAAGGGGTTAACTAGAGGGATTTTGGGTAGGTGGTAGAAAAAAAGAAAAATAATGGTGTAGAAATAAAAAAGGTTAGTCCTAATGCCTCCATCATTTACTTACTCGGGTTTAAGTTGGTAAGGACCAGGAATGTATCGTCGTGGCAAGTTCTAGAGTCGTAAGAACCAAGCGGCTATTCACACAAGAAACGAAAAATGAGCATTTAGTTTAAAGATATGTATTTGTATGCTCGATAAAGGCTCAAAACTCACTTTTTGTGGGAATGGGTTTTTATGTGATCTATTATATATAATCAGATTTTAACTAAACTTGTCATTTCGTTTCATAATTTTCTTATGTTGGTTCTTTTTATCACAACGCTATCGGTTGTAAATTTGTAAAAATATAACCTTTTTTAGAACTTGAAATTCCCAATTTAAACCTAGACAAGTAAAAAAATGAAATTTTTTTGGTGATTAGCGGTTCCAATAGAGTTTTGTGTAAGGCTTGTTAATTAGGACTTGCAAGATTCAAGGTTTTAGCATCCCCCCACACTTGAATTACACATTGTCCTCAATGTGTCCCAAAAATAAGTTTTTAGGTTGATTAAATGTGTAAAAGGTGTGAAAAAGAAAAATTTTATGTTACTGGGCGTCTGGACACGGCCCCGTGTCGGATGAACACGTCCCTGTGCTCAGAGTGCCAGTAACGAAAACTTACAGAAGGTGGACACGGGGGCGTGTTGGCTGGGCACGACCCCGTGTCTAGCAAAAATCTGTAGATTAGCACAAACAGCAGGTCTGGGGAAGTGGGCACGGGGGCATATCGGCCGTACACTAACCCGTGTAGACATTCTGCAAAGGTGAAAAACAGGTTTCTGGCTTCGGTTTTGTTGTCCCGGCTTTAGTGGTACTGATATTTAGTACTCTAAGCCTCATATGTATCTGTTTTATCAATAAACACTACACCAAACCATAGCAAACATCCTAAATTACCATAGTTCAACATCCACATCACAAAGTTAAAAAGAAACACAAATGCAGAAAATAAAAGAGTTAAAGGAAAGTAAATTGTTCAACACACGGCACGCAGGCCGGAAATTGTTCAAGATAAAAGAGGGTTAACCTGTGGGGCCTCCTACTAGCTGCTCCTCCGGCCTAGTCCATGTCCTCGTCTTCATCATCACCTCCTCCTCCGTGCCCCGCCATATACTCCTGGATGTTCCCGATGTCATCCTGAATGTCGGAGATGTTTCTCTCAATTGCTCCGACCCAGGTATACGTGTTGCTCGCCATGTTATAGGTGTTCCTGGTGCACATGAGGTTTTCCTGCAATAAATCATGTAAACTTTGGAAGTTAGGAAAACCGCCTCCTTGTGAGGAGGATTGCCCCAGATCACCATGGGGCTGGTGTTGGAAATGAGGAGTGGTTGGAATTGTGGAGCGTGAAGGACAAGTGCTTCTTGCGGGTTCCATGCATGCCCTTGGACTCTTTGGAAGCTAACCGACCCGTCTTTAGCATCATAAATAAAGTTCATGGAGCGGCAGATGTGTGTGTCCACCCTTCCCGACCATGGACTCTTCTGAAAAGATCTGGGAATGTTCACGAAGTTCCTGAAGAGACGGTATATCCACCCCCCGAAGAAGATAGAGGTTGGAGGAGTAGCAAGCCGGTTCCAATGCATGTTTCGGAGCAAGAGGTATGGAACATCTAGGTGTCTGCGGTTGTGGATGCAATGAAGGACCACCAGATCTCGTAACCTAACGACGCCACTGCTATCATGCCTTTGACTGAGAGAGTAAGGAGGACCCTATTGATGTAGCGGTAAAGAGGGTCCCTCAACTTAGTGCTCTTAGTGCTACTTGGGTTGTAGATTCCTTCTCCTATTTGAGCCCACGCGGCTTGGCGTTCGTTTTCTCCTAGCTCGCGTAACCCTCCGGTGTTTTCTTCATTACCCGCATCTTCCTCCGCATACAACCCCACTATCGACCCAAACTGCGCCATTGAAATCGAGTACTTGGTCCCCCCACATCGGAATTCCACCCCATCATTATCAAATGGGTCGCACTTTGAATTGAACACGAATGTGCTATAGAATTCCAGAATATACTCATGGACCGAGCGAAGGCGAGTAGTTAGGGCGACTCTTAGTGGCCTGGTGACGAGGTTGTTGAAACAGTCCCATTGGTTTGCTGCTCCTAAGAGTTCCATGCATGCTTGTCGTGGGTATTCCTCCAGCCTGGTTCGAAGCACATCGTATCTTGCCCTAGCATCCAGCTCATTTGCATTGAACCTTGTGAATTTCTTGGACATCTGAAAGAATACACCAAACAATTTAGCACGAAACAGTGAAATTTTCTGAGAAAACTGAAAACAGTTAGCTGGACACGGCCCCGTGTTCAGCGGACACGATCCCGTGTCCAGACGTCTGTTACTCAAAAACTTCTTTTTTCGACCCGGTCCCGAAAACTTGAAAATTTTTGGTCCAGTAGGTGCGGTTTTCCCCGAAAATGAAGCCCCAGGTGCCGTTTTTCCCAAAACAAACCGTTTACCCCTTCAATTTTATCTTTTTTGGTTAAAAACAAGGGTTTCGGGTTTTTGTGAGAAATCGGGCGAATCTATGAACAATACAAGTGGATTTACTTCCTATAACACTAATCTAAACTATAGCTAACATATTTATGCAAAAATTTGAGGTTCGATCCGGATGAAGTTCAAGAACCCTAGATTTTCCCCAAATTTTTGATGTTTTATCTATATGCAAGTGCTTAATCTAACTACTAATGATGATAGAATCATACCTTGATGTTGTTAGAAGTAGAGGAGACGTCGAAAATCTGCGAAAAAATCGCCTGAACCAGAGAGTTTTCGGGGAAACGGGGCGTGTGGAATGAAGTAACTGTTATGAAAAAGGGGTTTTATCCCGACAGTCGCGCGGACACGGCCCCGTGTCCAGCGGACATGGCCTCGTGCCGAGCAAAAATTTATATATATATATATATATATATATATATATATATATATATATATATATATATATATATATATATATATATATATATATATATATATATATATATATATATATATATATATATATATATATATATATATATAATGTAACTACCTATAGAAAACCCACTTTAATTTAGAAAACCCGGGAAACTCAAAGCTCCCGATGTTTTTTTTTTGAAAAAAATTACACATGTTATATACATGTTTTTAAGGGTTTTGGGCAAAAAAATCAAAAAAGCGCCAAGTAGATATTTTAAAAAAAAAATAAACAAGTTTGGGTGTAACACATGTTACAAATATGTCAGACGAATGTAACATGTGTTACACCAAAACTTGTTTATTTTTTTAAAAATATCTACTCGGCGCTTTTTTGTTTTTTTTTGCCCAAAATCCCTTAAAAACATGTATATAACATGTGTAAAATTTTTCAAAAAAAAAAAAACATCGGGAGCTTTGAGTTTCCCGGGTTTTCTAAATTAAAGTGGGTTTTCTATACATCCTTCCCCTATATACATATATATATATATATATATATATATATTAGTTCTCGTGTGAGTGCCCTGTATGATGTTGATGCTTTTACTCTTTGACCGTTTGAAGCGAGATTTCTTCCTCTTCACCCTCAATGAATCCTTGATACAGTTTCAGCCGTTGGCCATTGACTTTGAATGGAATTCCATTCCGAGATTTAATTTCTACTGCACCGTGTGGGAAAATATGGGTGATGGAAAAAGGTCCTGACCACCTAGACTTTAGTTTACCCGAAAACAATCGAAGTCGTGAATTAAACAAAAGAACTTGATCTCCTACTCGAAATTCATTAGGTTTAATGTGTTTATCATGCAAATTTTTCATTCTTTCCTTATAAATTTCGGAGTTAGAATATGCATAATTCCTTAATTCGTCTAATTCATTTAATTGACAAAATCGATTTTTACCGGCGAATTCTAAATCTAAGTTTACATTTTTAATTGCCCAGTAGGCCTTGTGATCTATTTCTACTGGCAAATGACAGCTTTTTCCGTAGACGAGCTTATATGGGGTTGTACCTATTGTTGTTTTATAAGCAGTTCGAAAAGCCCATAAAGCATCATCTAATTTATCGGCTCATTCCTTTTTATTTTACCCTACAGTTTTTTTCAAGTATTCGTTTTAAACCTCTATTATTCACTTCGGCTTGTCCGTTTGTTTGAGGGTGATATGCTGTTGAGACCCTGTGATAGACCCCATATCTTGTTAAAAAAATTTCAAGTTGATGATTAGAAAAATGGGTACCTCTATCACTTATTAATGCTTTAGGTGTGCCAAAACGAGAGAATAATTTTTTCAGAAATCTTACCACGGCTCTTCCATCGTTTGTTGGAAGTGCCTCGGCCTCGGCCCATTTAGACTAGTAATCTACCGCCACAAGTATATATTTGTTTCCTTTTGACGGTGGGAAAGGTCCCATAAAGTCGAGTCCCCACACATCAAAAATTGCACAAACAAGAATGCCATTTTGTGGCATTTCGTTTTTGGAAGAAATATTACCTGATCTTTGGCAAGCATTACATGTCTTTACAAGACTTTGGGCGTCTTTGTAGATGGTAAGCCAATAAAATCCTGAATCAAATACCTTCCGTGCGGTATAGCGGCACCATGATGTCCTCTATATGGACCTTCATGACAATGGCGGAGAATTCTTCTTGCCTCGCTACCATGTACGCACCGTCAGATGAGTTGGTCGGCACACATTTTGAAAAGATAAGGATCTTCCCAAAAGTAATGGTTTACATCAGCAAAGAATTTCTTTCTTTGGTGATGTGGCCATCCTTTGGTGACTATACCGCTAGCTAGGTAGTTAGCATAGTCGACGTACCATGGTTCTTCTCGGTATTCCACCATTTCTAGGGATTCCGTTGGAAATTTTTCGTTGGTTTGCTCATCCCTGGTTGCCTCCAAAGCTGGGTCTTCTAAACGCGAAAGATGATCTGCTGCGGTGTTTTCTGCTCCTCTTTTATCTTTGATTTCAATATCAAAGTCTTGGAGGAGTAGAATCCACCGAATCAAATGTGGTTTAGCATCCTGTTTCTTGAAGAGATATCGGATGGCTGCATGATCTGTATAGACTATTGTTTTAGAAAGAACAAGATAAGAACGAAATTTATCAAAAGCAAATACCACAGCTAGTAATTCTTTTTCAGTTGTTGTGTAATTTTCTTGTGCATCATTAAGTGTTTTACTAGCATAATAAATTGGGTGAAAATGCTTTTCTTTTCTTTGTCCCAAGACTGCTCCAACTGCAAAGTCACTTGCATCACACATGATTTCGAAAGGTAATTTCCAATTAGGCGCTATCATGATAGGTGCATTGACTAGCATTTCCTTTAGGGTTAGAAATGCTTGATTGCAATCCTTGTCAAAGATGAAAGGGGCATCTTTTTCAAGTAATTTTGTTAGAGGCCTTTAAATTTTAGAAAAGTCTTTGATAAATCGCCTATAGTATCCGGCATGCCCTAAGAAACTTCTGATGGCCCTAACGGAGGATGGGGGTGGTAATCGAGAAATAGTGTCTACTTTTGCTCGATCAACCTCCATTCCTTCGCTTGAGATTTTGTGACCGAGTACTATTCCCTCCGTTACCATGAAATGGCATTTTTCCCAGTTAAGGGCGAGGTTAGTTTCCTCACATCGGGATAGCATTCGTTCAAGGTTATCGAGGCATTGGTCGTATGAATCTCCAAAGATAGAAAAGTCGTCCATGAAGACTTCCATTGTCTTTTCTATCATGTCATGGAAGATGGCCACCATGCAACGTTGGAAGGTTGCGGGGGCATTACATAGACCGAATGGTATGCGTCGGTAAGCAAAAGTTCCATAGGGACATGTGAATGTTATCTTTTCTTGGTCTTTAGGTGCTATCGGGATTTGAAAGTAACCTGAAAAACCATCCTAGAAACAATAAAATTTATGTCCGGATAATCTTTCTAACATTTGATCAATAAAGGGTAAATAAAGGGAAGTGATCTTTCCTTGTTGCCTCATTTAATCGTCTATAATCTATACATACTCTCCATCCTGTGACGGTTCTCGTTGGTATTAATTCATTCTTTTCATTAGTTATTATCGTCATACCTCCTTTCTTTGGAACTACTTGGACGGGACTTACCCACGGACTATTGGAGATAGGGTAAATAAGTCCGGTTTCAAGTAATTTGATGACTTCGTTTTTAACCACTTCTTGAACATTTGGATTTACTCGACGTTGTGGTTGTATTACCGATTTGTAGTCATCATTCATTAAAATTTTGTGCGTGCACATGGAAGGACTTATTCCTTTAATATCTACAAGTTTCCAAGCGATCGCATTTTTTGTGTTTTTTCAAGAGTTTAATTAATTTTTCTTTTTCTACACTACTTAACTTAGATGAAATAATTACAGGTGATTTACCATCTTTGTCTAGAAAAGCATATTCCAAACCTTTTGGAAGTTCTTTGAGCTCAAGAGGTGGGTCTTTAGGAGACTCCTTATTTGGTTGCTCATTTTGATCAAGAACTTTAAAAGTTTGCTCTATGGCGACCTCTTCTTCAACAAAGTGGTCAATTTCTTGAGTTGTATCGGGAGGTTCATCTTCATCTTCAATTAGGGGGTCATTATTGCTGAAAGGATATTTCATTGAACGCTCAAGATCGATGCTCCTTTTAAATTCCCCTAATTGAAGAGATAGATTGTTGTACTTCCGGTTTTTCAAGGCTTCGTGTGTTTTCACAAAAGGTCGTCCCAACACTAGGGGAGCGTCATCAAGGATGACAAAGTCTGTAGGGATTACCATTTGATTTGTTTGAACCAAGGCATCCTCAACTACACCGATTGATTTTATTATTTTCCGATCGGATAGAAAAATGGGTATTTGATGTGGAGAAAAATCACTAATACTTAATTTTTTGAAAATGTAATTAGGCATTAGGTTAACACAAAGATCTTTATCAATCGGGACGTTACTAATAAAGGAATTTTGAAAAAAAACATGGAACCGGTGTCATGTTAATTTCAAATGGGTCTTCTTTTATTAGTGAAGTTTGATCGTTAGTTAACTTAATACTTACCGTTTCGTCAATTTTAGTGTTAGTGTTTAACTCTTTTAAAAACTTAGATGAGTAGGTACTAAACAATGATTTTCAAAAGAAGGTGACAAGAGATTAGTTTCTTCAAAATTAGACTCTTCTTGAATTTTAACGTTAGCGGACTCACCTTTTTCGTTGTTTAACTCATGTGTCGGTTTTTCACTTATTTGTTCTTCCATTTTTACACTTTCAACTATCTCTTCTTTATTTAACTATTCTCTTGCGCGGGACTCCTCTCCCCTTGCGTGAGATTCTTTTATATAGCGCTCGATAGTTTTAAGGTGTTCTAATATCCTATCGGTTACTTCGGTGATAGAATAAGGATCGGGATTTTCAAAGCTTGAATCCGGTTGTTCGATCCTTGGTTCCTCATAGTACTCATATGAAGTAGATGGTTTATACCATTGTTCTTCATTGTAAGTATATGATGGATAAGGGTCGTAATTTTGTTCTTCATAATACTCATATGAGGTGGGTTGTTCACGCCATGGTTCCTCATAATAAGCATATGAAGGTGGTGGCTCATATCTTGGTTCCTCAAAGCATGAGTATGAAGGCTCATACCTTGGTTCATCAAAATATGAGTATGAGGTAGAAGGTTCACACCTTTGGTCTTCATAGGATGTGTATGAAGTTGATGGCTCGTACCTGGGCTCCTCATAGTAGGTGTATGAAGTGGATGGTTGAAATAAGTTATAATATTGAACCGAGTGCGGGTTACCACAATTAGTGCAATAATCATCCCTATAATCATCCTCCTCATAGGTGTAGTTGTAGCCTCCTGAGTATTGATCCATAAGAATCACTCAACAGACCACAACCGAGTCTCGAGACCAGAAAACAAAAATAAAAACAGAAACAGAAGCTGGACACGGCCCCGTGTTCAGTGAACACGGCCCGTGTTCAGGGTCTGTATCTGGGCGTTTGAATAAAAGTTACTGGTTTTGTGCAGCATGGGGGCGTGTTCAGTGAGCACGACCCCATGTTCAGACTCTGTATCTGGGTGTTTTATGCAAAACTATGCAGCACGGCCCCGTGTTCAGTGAGCACGGCCCATGGTCAAGCTACTGTAAATGCAAAACTAAACTAAAATGTAGAAAAATGTGCGCGCGTTTTGAAAAACTGATTAGGCCGTCGATTTTAAGCTTTCTTAAAACCCTTGTGTCCCCGGCAACGGCGCCAAAAACTTGATGTGTGTCGTGTGTTATAGGTTTTTATGTATATTTTTTTAAGCCCTCTTACACTTTTTAGCCAAGTTTTAAATTTATAAAACACGATATTTATAAACACTAAACACACATATGGGCAAGTGCACCCATCGTGGACGTAGTATAGTGTTGGTAAGATACCAAGGTCGTCCAAGGACACAAGACCTTTTATTACCGGATTATCCTCAACGTCTAATCAAATCAAGAGTTAGAAAAAGATTTTTAAACTAGAAAAATAAAACTAACTAAAATGCGGAAAAATAAAATAAAAGTAAAAACAGATAGACAAGATGAATCACTTGGATCCGACTCGTGTGTAGTGTAACCTTTGATTATTTCCGCACTTTTGCACATTTTAAGAGATTATCTTAGTTATTGTAGTAGGCTCCTCTTTTGAAGGTGACGTTACCCTCAACCCAGTAGTTTGAGTCAGCAAGGATACAATCCTAAAGGGTCGGATTATTGAAAGATAATTAATTAAGTTATTAATGCATAATGTGGTAGGCCCCTCTTTTGAAGGTGACGTTACCCTCGACTAAGTAGTCTGAGTCAGCAGGGATACAGTCCTAAGTAGCCGGGTTTTAATAGTAGTTTACTTATGAGGGGATCAAAGAGTTTGGACCCCCGCCATCCAATGCCGGTGGGTATTGAAGGAGGTCCTACTAAATTTGACCCAGGTCCTTTGCAGGATCTATACACTGAACAATGGCAAGACTCTTACCAAACCGTTCCCTTAACCCCCGACCAGGTAGCCAACATATCTCCATATAGACCGTGGAGATATGAATGGTGAAAATCTTTTATTTTATATAGACAATAAAATAATTCCAAGACACCACAAACGATAAGGAAGAATCACCTTCAACCTAAGAAACTAGTTATTAAAGTCGTTAATACATAACCAAATAAAAAGTGCGAAAAGATTAAAAATAAAAAGTATTACACTAAACACTTGTCTTCACCAAGTGATGTAAGAGACTTAGGCAAACATGGCCTTTGATTGTCAAGAACTCTTACGATCAATCTTGGATCCCGAGACGACTCACACACTCTATGATGGATGATGGATGATGGTGGTGGATGATGGTGTTGTGATGGTGGTGCTGGGTGGGTGAAGTGTGAGAGAGGTGGTGTGCCAAGGGATGGTTTGCAAATGAGCCAAGCACCCCTATTTATAGCCTGAACAGCAGCTCGGGCATGGCCCCGTGTCCATTGGGCACGGCCCCGTGTCCATCCTCCTTCTCTTTCTTCATTAATTGCAGTTTGTCTGCATTAGTTGACCACGCCCCCGTGTCCGCTGGGCACGACCCCGTGTGCAGAAGCGTATCTGTACTATCAAGATTTCCCTAGATTCTGCGAATCTTAGAGTTGACCATGACCCCGTGTCCGCTGAGCACGACCTCATGGTGGGCGATAGAAGCTTCTATAACTTTGTCTTTTTTTGCTGACCCTAGGGCACGCCCCCGTGCTCATTGAGCACGGGGCGTGTCCAGCCTTCTGTTCTCTTGTTTTGCTTGTGAAGATGCTGTCGGGGAGGTCGGGCATGCCACGTTTGTTCCTTTTCTTGTATTTATGTTAGATTTAGCTGCCTTTTTGCTTCTTTTGTTCATTTGAGCCCATTTATTCCTGAAAATACAAAAGGAAGACAAAAACACACTTTTTCCAACATTAGTACTAAAAAAAGGGTTAGTTTATGTCACAATTGATGTAATTTATATGTTGCATTTTGTGCACATCACCACTATAACCAAGATAATCTCTTAAAAACCCCAAAGTGTGGAAATCATCAAAGGATACATGAAAATGAGTCAGAACCAAGTGATTCTATCTTGTTTATTTGTTTCTTTTATTACTTTAGTTTCTTTCTTTATTATTACTTATTAAAACCTTTTCTCAAAATTTGGGTCGATAGACGTTGATGATAATCCGGTATTAAAAGCTCTTGTGTCCTCCGACAACCTCGGTATCTTACCATTACTATACTACGCCAACGATAGGTGCACTTACCCTAGCGTGTTGTAGAGAGTGATAGTTTTATATCATGTTTTATAAATGTAAAGCTAGATAAATGAGTAAAAAGTACTTAAAAATATATTAAAAATATACACACCCTCGCTCACGTCAATAACCAAGTGTGATTAAATCAAGTGTAAAACATATAGGATACCCTAGGTCTAGCAATTTCAGATCGGGTATGAACCTTGTTCCAAATTATTGTTTTTAATCAAGTAATTAAATTTTGCAATCATAATCAACAAACCAATCCCTTAGTTCATAGAAAATTGTCGGTTCAATCTGATTCCTTTCCAAAACCAAACAAACAAACAAAAAGAATTAAATAACAAGTTTCATAACTTGTTCCAAATCAGTAATCAACTGAATCTTGACACAAACCAAAAACTCTTCGTGGTTGAACGCTCTGACTGCCACTTACTATTTGTTTGAGGTTATTAGGAATTTATAAATTTATCTTGACTAGAACTTGACACTCCAATTAGTTAGGCATAACGACTTAGGTGGATCACATGATTTATAAATCATATGGTATAAACGTCAAGTGATGATATGATTTTACTCGATTTAAGCAAAACTATATAAATTTTGGTTATGCGTAATAGGTTAATAAAAAAATGTAGCAAAAATATAGTGGACCAAATACATAAGGAAAATACTATGGATTAATCCAAATTCATTCTACTCCATACACAAGACGTTTCGTTGATATTATCATTTTAGGATTTCCTAAGACTATGTGTTGTGGGTTAACTAAATTCATTGCCACATCATCATCACGTAACTGCCACATAAGAACTTGACCATTAACTAAATACTTGTTAACAATGTGTTGTGGACTAACTAAACCTAAAACTATTAACAAAACCTCCATTAACGAAGGCTTAGTTAACCGGTTAACTACGCGGCGTGGTGTTGCAGCCGTTAAAGGCCAGCGTGGCACCGTTAATGGAGCCTTAGTTAACCCATAACACCCAGTCTAAGCATTGATGTGTGCAAAATGTAAAATATAAATTTCATCAAATGAGGCATAAAACTAACCCTTTTTAGTATTAATATTGGAAAAAGGGTGTTTTTGTCTTCTTTTTGAATTTACAGGACTAAATGAGTTTAAACAAGCAAAAGGAACAAATATACAGCCAAAACCAACATAAATACAAAGAAAAGGAATAAACGTGACATGCCCGACCCCTCGACAGCATCCCCAAGAGCAAAAACAAGAAACCGAAGACTGACCACAGGCCATGCCCAATGGACACGAGGGCGTGGTCAGCCACCTGCAGAAAAGACAAAGTTCTGGAAGCTTCTACGCCCACCATGGGGGCGTGCCCAGCTCAGCACGGGGCGTGGTCAACGCTAATATATGCAGAATCTTGCAAATCTTGGTAGTACAGATACGCTTTTGCACACGGGGCCGTGCCCGCTGGACACAGGCCGTGTTGAGCCCTATGCTGACAAATGTAATTAATGAAGGAAAAGAAAAGGATGGCCACAGGGGCATGTCCGCTGGACACGGGTCCGTGGCCGGGCTTCTGTTCAGGCTATAAATAGAGGTGCTTGGTTCACTTCAAAGGCATCGCTTGGCAAACCACATCTCTCCCACTTTGCCACCACTCCACCACCACTACAATACCCACATCCACCACCATGTCCATCATCCATCATCCACCTTAGTGTGTGTGTAGTAGTCTCGGGATCTAAGATTGATTGTAAGAGTTCTTGTCAATCAAAGGCCATTGATGCGTGTGAAGTGTTATATATATTAGGTGTATATTTTAAGCCCTTTTTACACTTTTTAGCCAAGTTTTAAATTTATAAACACGATATTCACTAACACTAAACACACATATGGGCAAGTGCACCCATCGTGGACGTAGTATAGTGTTGGTAAGATACCGAGGTCGCCCAAGGACACAAGAGCTTTTAGTACCGGTTTATCCTCAACGTCTAGTCAAATCAAAATGTTAGAAAAAGGTTTTTAAACAAGGAAAATAAAACTAACTAAAATGCTGAAAAGTAAAATAAAAGTAAAAACAAGTAGACAAGATGAATCACTTGGATCGGACTCGTGTGTAGTGTAACCTTTGATTATTTTCACACTTTTGCACTTGTTTAAGAGATTATCTTAGTTATTGTAGTAGGCCCCTCTTTTGAAGGCGGCGTTACCCTCAACCCAGTAGTTTGAGTCAGCAAGGATACAACCCTAAAGGGTCGGATTACTGAAAGATAATTAATTAAGTTATTAATGCATAATGTGGTAGGCCCCTCTTTTGAAGGCGACGTTACCCTCGGCTAAGTAGTCTGAGTCAGCAGGGATACAGTCCTAAGTAGCCGGGTTAAAGTTTTAATAGTAGTTTAACTTCTGAGGGGATCAAAGAGTTTGGACCCCCGCCATCCAATACCGGTGCGTATTGAAGGAGCTCCTACTAAATTTGACCCAGGTCCTTTGCAGGATCTATACACTGAACAATGGCAAGACTCTTACCAAACCGTTCCCTTAACCCCCGACCAGGTAGCCAACATACCTCCATATAGACCGTGGAGATATGAATGGTGAAAATCTTTTATTTTATATAGACAGTAAAATAATGCCAAGACACAACGGACAAACGATAAGGAAGAATCACCTTCAACATAAGAAACTAGTAATTAAAGTCATTAATACAAAACCAATTAAAAAGTGCAAAAGATTAAAAATAAAAAGTATTACACTAAACACTTGTCTTCACCAAGTGATGTAAGAGTCTTAGGCAAACATGGCCTTTCATTGTCAAGAACTCTTACGATCAATCTTGGATCCCGAGACGACTCACACACTCTATTATGGACAATGGATGATGGTGGTGGATGATGGTGTTGTGATGGTGGTGGGTGGTGGGTTGTGGGTGAAGTGTGAGAGAGGTGGTGTGCCAAGGGATGAGTTGCAAGAGCTCCAAGCACTCCTATTTATAGGCTGAACAGAAGCTCGGGCACGGCCCCGTGTCCGCTGGACACGGCCCCGTGTCCATCCTCCTCTCTTTCTTCATTAAATGCAGTTTGTCAGCATTAGTTGACCACGCCCCCGTGTCCGCTGAGCACGACCCCGTGTGCAGAAGCATATCTGTACTATGAAGATTTGCCTGGATTCCGCGAATCTTATAGTTGACCACGGCCCCGTGCCCGCTGAGCACTGCCCCGTGGTGGGCGATGGAAGCTTCTACCCCTTTATCTTTTCTGCTGACACTTGGGCACGCCCCCGTGCTCACTGAGCACGGGGCGTGTTCAGGCTTCTGTCTTCTTGTTTTGCTTGGGAAGATGCTGTCGGGAGGTCGGGCATGCCATGTTTGTTCCTTTTCTTGTATTTATGTTAGATTTAGCTGTCTTTTTGCTTCTTTTGTCTATTTGAACTCATTTAATCCTGAAAATACAAAAGGAAGACAAAATCACACTTTTTCCAACATTAGTACTAAAAAAGGGTTAGTTTTATGCCACAACTGATGTAATTTATATGTTGCATTTTGTGCACATCAAATACCCCCACAGTTGATTCTTTGCTTGTCCTCAAGCAAAACTCTTTATAATGTGGCTTTTTCACTCCCAAATGGAATGGGTAGAAGAGAAGGTTTTTGGGCTTGTCATAGAGTGTCGGGATTTCCAAGATTCTTTATTTAAGTTTTATTTTTATTTATTTACAATCCTATTCGTCATGATTTATTGTTGGTGCATACATCTGTCGACTTCGTCTTGTATCGAGTCTTGTACAGGGCACGTTGTTCGAGAAAATAGAAGGTTTAGGTGTAATATGAGCTGATTCCGCTTGAATGAGTTGATTCCGCTTGAATGGGTCATTCGCAATTTCAAGCAAAATCATCATTATTAATTCCGCTTGAAATGCATCTTGTCACTTTCAAGCGGAATCAAAAGTGTATATATATATGTCTTCAAGCGAAATCAGTTGTAACAGTTCATGATTTGGATACCGAGGTGCTGCCGGTTTTTCCAGCGATTGTAATCGGTGTTAAATCAATCAGAAAGTAGTTTAAAGTGATTTGCAAGCTATTTCGAAGTCTATTTCTCTGTTTCCGCCTTTGAAATAGATTAAAACTCCTCTGAACGACTCGTTTGGGTCACAACACGATCCTACAAGTGGTATCAGAGCTCAGGAAGAGGAGTTCTTACCAATTCAGCTCAAAATTTCTGTTTTCTACACCTTCTTTTCAAAATCAACAAGTTTTTACGGTTAAAATTGGCTAATTTTCTCACATATTGTGTAAAACAGTGTTTTAACAAACCCTTAAAACTTTCAGACCAAAATTCGAATTAAAAATGACTAAAATGGACAAAAGTTCTGATTCCGCTTGAACGAACATCTTTGATTCCGCTCGAGATTGAGATTTCGCTTGGCTGTTTCCGCTTGAAATAGTCTTATTTCGCTTCAGTGAGCTATTTCGCTTGAAAAGTTTCAAGCGAAATCAGATATTTCGCTTCAAAACGTTATTCCGCTTGAAATTCAAACGAAATTAAGTGATTCCGTTTGAATTTCTTATTCTGCTTGAAACCTTAATTTCGCTTGAAGTTGTTATTTCAGGTTGATTTCGCTTGAAGGGTGATCTCGCTTGAAATACCTTATTCCGCTTGAAAAGTGTTGTTTTTGAAAAATGTGTTACCGAATCATGAGTGAAGAATTTTATAACGCATTCACCACATCTCCGACTACTCCGGCTTCCATTGCTCAAAACATGAATTTGGAAAATGAGACTGGAACAATGCAAAAACCCCCGAATCTAATGAGCATTGAGGAGTATTACGGATAGAAAGATAGGTTTGAAAATTGGGTTCAAGCAAACCATTTGAGATCTTGGGAATGTATTTTGAAGAAGTATGTTCTACCACGTACAGATCTGCAAGTTGAAAAAGAAATCTCGGAATTCAATGACAAAGAACGTGACATGTACAAAGCTGAAAAGATGATGATAAGTCTACTTCAGCAAGCCATCAAAGAAGACATCTTTGTGTTGCTTCAACATGACAAGACCTCAAAATCAATTTGGGATGCCCTTAAAATCAAGTTTGAAGGAAGTGAAAAGATGATTAAAAGTAAAAAAGGCATTACTTAAGAAAGAATTTGATCTCTTCACCAGTTTGCTCGGGGAAGATACAAAGAAACTAATTGAAAGGTATTGCCATTTAGTGAGATCTATGTCAATGTTAAGCATAACCAAAGATCGTGAAGAATGGGTCGACAAGTTAGCTGACGCTTTACCTCAAAAAGAGTGGGGTACTTACTTGATGATCTTAAAGAACACTAGAGTATATGATGGTTTGACGATTTCTCAGTTCATCGAGAAGATTGAGGGTCAAGATCTTGAACAGCAAAAGATTGCGAGGATGAATAATCCGAGTGGTCAGCAAGACGTGAAAATGTATTACAAAGGCAGTGTTCAAGAGGTTGAAAGAAGTCAAAAAATCCAAACTGCGTTTAGTGCTGGAAACTCATCTGAAAATGTTGATCAAGGTTCAAACAACAGCAGTGGATTTTCTTCATACCCAAGTGTCAATCCAAAGAGTTCATCATCAAGTTTCCATTCTCAAAGTACAAAAAGTGGTGGTTGTGTGATACAATGCAAAATTGCTTTGAATCTTCCTGAGGGTCAAAGTTTTTCTGAAGAAATTGCAAAAGATCGCATGTCTTTATTTGCAATTGTGCTACAATCCTATGAAGGTTTGGTTGCAGGGAGGATCGGGAATCCTATGCTTACAAAGGAGGATTACGATCAGATAGACGCTGAAGAATTGGAGCTCATGGACATCAAATGGTGTCTAGCTAGTGTCCTGAGAAGAGCTGAAAAGTTCAAGATGATTACTGGAAGAAATGATTTCCTTGATGCACATGTTTCTACTTAGGTTTTGATAAATCTAAAGTTACTTGTTTTCGATGCAGGGAGGAAGGTCATTTCAAGAGGGAATGCAAGAATAGAGAAGCAAATGAAGCAAAGAATCCGTTTGGAAAAGATGACTACTACCAGAAAGCCATATATCAACAAGTTGGTCATCAACAACAACAAGAACCACAAGTGGCTCATGGTAGAAAAGTAATAGAGATTCTTCAAAAAGAGCGTATTTAGTCAATCAAGAAAATTTCAGCTGGGATAAATGCATTTCATCCGACAGCAAAGCATGCCTAATCAATTAAGATGATGAAAGATTACCTGAAGGTTTTAGCTGGGATATGTTTGTGGATGAGAAAGGGGAGTTTAAAGCTTTCATTACTAAAATTGTGAAAGAACCAGACATGTTTACCGAGTGGATGAAAGCTATTGGTGTTAGTGTGAAAAATGAAGAAGAAAAGTCTGTCTCATCAGATGAAAGCTCACTAAGTTCAGATGAAAGCTTAGAAAGAGAAACTGTTTTTGATCAAACACCATCTGATTCTGGTTTTTCAGATGATAGTTCTAATAAATCAATTGAGCTTGATCAATCACCAACTGATGACAGTGGTGATGATGAAGAAGAAAGACATATTAATGTTGCAAAAACTCATCTATCTCCTGAAAGCTTTCATTTTTATTTTGCAGATCGCTTGGAGAAGCTGAAGGAGAGACGAGCAGCAAAAGAACAAAAGCAAATGAAGTCTGAAATTGTTGTTCAAAATGAAGATGTTAAAATTGTTGCTGAGGAGATTATTGAAACTGAGAAAGTGACTGAAGTTGAGAAGATCAGTGAAGTAGAAAAGATTGTGGAAGTCATCAAACCTTGCTCAAAGTGTCTAGAATCTTGCAAAGAATGTGCAGCAAAAGACGAGAAGTTGGCTGAGCTTGAGAAGATGAAGGAACAAGTATTGTTCAATCTCAATTACGTGAAGGAATCTTATGATGTATTGAATAGAACAGTAACTGGTCTTCAAAAGACAAATTCTGAGAGAGAAGATGCTTTGACAATGATGAATGCTACAATGATGACAAAGCAAAAAGCTATAAACTATTACATTTAGGAATGTGCCAAGTTGAAACAAGAGTTGGAGACTGAGAAAATTGAGAATGAGAGAATCAGACGATTATTACAGAGTTATTCTAGTTCTGATTATCTTACTGATCGAATTTATCCAACTGTTGCAGGTTTTGAAGCATTTCAGGATGAAAAGCCAAAGAAGAAAGATACTGGTAAGAAACCGAGTATTAGCTATAACAAGTGTCCGCCTCCGATCTGGGAAGGTTATTCTCCCAGAAAACCAAATGAGGAGCAAGTTCAAAAGGCAGTCAATATAAAACTAAAGTCTGATATAACCGATGAATTACCAGAAAACATTGACGTCACTTTCACATCGTCTGACACTGATCATGAGTCTGAGTTAATAAAAAAGGTGGTCGATCAGGTGTTGGATACCGATGAGGAGTCTGAGTCAAAGTCTGAGTCTGAGTCTGGAGGTTCAAGTTCGTCAGTCAACAGTCCAAACTCGTCGGTTAAACGGGCTAACAGTAAAGAGTTTTTGTTATCAAAATCAAATTTGAATGATAAAACATTCGAAGTAGCATATACTTTGAATGATTCTGACAAAGAGTTTCCAATAAGAAGTGTTAGATTTGAAATGATCAAAAAGGTTTTCAAAATGACAGAAATCAATATTTCTAAAATAAAAGATTTAAATCTTACTGGAAAACCTAAAAAATACACTTCAAGAGTTCAACAGCGATTAAACAAGAAAAAAGGTTACAATTCTGGTTCTGGTTTTCAAAAGAAACCAAACCATAATGGTAATTTTAGAAAGAAAGGTCTTGGTTTTATTCCACCTGAAAATTATAAAAATGAGAAAATTTCTAAAACAAATATAAAATTTGTTTCAGGAGGAAGTGCTGAGGAAGAACAGAAGAAACCATTCTGGAGACAATCGAACCAGGAGTTTCTTGCTGAGAAGAAGAGAATAGGGACTGGAGTTTTTCATCGAAAGGAGACTAGAACCTATTACAAGTACTGTTCTCAAGCTACTAAGACAAAACAGGGAGTCTCTGAAAAACTTAAAGAAAAGGTTGTTGATGTTGAACCACCAACTGAAAAGTTCAAAATTTTTGAAAATTCAACTTATGAAGTTGGTGAGTGTTCTAAGAAAAATTTTTACAAAAAGAGAGCCAAGGACAACCAAATGTGGGTTGTTAAGAAGTTTGATGAGAAAACTGGCAATGATTCTAGTTCCACAAAGCCAGAAGAGCCACAAATTGAGATTAAAGAAGAGAATTCAGTGCCTTCAGTAGATGATGTTAATTTTCCATCTTTGAAGGATGAAAATGTTAAACAAAAAGTTGGTAAGGTTGAGATCTCAAATCAATTCTATTCTGAACAGAAGGAATTTGATGTTGAGAAAGCATTTAATGGAAATGTGAAAAAGATTTTTGAGAAAATGGTCGAGGGAAAGGCCAAAGGGGTTAAAGATTTTAATGCTACAAAGAAGGCAACTTATAACCCTACTGAACAAGAGTTAAAATCACCCAAGGTTGGTCAGACTTGGGTGGAAATTCTTTTCCCTTAAAAATCTGACTTGCCGGAGCTCCCAAGTTTGTAATCGTGGAGCAGAAATCGGTATCATTCTTGGTAAAATAGTTTTTGTGAAAGATTTTAAAATTGTTTAAATGTTTACAGGTTAAGTATGACTTGCCGGAGCTTCCAGGTTGGTAAGTGTGAAGCAGGAATCGGCATCTTTATTGGTAAAATGATTTTGTGTAGATGTAGTATTCCTACAAATGGTAAATCAGGGACATTAAGTTGTACTTGATTTTCTTACAAGTGGTACAGAGGTCTGTTCTGACAAAGTGATTACTCAAGGTCATTAATTTGAACTTGATGTAATCCTCATATAAGTGGTTGAAAAACAAGGTGATGAATTGATCCCCGAACCTACAAGTGGTTAAAACAAAACTTATTTTCTGGAAAAACCATTTTGATTAATACAAACTTAAGTGTTTTGAAATCTAAATGGGAAAATAGTTTATTGAAAGGGGGAGTTCTGATTGTTTATGCCAAGTGGATGGCGAATTGAAGCAATTCGACAACAGTTGTCATTTTGTTTGTACAGTTTGTTTTCAAGTTTTCTTTAAATGTGTTTGCATTTTAGGGGGAGTAAAAATTTCAGAAATTTCAGAAAATCCAAAAACATTAGAAAATTTGAAAAAGTCAAAAACATGATAAAATCAAAAATGAGTTTTGTTGAAAAAGACGAAATGATAGTACATCAGTGAACGATCACAGCATGCTAAAGAATTGGATAGTTAAAATGTGATAAACGGTCTCACTGATGATATGCCAGTAGGTTTTTGCACATTTAGTAGATTGTGACGAGATATAAACCTAAAATTCAAACTTACTTATATCGTGGGGAACATTTCTTGGATATATGGGTAACCCCCGAAGTCTTGTTTGAAAGGTCCCTCTTTCTGAGATACTAGGTCTTTATGCTTTGTGATATCTGGGGTATTATCCCGAGACTTCTGATTTTGTGGAAGAAATGGCCTAGTCCCCGTATAATACTTTCTGAAATTGCTTGAAATATAGTGCCGCCCTCAGCATAAAAATGATGAAACATTGAAAAATGCTAATCATGTGCTGTTAAAGAAAAGATCCTCTAAAGGGGACACACCAAAAGTCGAACCGTCATCTCTCTGCTGAACGGAAGTTCTGACCTGAGCTCTCACGGTTTCGCATTTAACCCTTTTTACAGATATCATCTAGGTATACTCACTTGTAAGACTGAATATTGGGATCTGGATACGGGAGTATATTCAAGTGGTGGGACACGCGAATAAGTTTAAGTGCTTAAGACATTAATATCGTATCTCGAAACAGTTTGAACTTTGTGTGAAAATTTAAGAGGATCAGTATAATGGCAATCTAAGTGAATTGTTTAGAAATTAAAATGAAATGAAGCTTAACGGTGTTGGTGATTTGTCTCATAAACTGATATGATCCTCTTACACAAACTCACAAAAATATTGTATGTAAATATTTTCTTTACTGCATTTCATTTAAACTCAAAAATCCAAAAAGATTTTCGACAACTGATGTTGAAAAGCAGATTTTCAAAATTCCAAATGCTGAACATGATGATCATTTTGAGGGGAAGTCCGTTAAATCTAAAAATGTTTGAATATTCTTCTGCAAGTGATCACAGATATTCTGGTTGTTTTGAAAAGGAGAGTCTGAGTTGGTGCATACATCTTAATATTAAATTGTTAAAATTGTGAAATTTATTGTGAGGTAGAGTCGGTGCAGGTAGGGCCAGGTTACGATACTGGAACTGATGCTACTGATAAACTTAAAGAATCAAGAGATCTGATCCTGAGCAAAAGGAGAGCCAGGTTTTCAATCCCGGAACAATTCAAGGGGAAGTTTGCTAGAAAAAGAAGAATTTGGAGAAAGGCAAAAGCCAGGACAAGATTCTAGAAGCCCGAAGACTGATAAAGACTGAAGACGTTGAAGACTCGACACTTAAGACTCGTCAACATCTGAGGGGGAGTCTGTTGGTGCATACATCTGTCGACTTCGTCTTGTATCGAGTCTTGTACTAGATTGTTAGAACAGGACACGTTGTTTGAGAAAATAAAAGGTTTAGGTGTAATATGAGCTGATTCCGCTTGAATGAGCTGATTCCGCTTGAATGGGTCATTTGCAGTTTCAAGCGAAATCATCATTGTTAATTCCGCTTGAAATGCATCTTGTCACTTTCAAGCGGAATCAAAAGTCTATATATATGTCTTCAAGCGAAATCAGTTGTAACAGTTCATGATTTGGATACCGAGGTGCTGCCGATTTTTCCAGCGATTGTAATCGGTGTTAAATCAATCAGAAAGTAGTTTAAAGTGATTTGCAAGCTGTTTCGAAGTCTATTTCTCTGTTTCCGCCTTTGAAATAGATTAAAACTCCTCTGCACGACTCGTTTGGGTTACAACATGATGTGTGTAAAATGCAACATATAAATTACATCAAATGAGGTATAAACTAACCTTTTTTAAGTACTAATGTTAGAAAAAGTGTGTTTTTGTCTTCCTTTTGTATTTTCAGGATTAAATGAGCTCAAAGTAACAAAGAAGCAAAAAGACAGCTAAATCTAACACAAATACAAGAAAATGGACAAAAGTGGATTGCCCGACCCCTCGACAGCATCCTCCCAAGCAAAACAAGGAAGACAACAGGCTGAACACGCCCCGTGCTCAGTGAACACGGGGCCGTGCCCAAGAAGCAGCAGAAAAGACAAACCTGTAGAAGCTTCTATTGCTCACCACGGGGCCGTGCCCAGTGAACACGGGGGCGTGCCCAAAGTACTGCAGGCGCATTAATTATAATTGTGAATTACAATTAATGAAGAGAGATAGTGTCAGACAGGCACGGGGCCGTGCCCAGCGGACACGGGGCCGTGCCCAGGCCTCTGTTCAGCCTATAAATAGGAGTGCTTGGATTCATTGCAACTCATCCCTTGGCACACCACCTCTCTCACACTTCATCCACCACCCACCACCATCACAACACCATCATCCATTGTCCATCATAGAGTGTGTGAGTCGTCTCGGGATCCAATATTGATCGTAAGAGTTCTTGACAATCAAGGCCATGTTTGCCTAAGTCTCTTACATCACTTGGTGAAGACAAGTGTTTAGTATAATACTTTTTATTTTTAATCTTTTGCACTTCTTAATTGGTTTTGTATTAATGACTTTAATAACTAGTTGCTTATGTTGAAGGTGATTCTTCCTTATCGTTTGTCCGTGGTGTCTTGGCATTATTTTACTGTCTATATAAAATAAAAGAATTTCACCATTCATATCTCCACGGTCTATATGGAGGTATGTTGGCTACCTGGTCGGGGGTTAAGGGAACGGTTTGGTAAGGGTCTTGCCCTTGTTCAGCGTTTAGAGGTCCTGCAAGGGACCTGGCTCAAATTTAGTAGGACCTCCTTCAATACCCAAAGGTATTGGATGGCGGGGGTCCAAACTCTTTGATCCCCTCATAAGTTAACTACTATTAATACTATAACCCGGCTATTTAGGACTGTATCCTTGCTGACTCAGACTACTTAGTCGAGGGTAACGTCACCTTCAAAAGAGGGGCCTACCACATTATGCATTAATAAATTAATTAATTATCTTCCAATAATCCGACCCTTTAGGATTGTATCCTTGCTGACTCAAACTACTGAGTTGAGGGTAACGTCGCCTTCAAAAGAGGGGCCTACTACAATAACTAAGATAATCTCTTAAACAAGTGCAAAAGTGCGAAAATAATCAAAGGTTATACTAATACACGAGTCGGATCCAAGTGATTCATCTTGTCTATCTGTTTTTACTTTTATTTTATTTTTCAGCATTTAGTTAGTTTTATTTTCTTAGTTTAAAAATCTTTTTCTAACATTTTGATTTGATTAGACGTTGAGGATAAACCGGTACTAAAAGCTCTTGTGTCCTTGGACGACCTCGGTATCTTACCAACACTGTACTACGTCCATGATGGGTGCACTTGCCCATATGTGTGTTTAGTGTTAGTAAATATCGTGTTTTATAAATTTAAAACTTGGCTAAAAAGTGTGAAAAGGGCTTAAAATATATATCTAAAACATATACACACTAGCACGCATCAAGTTTTTGGCGCCATTGCCGGGGACACAAGGATTTTAAGAAAGTTAGGAATCAACGGCCTAATCATTTTTTTTTATTTTCTTTTAATTTATTTAGGATTTTCTTAGTTTTTCAGCTTCTGCAGAGCTTGATGGAGGGTGTGAAAACCTAGTGCTAAAGTGTATTATAACAAGTGTTTTATTGTCGTAAACTTGATTATACGTGTCGAATGTGATATCTACGAGTGTTTGTGGTGTTACAGGTTAATCGGGTTAAATCGGCGAAGTTAGAGAGTTCAATGATGAAACGGACAAGCACGGAGAATTATGAGAAAGATATCAAGTTAAACGGGAGTTGTGCGGGTCAAAAGATAGCTCAAGAGAACAAGAAACATGGAATATTGAAAGTTGATATGTATTTACAAGGGACCAAGGATAGCGACCGTAAGCTACGGTATTCAAACCATAGCCTACGGTGGAGTAATGCCAGAAAACAGAATGAGCAGAATATTAAAACCATAACCGTAGGCTACGGTTGCTTACAAAAGGCAGCCATACATCATCAAGGCAAACGAAGTCAACAGGAGATATAGTGGGCCGATTAACTAAGGAACATCATCATTGGGCTACACACATATCTAGGGCCTTTTGTTTTCTAAAATATTATCACAAGCATCACGTGAGGAGATGGACGCACGCAAGCAGACTTGTGAGAGAATAGGTGATTCATGAAGTACATCAATTCTTATTTGGAAGATAATTTCCATCATCTACAAGGAAGTGGGCGGCACATGCTGGACAAAAAGGCAACAATAGTCACGTGAACAAAAGACATCCACAATATATCATCACAGGAATTGGGCCGCCATATGTATAAAGGTACTTTGGACTTTATATTTTCTTTTAACTGGGCCGCCAACACCAAAGAGTAGTCAAACAACAATATCATTATTTCATGTGACATCTTGGATTCACGGGAGAGAGAGAACATTAGTGGGTAGCCGGCATCTTCTAGACATGTGGGCTTCGTCTTGGACCTGGAAGCTGACTTCAGGGATGGGATCTCTTGGACGCACATGTAGCCTGTTGAAAAAAGGAACTAATATATAATTCACATTAGTGGGCACGTGACTAATGGGGCTTGAATGTAGACTTTGGTGGACATCTTGGGAATATACAAAGATCAGTGGGCATCTCATCATAGTGGGCTTATGGACTCTTTTTGACGGCTTGGACTTTATGAGGGGCACAAGACATCAAGGAAAAAGGGGGTCGATAACATCAACATCTTCGACGGCAGGAGAGCAGTTTTTCAACCGGGTATCAAGCGATCATTCAACCGAGATGAGCGGCTAAATCTCTCGTGGACACTTCGGGTGAATGATTGTGTAAGACACTATTGATTTGGTTTATTGTTTTATGTATTGAGTTCGGATTGTAACCGTGTGACAGACGGTCTTTACTTGCGTTTTTATAATTCGTTCGACAAACGAATCCTGTGTTAGACAGAGACATAAATCCGTTTAAATCCGATTATACTTTGTTGGTTGAATAATTATTCATTGCATGAATAGTTGATAATTATATCGTTTAACCAATAGTATCCAATATGACAATCAGCTAAGTTATTAGTTAATCACACAATCTGAATCCTGGAGTGATCACCTTTTCTCATCATTGTTTTAAACTACAATTTTTATTCGTTAATTTAGATAATTCTCACAATCAATCAAACTGAGTTTTCAATTTAGTAGTAGTTAATTAATACTTAGCCTCATAACACTTTCCACAATCCTCCTCTGGTTCGATATCCGACTTACTCTAGCTACTAGTTTATTTCGGTTTTTGCATGTCACTAACGACAGACATAAAAATGGCGCCGTTGCCGGGGAGGCGTGCGCAAAGTGTTTAGTGTTAAGTTTTTAGTAAAATAGATTTAAAAAAAATTCAAAAAATCAAAAAAAAATATCCAAAAAGTATTTGCCCTTTCTAATTAGTTAGATTTTTTTTTCCTTTCACTTTTGTCTTTGTTTTCTTTTTGTTCGGTACTGCTTTTCGTTTGCTACTTGTGCAGGAAATATGAGCTGGGAATATAAAGAATATGTTACATGCACAAGGTGTGGGTGCCAAGGACATTGGGCATTCATATGCCCAATGTTCGAGAGTAAGGCTGAATTTGATGAGTGGGTATGGTCCCAACGCATGAAAAGACAAGAATATGCGGGTTACCAGGGTTATCCTTATCAAAACAGATATCAAGAAGAGATCAATGATATGGATTACCATCATGATCCAAATTGGGAGAACAGTGGTTATGAGATGGATGATGGTCACCGGTACAAGCCAGATTGGGGTTGTAATGGAAAATCAGAATTATATGACTCATCAGGTTACGCCCAAGACATCCCTGATATATATCAGATTTATAAAGACGTAGTCAAGCTAGGTGAATTCATAAATGCACTATGCAATGAGCGGGTTAAAAGAGAGTCCGAGAGGTTAGGAAGCGACAATCAAGTGGACTCACAATCTCGAATATCTGAGTCAATCGCGGAGTCCCAAGATGAGGTTTGTATTGAAGAATCAGATGTAGAGGCAGGAACTCCTGCACGGGTAATAGTTGATGATAATGATTCACTCATCCGTTTAAATATGACCATTGGTGCAATCCGTTTGGTTGCAAGTGTTGAAGATGAAGAGGAGAATGTGCCTATGATCCCAGTCCAGTTGGGTGAGTTCAAGACTAAGAGGGCATTGGTGGATCATGGGGCAAGCATAAGCATATTGGCGGGTCGAGTGTTTGATGAATATGATCTTGGTGAGCTTGAAAAGGTGGACACCACTGTTGTGCTTGCAGACGGGTCAAGGAAACCATCTAGGGGGATGTTGAGAGGAATTGCTGTAAGAGTAGGGGATTGTTATTACCCCGAAGATTTCCTAGTTGTGGACCACACGTCATCCAATGTTGAAGGACAACCACCGATTATTTTAGGCCGACCATTCTTGAAAACCGCGAAGGCTACCATTGATTGCAATGCTAATACTTTGAATATGGTCTTCGGGTCACGTAAGTTTTCCTTAAACTTTATGTCTCACACTTATGCTTATTCTAATATTGCTAATAAGTGTCATCCTCCAATTAATGAGGATGGCCCAAAAGAGAGTGTTGCTATGATTGACAGGTCGAAGGATGAAAAGGTCGTGAAGGATAAAGTGGTCAAATCACCGTGGTGGCTCAAGATGAGAAACAAAAAGAGATCAGTCAAGTTAGAAAAGGAGTCATCAAAGGATGCAACCAAATCCAAGAAAAGACCACTTGAGGTGAATATGGGTGAGGTCTCACAGTTGAAGGAAAAGAAGAAGCCCACAAGGAAAAGTAAGGGTGAATTCTTACAGTCGATAGATTTCGATAGCCCGGATCATTTGGATGCCATATGGAGTGATGGATGGCAGTGGGATACTAACCATCCACCAGCGCAAGTGTTCTTTGCACGAGAGATGTCATTTGAGCCACCATGAGCTTAATCAGGTAAGGTCTGGCTGAAGACCTTTAAACTTAGCGCTCTCGGGAGGCAGCCCGAGGATGTAGAGTATTGTACTTTGTTTGGTTTCGTTTTGGTGTGTTTGTGTTTTGACAGGTTTCTACGTTCCATCTTCACGGATGCAAGGAATCAAGTGTGGGGATGTTTGGCAACATCCCTGATGAGATCTCAAAGAATCCATGAAGGGCGTATGTTCCGGTTAGATCGCAGCAGTTACACCGCCATAAACACTCACTTGTTTTCTGATCAGGTGCATGTGTTTATCTATCTTGTGTTTTATTTGTTTTCATGTACTTGGTGGTGTGAAATTTTTGTGTCGGGAGTGGTTTCTTTGTGTTGAGTTGTCTAGGTATTAGCCGTTCATGGTTTGTAGGTGGTATCTCTCGAGTTTAGATTATAAATTGCACCATACATTGGGGACAATGTATCCCAAGTGTGGGGATGCGGTAACTTGAGAGAGGGTTGGTAGGATTGTTGATCTTAAGTGCTTGAAAGGGTTGAAATTGTGCTAAAAATTGAAAAATTTTGAAAACTTTGTTTCTCAAGTATGCTTGAACTACATGAAAACCGACATTTTCAATTGCTAAAGGGTTCCTACTGATATTAAACTAACTTAGATCCCTAGTCATTGTTGTCCCTTTAAGTTTCATGAGAGTATTTATGACATGTTTTTAGAAAATAGTTGAGAAGAGATGCCTAACTAGGGGTAACATGCTTTAGGAATTACACATGCTACGTGTCGGCAACCTAGTTTCCTTTTGTTCGGTGAGATATTTGAGCCTACTTAGTGATAGTTGAATTGCAATAATGGTTCAATTGCTGAGTGTAGGCCATATGTTGCTTTGTGTTAGAACTTGTGTGGTTTGATACGTGCCGAGACTGTGGTTTAGCGTACGCACATAGATGATTAAGGCATTAGGATTCATTCATTGTTCTATATGTTAATTGTTTATCCACCCACCTTAGTTAACCATGTTGAGCCTTCTACCCTTCGTTTGTTACACCTTGTTTGACGTTTGCCTACCAACCATGAATGACAATTGTGTATTAGATATCTGTTGAAAAAAAAATGAAAAGAAAAAAAAGAGAAAAAATAAAGAAAAACAAAAACAAAAAGTATTATTATGTTCGTGTTGAATAAATGGGTCGAAAATAACCTATGTGTTAGTAGTATTGTGAATAAAGTTGTCATGGTTTGGTATATTCGTTTTTGTTCGCCATTAAATATAAAAAGCCAAAAATATTTCCTTACCTTTACCCTAAACCCAAAACCCAAAGTCCTTTTAATATGTGCTACGTTACTTGATACAGTGGAGGTATGATTGCTATACAAGCTTATGATTGCAAGGTAGCATATTTGGTTCTGAGCGACATATATACTAGCACATTACACGCTAGTCTTGATTAAACCGAGAGGAGTGATTATTATGAGGGGCATGTGGCATGTGTGTAGTAATATAAGCATGTTAGTTTTAGTTAGGCAAGTCTTAAATTGTTTTAAACGTGTATCATTTATTTGTCAGATTGTCAATCTCGATTGTGTCAGTCTATGGGACGGGTATGACTTGGGATCTTAAATTGCTAATTCGGTAAGGGATGCAATGGTGATTTGTTAATAAGGTGAGTAATGTGTATGATGGTTGCTTGAGGACAATCAATGATAAGTGTGGGGATGTGATGGAGTGTGTGAAAACCGAGTGCTAAAGTGTATTATAACAAGTGTTTTATTGTCGTAAACTTGATTATACGTGTCGAATGTGATATCTACGAGTGTTTGTGGTGTTACAGGTTAATCGGGTTAAATCGGCGAAGTTAGAGAGTTCAATGATGAAACGGACAAGCACGGAGGATTATGAGAAAGATATCAAGTTAAACGGGAGTTGTGCGGGTCAAAAGATAGCTCAAGAGAACAAGAAACATGGAATATTGAAAGTTGATATGTATTTACAAGGGACCAAGGATAGCGACCGTAAGCTACGGTATTCAAACCATAGCCTACGGTGGAGTAATGCCAGAAAACAGAATGAGCAGAATATTAAAACCATAACCGTAGGCTACGGTTGCTTACAAAAGGCAGCCATACATCATCAAGGCAAACGAAGTCAACAGGAGATATAGTGGGCCGATTAACTAAGGAACATCATCATTGGGCTACACACATATCTAGGGCCTTTTGTTTTCTAAAATATTATCACAAGCATCACGTGAGGAGATGGACGCACGCAAGCAGACTTGTGAGAGAATAGGTGATTCATGAAGTACATCAATTCTTATTTGGAAGATAATTTCCATCATCTACAAGGAAGTGGGCGGCACATGCTGGACAAAAAGGCAACAATAGTCACGTGAACAAAAGACATCCACAATATATCATCACAGGAATTGGGCCGCCATATGTATAAAGGTACTTTGGACTTTATATTTTCTTTTAACTGGGCCGCCAACACCAAAGAGTAGTCAAACAACAATATCATTATTTCATGTGACATCTTGGATTCACGGGAGAGAGAGAACATTAGTGGGTAGCCGGCATCTTCTAGACATGTGGGCTTCGTCTTGGACCTGGAAGCTGACTTCAGGGATGGGATCTCTTGGACGCACATGTAGCCTGTTGAAAAAAGGAACTAATATATAATTCACATTAGTGGGCACGTGACTAATGGGGCTTGAATGTAGACTTTGGTGGACATCTTGGGAATATACAAAGATCAGTGGGCATCTCATCATAGTGGGCTTATGGACTCTTTTTGACGGCTTGGACTTTATGAGGGGCACAAGACATCAAGGAAAAAGGGGGTCGATAACATCAACATCTTCGACGGCAGGAGAGCAGTTTTTCAACCGGGTATCAAGCGATCATTCAACCGAGATGAGCGGCTAAATCTCTCGTGGACACTTCGGGTGAATGATTGTGTAAGACACTATTGATTTGGTTTATTGTTTTATGTATTGAGTTCGGATTGTAACCGTGTGACAGATGGTCTTTACTTGCGTTTTTATAATTCGTTCGACAAACGAATCCTGTGTTAGACAGAGACATAAATCCGTTTAAATCCGATTATACTTTGTTGGTTGAATAATTATTCATTGCATGAATAGTTGATAATTATATCGTTTAACCAATAGTATCCAATATGACAATCAGCTAAGTTATTAGTTAATCACACAATCTGAATCCTGGAGTGATCACCTTTTCTCATCATTGTTTTAAACTACAATTTTTATTCGTTAATTTAGATAATTCTCACAATCAATCAAACTGAGTTTTCAATTTAGTAGTAGTTAATTAATACTTAGCCTCATAACACTTTCCACAATCCTCCTCTGGTTCGATATCCGACTTACTCTAGCTACTAGTTTATTTCGGTTTTTGCATGTCACTAACGACAGACATCAGAGCTCAGCACGGGCCGTGCCTGGTCGGACACGGGCCGTGCCCAGCATTGTTACTGACAGTTTTTAGTTTTCCAAGTTACAGAAGGCTGACCACGGGGCCGTGTCGGTGCAACACGGGGCCGTGTCCAAACTCTCCAGTAACTGGGATCTGGAAAACAATCACTGTAACTCCGACCACGGGCCGTGTTCACTGAGCACGGGGCCGTGGTGAACCTTCTGACCAACATTCTTTTTTGTTTTTGTTGCAGGACTTGGAACCAGACGCCACCTCTACGTAGTGTGTGAGCTCCAGTTCTAATAAAGACATAAAAGAACCTCTAGAAGAACCCGAACGCTTTCTCAGAAAAAGACTAAAAACTAAAAGCCAAGAGAAGGTTTCGGGGAACCCACTTCCAATGGCGGACCAACGTACCCTCATGGATTATCTACGACCCACCGTAGGTAATCTCGGCGCCGCTATCAATGCTCCGAATGTTGAAGCCAATAACTTCGAACTTCGGCCGCATTTGATACAGATGCTTCAAAACTCTGCAACCTTCCATGGGCTTGCGGACGAGGATCCCCATCTACATATTACTAATTTCTTAGAAATATGCGATACCTTTCGTATCAAAGGAGCATCAAATGACGCCATCCGCATCCGAATGTTTCCTTTTTCACTAAAAGACCGAGCAAAAGCTTGGCTTAACGCCCTCCCAGCTGGATCGGTAAACACCTGGGATGAACTAGCCCAAAAATTTCTATATAAGTATTTCCCTCCCACTTAAACGGCTAAATTAATGACTGAAATTAATACATATTCACAAGAGGACGGGGAATCCTTATATGAAACTTGGGAAAGGTTCAAGGAGCTATTGCGAAAGTGTCCACATCACGGCCTTGCGATATGGCAACAAGTATCCACTTTCTATAATGGGTTGTTGCCACACACAAGGCAAACACTTGACTCTAGCTCCGGGGGACTTTTAGGTAATCGCCGCCCGCATGAAATATATAATCAAATTGAGGAAATTGCTCAAACCAATTTTCAGTGGCACACTCCCCGAGGCAATAAATCCATTGCCCCGGGCGCCCATAAGGTTGATGAAAGCACTTCTTTACAAGCCCAAATCGAGGCCCTTTCTTCAAAAATAAAAAAGTTGGAAATGACAAAAACGGTCTCGGTTATGGCTTGTGAAGGGTGTGGTGGGCCACATGAAAATTGGAGTTGTATGAAAGAAACAGACGATCAACAAGAATCGGTAAACTACATTGATAATAGACCTAGGCCGCCGGGTCCTCCAACGGGCACCTACAACCAAGGATGGCGAAATCACCCTAACCTTGGTTGGAGAGAACCCGGCAATGGTAGTAACCAACAAAGCGTAAACAACGAACAAACTTTCAACAACCAAGAAATGAGTCACAAAATTTCCCTCAACAACAAGGTGGACGAGAAAGGCTTGAAGATACTATATCTCGCCTCATCTCCGACACTGAAAAGAAAAACTCGGATAGGTTCCTACAATTAGAATCAAATTTTAGAAATCAACAAGCTAGTATTCAAAACATCGAAAAACAAATAAGTCAACTAGCTCAAAATTTCTCCGAGAGACCACAAGGCGCGTTACCAAGCAATACCGAAACAAACCCAAAGGCGCAAGTTCATCTCATAACACTACGGAACCGCACCGTGGGTCCTACGGAAGGCCCGCCGCCTACCGAGGAGACCGTAACACCGCCCTTACAAGAGAAGGGTTCCCCTCCCTCATCAGAGCCTACCAAGGCTCCTCGAGTTCCGTACCCCGGTAGGTTAATCTGTCAAAAGACCAATGAGCAATTCGCAAAATTCGAAAGTCTACTAAAACAATTGCATGTCAACATTCCTTTCATTGACGTCCTAACCCAAATGTCTAAATACTCTAAGTTCATGAGGGACTTCCTCACTCATAAAAGGAAAACTGAAACATTGCAATTAGTTAACTTAGGCGAAGAATGCTCTGCCCTCGTACTCAACAAACTCCCCCAAAAGAAAATCGATGCCGGAAGCTTCACAATTCCTTGCTCGATCGGGGACTCCCCCGTTCGTAATGCACTAGCCGACCTTGGGGCTAGCATTAACCTCATGCCCTCATCAATGTTCAAAAGACTCGGCCTAGGAAAAACGAGTCCTACAAAAATGAGCATACAACTTGCTGATCGATCCGTCAAATTCCCGCAAGTTGTCATTGAAAATCTCCTAGTCAAGGTCGACAATTTCGTCTACCCGGCCGACTTTGTCATACTTGATATGGAAGAAGACACCGAAGTCCCCCTCATACTAGGGAGACCATTTCTCGCCACCGCACAAGCAGTGGTAGACATGAATTACGGAACACTCACTTTGAAATATGGGGATGATGAAGTGAAGTTCGGGGTTGGGAAGAGAATAGAGGACGATGACCATGTCAATTACATGAAGGTTATTGATTCGAGTTTGGATGATGCTCTCCGACGGTGCAACATGGGATGCAAAACAACCCGCTCAGAAAACATATAACCTTGCCTTGGGTCTAGCCAAGGACCCTTATAAACGTGGCGCACCACGGAGGCAATCCGCGGAACTATCCTTAGTTTAAGTTTAATCTTTTAGTTTTAATTTGCAGTAATAAAACACACTCATGGTGGTCAAGGATGACAAGGGAAACGAGAAACATAACTCCATGCACGAAAATAGGGCCATACGACAACAATTTCTTCATTAAAGTAAGTTCAGCACGGGCCGTGCCCAGCCAACACGGCCCCGTGCTGAACATCCTGCAGACAAATGCCCAGTTCAAGTAACTGGACACGGGCCGTGTTCACCAAACACGCCCCCGTGTCCAGGCTTCTGTTTCTTTTCTTTAATTATTGTTACTGGCACTTGAACACGGGGCCGTGTCCAGACTGCCAGTAACCTAAAATTTTGCTTTTAACACCATTTTGCACATTCAATCAACCTAAAAATTTATTTTTGGGACACATTGAGGACAATGTGTAATTTAAGTGTGGGGGGGGGGGATGCTAAAACCTTGAATTTTGCAAGTCCTAATAACAAGCCTTACACAAAACTCTATTGGAACCGCTAATCACCCCAAATTTTTTCAAAAATTTTCATTTTTTTTCTACTTGTCTAAGTTTAAGTTGGGAATTCTAAGACTAACAAGGTTATATTTTTATAAGTTTACAACCGATAGCGTCGTGATAAAAAGAACCAACATAAGAAAATTATGAAACGGCATGACAAGCTTAGTTAAAATTCGATTATATATACTTGATCACATAAAAACCCATTCCCATAAAAGTGAGTTTTGAGCCTTTATTGAGCATACAAATATACATCTTTACGCTAAATGCTCATTTTTCGTTTCTTGTGTGAATAGCCGCTTGGTTCTTACGACTCTAGAACTTGCCATGACAATTCATTCCAGGTCCTTACCAACTTAAACCCAAGTAAGTAAATGATGGAGGCATTAGGACTAACCCTTTTTCTTTCAACACCATTATTTTTATTTTTCTTTTCACCTACCCAAAAATTCCCTCTAGTTAACCCCTTTGAGCCTAAACATTTTCATTTCTTAACCCAAAATCCTTTTTATCCACCAAAAACCCTTTTTATTTTTACCCTTTTATTTTAGTAACAAGCTCGGTTTTCGTGTGACTAAATAAATAAATAAATAAATAAATAAATAAATATTTTACAATGAAGTTTGAATTAAACAAACAAAGCTCATCAAACAAAAGCTTGTTTCAATAAATACTTCATTGAAAATAGAAAAGTCACAAAAACAAAATGTTTTACGAAAACCGACGCTTTTTACGCTTTTCGCCCTTTTCTACTAACCACTAACCCAACCACCCACCTTTAGCCCAAGCCTAACCCTTCACCCAAAAAGTCCTCTTGATATTTACAAAGGTATAAAGTTAAAAAGGAGGAGGATTGATTGCTTGGCAAGCTTATGGTAGGAATAAGTTCCATGCCGCTCTCGAGTGATTCACTAAAAATACACCTTCTGCCGAGTGTGAGTGATTTCTCCCGTGAGGTATGTGAACTTGTATATAAATGGAATTTTAGAAAGGTATGTTATGCCTTAATAAATAATTTACCTTATGAAAAGTTTTTAATAAATCATGACGAATAGGATTGTAAATAAGTAAAAATAAAACCTAAACAATCTTGGAAAATCCCGACACTCTATGACAAGCCCAAAACCTTCTCTTCTACCATTCCATTTGGGAGTGTAAGCCACATATTAAAGAGTTTTGCTTAAGGACAAGCAAAGATTCAAGTGTGGGGATATTTGATGTGTGTAAAATGCAACATATAAATTACATCAAATGAGGCATAAAACTAACCCTTTTTAAGTACTAATGTTGGAAAAAGTGTGTTTTTGTCTTCCTTTTGTATTTTCAGGATTAAATGAGATCAAATTAACAAAAGAAGCAAAAAGACAGCTAAATCTAACACAAATACAAGAAAAGGGACAAAAGTGGATTGCCCGACCCCTCGACAGCATCCTCCCAAGCAAAACAAGGAAGACAGAAGGCTGAACACGCCCCGTGCTCAGTGAACACGGGGCCGTGCCCAAGAAGCAGCAGAAAAGACAAACCTGTAGAAGCTTCTATTGCTCACCACGGGGCCGTGCCCAGTGAACACGGGGGCGTGCCCAAAGTACTGCAGGCGCATTAATTGTAATTGCGAATTACAATTTATGAAGAGAGATAGTGTCAGACAGGCACGGGGCCGTGCCCAGCGGACACGGGGTTGTGCCCAGGCCTCTGTTCAGCCTATAAATAGGAGTGCTTGGACTTATTGCAACTCATCCCTTGGCACACCACCTCTCTCACACTTCATCCACCACCCACCACCATCACAACACCATCATCCACCACCATCATCCATTGTCCATCATAGAGTGTGTGAGTCGTCTCGGGATCCAAGATTGATCGTAAGAGTTCTTGACAGTAAAGGCCATGTTTGCCTAAGTCTCTTACATCACTTGGTGAAGACAAGTGTTTAGTATAATACTTTTTATTTTTAATATTTTGCACTTCTTAATTGGTTTTGTATTAATGACTTTAATAACTAGTTGCTTATGTTGAAGGTGATTCTTCCTTATCGTTTGTCCGTGGTGTCTTGGCATTATTTTACTGTCTATATAAAATAAAAGAATTTCACCATTCATATCTCCACGGTCTATATGGAGGTATGTTGGCTACCTGGTCGGGGGTTAAGGGAACGGTTTGGTAAGGGTCTTGCCCTTGTTCAGCGTTTAGAAGTCCTGCAAGGGACCTAGGTCAAATTTAGTAGGACCTCCTTCAATACCCAAAGGTATTGGATGGCGGGGGTCCAAACTCTTTGATCCCCTCATAAGTTAACTACTATTAATACTATAACCCGGCTACTTAGGACTGTATCCCTGCTGACTCAGACTACTTAGTCGAGGGTAACGTCACCTCCATAAGAGGGGCCTACCATAATTTGCATTAATAACTTAATTAATTATCTTTCAATAATCCGACCCTTTAGTATTATATCCTTGCTGACTCAAACTGCTGGGTTGAGGGTAACGTCGCCTTCAAAAGAGGGGCCTACTACAATAACTAAGATAATCTCTTAAACAAGTGCAAAAGTGCGAAAATAATCAAAGGTTATACTAATATACGAGTCGGATCCAAGTGATTCATCTTGTCTATCTGTTTTTACTTTTATTTTATTTTTCAGCATTTAGTTAGTTTTATTTTCTTAGTTTAAAAAACTTTTTCTAACATTTTGATTTGATTAGACGTTGAGGATAAACCGGTACTAAAAGCTCTTGTGTCCTTGGACGACCTCGGTATCTTACCAACACTATACTACGTCCACGATGGGTGCACTTGCCCATATGTGTGTTTAGTGTTAGTAAATATCGTGTTTTATAAATTTAAAAGTTGGCTAAAAAGTGTGAAAAGGGTTTAAAATATATATCTAAAACATATACACACTAGCACGCATCACAACACGATCCTACATTTATTAAAAACGTTTCATATGATAAATTACTTATTAGGGCATAATACGCCTTTTTAAAATTCTATTTATATACGAGTTCACATACCTCACGAGGGATCACTCAACACTCGGCTGAAGGTGTATTTTTAGTGAATCACTCGAGAGCGACATGGAATTTACTCCTACCATAAGCTTGCCAAGCAATCAATCCTCCTCCTTTTTAACTATATACCTTTGTAAATATCAAGAGGACTTTTTGGGTGAAGGGTTAGGCTTGGGCTAAAGGTGGGTGGTTGGGTTAGTGGTTAGTGAAAAGGCGAAAAGCGTAAAAAGCGTCGGTTTTTGAAAGACTTTTTATTTTTCACAATTTTATTTTATTTTGATGAACCATTTCTTTCAAACAAAGTTATTTTTGATGAACTTGTTTGTTTATTTGGTTTCATCATCAAAATATATATATATATATATATATATATATATATATATATATATATTTTATTTTTTAAGTCATAAGAAAAACCGAGCTTTATTACTAAAAGAAAGGGTTAAAATAAAAAAAAAGTTTTGGTGGGTAAAAAGGGTGTTTGTTTTTGGGTTAAGAAATAAAAAGGTTAGGCTCAAAGGGGTTAACTAGGGGGATTTTGGGTAGGTGGTAAAAAAAAATGAAAAATAATGTTGTAGAAAGAAAAAGGGTTAGTCCTAATGCCTCCATCATTTACTTACTCGGGTTTAAGTTGGTAAGGACCGGGAATGTATTGTCGTGGCAAGTTCTAGAGTCGTAAGAACCAAGCGGCTATTCACACAAGAAACGGAGAATGAGCATTTAGTGTAAAGATATGTATTTGTATGCTCAATAAAGGCTCAAGACTCACTTTTGTGGGAATGGGTTTTTATGTGATCAAGTATATATAATCAAATTTTAACTAAGCTTGTCATGCCGTTTCGTAATTTTCTTATGTTGGTTCTTTTTATCACGACGCTATCGGTTGTAAATTTGTAAAAATATAACCTTGTTAGAACTTGAAATTCCCAACTTAAACTTAGACAAGTAAAAAGAAAATGAAAATTTTTGAAAAAAATTTGGGGTAATTAGCGGTTCCAATAGAGTTTTGTGTAAGGCTTGTTAATTAGGACTTGCAAGATTCAAAGTTTTAGCATCCCCCCCCCCACACTTAAATTACACATTGTCCTCAATAAGTCCCAAAAATAAGTTTTTAGGTTGATTGAATGTGTAAAAGGGTGTTAAAAGCAAAATTTTATGTTACTGGTACTCTGGACACGGCCCCGTGGTGACCGGGCACGGCCCCATGTTCAAGTGCCAGTAACAAAAGTTTGTAAAAAGAAACAGAAGCCTGGACACGGGGGCGTGTTCAGTGAACACGGCCCGTGTCCAGTTACCTGAACTGGGCGTTTTCTGCAGATTGTGCAGCATGGGGCCGTGTCGGGTGGACACGGGCCGTGCTGAACTTGCTGTAATGAAGAAATTTTTTGTCGGGGAGCTCTGTTTTTGTGCATGGGGTGCTGTTTCTCGTTTCCCTTGTTATCCTTCACCATCCCGGGTGTGTTTTATTCATTACAACATCATCCAAACACTAAAACCATCATTTCGTTAAAATCATGAAAAAGTTACATTATCCTAAAAAGTGAGTAATTTAGATAAGCAAGTCAAATGAAGCACAAGAAGCTTAAACAAAGAAGTTCTAGCCTAAAAGTTATTTTAATTAGCAAAATTTCCGAAAAGATAATTCTCTCGGTTAGATGCGTCTTCAAAGAACTTCTTTCTCCGGGCATGGGTTCCTCACACGTCGGCGAGCCATTCCTCTATCTCCCTTGGGAGGAGGAAGGCGGGCTCGTTGGCGTTGGTTTGAGGGGGTGCAACTTCCACTGAGACTTCTTGTAGATTTTCAAGTGGAGGCTCCGCTGGAATGTCATCCCATCCGGTAGGATTGTTGACTCCAAGTGCTAGGTTCCAATCCTCTTGAGGGAGGATTGGTTCCATGGGATGTGTTACAAGAATATTTAGCCTCTGGTGCAAGAGGTTAATTTCTTGAAAACTGTTTTCCAGCCCCACCGTAAGATAATTTATATGGTCTATTAGGACCTCCTCTACCGAAGTCATTTCATCAAGAGCTTCTCGTAAAGCCATGACGTAGCGTACGAGAGTAGCTTCAATTGAAGATCTTCTCTCTCTTCGACTGTTTCTTGAATGTGCAGAAGATGTTCCACTGTTTTGACTTGACATTCTACGAAAACAAACCAGAAATAGCTTATTTTGATGAAACAGTACTTTGGACACGGCCGCGTGCTCAATGAGCACGGCCCCGTGTTCACCTTTCTGCAGAATATTGGAACAAGGAATCTTGAAGTTTCAAGTTATTTTTCCAATTTGTGAAGCCTCTTTGAGCAATAATAACTTAAAACAATGTTATAAAACTTATTTTTAACAAGATTCTTTGGACAAAACTCAACAATCCTTACAATAAAGCTTGAAATCTCAAGCTTTAATGGAGGTTTTGGAGAAAGATGAAGAAGAAGGAAATGGATAAAAGAGGAAAGGACAAGATGGTTGTTGGAACCTTCTTTTAGAACATACCTAGGATGGTAGGAGAGAAGATCCCTTCAAATCTCTGTCCCTGGATGGTCCAAATGTGCAGGATTCTTGGCTGCATTTATAGAAAACGACAGCGTGCTAGACACGGCCCCGTGTTGGCTGGACACGGCCCCGTGTGCAGGCAAGATCCTGACACATTTTGTCCATATTCTGACGTAAAGTCAGAAGGGAATCTTTTGGTGGACACGGGGGCGTGTTGGCTGGGCACGGCCCCGTGTCAAAAGGCTGATTATGAAGTTTGTCTATTTTCAAGGAACTTATCCGGATCGGGCGGTTCCTTACTGGATGGAACAACCCCAAAGTGCCTAAGATACCTTAATTGCTCTAGATTAAGACGAGAACGCAAGAGGTTGTCGGTGAGGGTGATTCCTATGCTAAATGTAGGTGGACAAGTCCAATCCTTTCCTGGGCTCTCGTTAAAGAAGGTGTATGCCGAATCGCTCAGGTCTACGTATGCATCGAACGAAGTCGATGGGGAGTCCTTCACGGCACAATCGGCACAGGGACGACTATCGTCCAAGTCCTCGCTAGAATGGAAGGTATTATCGGGAGCAACGAGGTTGTTTTTATTTGAATGCGACCCCAACAATTCTTCTTGGTCATCGTCTTGAGATGAATCAAGGAAATCCATCTTAGGTTCTTTTAACCAATTAAGAACTAGATCTTCTAGTTGAAATAGTTCGTCGGGGAGCATTTCTCCTAGAATATCTGGTTGGGCGCATTCGAGGGAGAGATAAGGATTATTTTTACTTTCGCCCCTCTTAAGGCTATAGGAAAACGATGGGTCTATATAGTGGGGCTTATAATTTAGAAAATAACATTCTAATTCTTTATGACCGCCACCACATAATTGACACCACGTACCAAAAGAGCGCCGAAAGTAAAAAATATCATTATCACTCATGTTTGTGTCAAAAATTACCAACCGTCGGGATCTTACGGTTCTGTTTTCAGTAACTGAATCTTGGGCATGGGGGCGTGTTGAGTGGGCACGGCCCCGTGTTCAGCGTACTGTCTGACTAAAAAGAGGATTGCCAGTTCCAATGATTGGGCACGGGGCGTGTTCAGCGGGCACGGCCCGTGCTGAGTTCTGCAGAAGCTGAAAATTAAGAAAATCTAAAAAAAATAAAATAAAAATGAAAAAAAATGATTAGGCGGCTGATTCCTAACTTTCTTAAAATCATTGTGTCCCCGGCAACGGCACCAAAAAAAAAGTTGATGCGTGTGAAGTGTTATACATATTAGGTATATATTTTAAGCCCTTTTTACACTTTTTAGCCAAGTTTTAAATTTATAAACACGATATTCACTAACCCTAAACATACATATGGGCAAGTGCCAAGGGATTGTCAAGAACTCTTACGATCAATCTTGGATCCCGAGACGACTCACACACTCTATGATGGACAATGGATGATGGTGGTGGATGATGGTGTTGTGTTGGTGGTGGGTGAAGTGTGAGAGAGGTGGTGTGCCAAGGGATGAGTTGCAAGAGCTCCAAGCACTCCTATTTATAGGCTGAACAGAAGCTCGGGCACGGCGTCGTGTCCGCTGGACACGGCCCCGTGTCCATCCTCCTCTCTTTCTTCATTAAATGCAGTTTGTCTGCATTAGTTGACCACGCCCCCGTGTCCGCTGAGCACGAACCCGTGTGCAGAAGTATATCTGTACTATCAAGATTTGCCTGGATTCCGCGAATCTTATAGTTGACCATGACCCTGTGCCCGCTGAGCACGGCCCCGTGGTGGGTGATGGAAGCTTCTACCACTTTGTCTTTTCTGCTGACACTTGGGCACGCCCCCGTGCTCACTGAGCACGGGGCGTGTTCAGGCTTCTATCTTCTTGTTTTGCTTGGGAAGATGCTGTCGGGAGGTCGGGCATGCCACGTTTGTTCCTTTTCTTGTATTTATGTTAAATTTAGCTGTCTTTTTGCTTCTTTTGTCTATTTGAACTCATTTAATCCTGAAAATACAAAAGGAAGACAAAAGCACACTTTTTCCAACATTAGTACTAGAAAGGGTTAGTTTTATGACACAACTGATGTAATTTATATGTTGCATTTTGTGCACATCAGCCATGTTTGGCTAAGTCTCTTACATCACTTGGTGAAGACAAGTTTTTAATGTATTACTTTTGATTTTTAATCTTTTCACACTTTTTATTTGGTTTTGTTTTAATGACTTTAATAACTAGTTTCTTATGTTGAAGGTGAAACTTCTTTATCATTTGTCCGTGGTGTCTTGGCATTACTTTATTGTCTATATAAATTAAAAGATTTACACCATTCATATCTCTACGGTCTATATAGAGATATGTTCGCTACCTGGTCGGGGGTTAAGGGAATGGTTTAGTAGGGGTGTGCATGGGTCGGTTTTGACTAAAAACCATAACCATAACTGCGATGTCGGTTATTGGATAATCATAACCATAACAGATCGGTTATGGTGTTTATGGTTATTTGGTTTAGTTGGTTATAGCGGGTCGGTTATGGCTGGTTAACCGTGTATTTAGCTTAGTTAAAAATAGCTTAATTTTTTAACATGGAATAAATTGTTATTGTATATTTGTATATATTAGTATATTACATATTATTAAAAAATACATACAATCTAGAATATTAATATTAATTATCATCGAATATTCAAATAAAGTGATATGATACATTCCATTAATTCAAATAAACATTCAACCAAAACCACAAAATGATATAAAAACCTATAAGTATTAAAAATCTTCAGTAAAAAAACATCAAATATTAAAAATATTGTGAAAAGTCCTAAATCCTACAAAGATTTATTACATGTCGGTTCGGTTCGGTTATAGTGGGTATGGAAAACATGATAACCATAACCGACCCGCTACTTTCAGTTTTGAAAAAAACCATTAACCGACCCACCGGTTTTGTATTTGGTTCGGTTTTTTCGGTTCGGTTTTGTCGATTAATTTGGTTATGGTTCAGTTAATTCGGTTTTTTGCCCACCCTTATGGTTTAGTAAGGTTCTTGCCTTGTTCAGTGTATAGATCCTGTAAGTATCTGGGACAAGCTTACTAGGACCTCCTTCAATACCCACTGGTATTGGATGGCAGGGGTGCGAATGGCTTGATCCCCTCAGTTGTAAACTACTATTAATACATTAAACCGGCTACTTGGGCTTGTATCCCTGCTGACTCAAACCACTTAGCCGAGGGTAACGTCACCTTCAAAAGAGGGGCCTACCACTTTTCGCATTAATAACTTAATTAATTATCTTTCAATATTCTGACCATTTGGGATTGTATCCTTGCTGACTCAAACCACTGGATTGAGGGTAATGTCACCTTCAAAAGAGGGGCCTACTACTATAACTAAGATAATCTCTTAAAAAGTGCAAAAGTGCGAAAATCATCAAAGGATACATTAAAAGGCGAGTCGGATCCAAGTGATTCATCTTGTCTATCTGTTTTTATTTTATTTTTATTTATGCATTTTTAGTTTTATATTTCAAACCTTTTCTCAAAAAAATTTTGCATGATTAGACGTTGAGGATAAACCGGTACTAAAAGCTCTTGTGTTCTTGGACGACCTCGGTATCTTACCAACGCTATACTACGCTCACGATGGGTGCACTTGCCCAAGTGAGTGTTTAGTGTTAGTAGAATATCGTGTTTTATAAATTTGAAACTTGACTAATGTGTAAAATGAGCTTAAAATATCAATAAAAACATATCACACCTTACACACACCAAGTTTTTGGCGCCGTTGCTGGGGACACAAGGATTTTAAGAAAGGTAGGAATCAACGGCCTAATCATTTTTACTTATTTTTCTATTTTTTTTAGCATTTTTTTCTTAAATTTTCAGCATCTGCAGACTTCATCACGGGGTCGTGCCCACTGAACACTCCCCGTGCCCAATCTTTGTTACTGGCAATCTTGTTTTTAAGTCAGACAGTAGCTGAACACGGGGACGTGCCCACCGAACACGCCCCCGGGTCCGCCCTCCAGTTATGGCAAACAGAACCGTAAGATCCTGACGGTTGGTAATTTCTGAAAAACCATGAGTGATATTGATTATTTTTACTTTCGTTCCTCTTACAGTGAATGGTGTCAAATATGTGGTGGATCTCACAAGGATTTAGAGTGTTATTTTCTAAATTACACTCCCCACTATTTAGGCCCATCGTTTCCCTATAACCTTAAGATGGGCAAAAGTAAATCTTTCGAACTGGGTAATCCAAACATCTAACCTTCGGCAGTTCATCTACATCCCACCACTTTCATCTCCTCATGGGAGTTATTGAAGACCGGGATTAGGTAGTTGCAAAAGAAAAGCCCTATCCCTCCCCCGAATGCTCTCAATCATCTCTTTTAGATGACATGATATAACAACCCTCCAAAATATTTTTCGACACCCCTAATATAATTAAAATGTCCCTATATGTCTTAAAACAGGCCCCGAATACCTTTATTATTATTAAAATTAAATAAAAACAATTTTTATTAGTCCTTGGCGGGCCGCGAAGACCACCCCTTGGTCTTACGCGGGCCGCGACAGATAGGTCACCAGGGGAAACCCGGTGCTGCCACGTGTCCACCACTTGTCGAACCTAGATTGTTGACCGGACAAGGCAACGCCGTAGACTCCCTAGGTCGCGGGCCGAGTAGCCCTTGGCTACAGCCTTCGTGGGTCGCGAGGGAAGTCGAAGGGTCATTATAAAGTGAGGCGCTCAGCCTCAGTTTCAATTCGTTCATCTCTCGATTTCTCTCTCAAATTTCTACGTAGTATACATTATACTCGGGCGAAATACCCCCTAAATAACGAAGTTCTGCCCCGTTGTAAGTATCATAACCCCGATTACGTATTAGATACGCTGCCCGATTGATCCAGGGTTACGAAACGGCTGTCGAGGTTTTGCCCGACATAGTCGTTGGAATACCGTCTCGGGAAGGGTATTATTAATGTAAATATTGGGTTATTATACTAACACGTGTGCATTTGTGTAATTTATAGATAATCACCAGGAAACCCTAAAGGAAAACCTAAGACAGCAATGTGAGTAATCTCCTTTTTGCAAACTGTATTTACAAAACCTCACTTAATTAGTATTATATTAAACAGTGATTGAGTATTTGTATTCTATAATTATCGTCGGTATGTTGGGGTTTTGTATACAAAATTTGTTACTACATTGTGAGTAGTAACATGACCACAAGTCGGGTTGACAGTACCGTGGGTGGTAATTAAAGTAGATGGAAACAAATGTAATTGCGCGACCGCCCTCAATACTGCACAATGGTTTTACTCAACTTGATTAAACTGAGATTCACTCACCAGTATTTCCCACTGACAAAATGTTTTTAAACGCGTTTCAGGTAACAAAATGTGAAAGCCAAATAGAAGCCAGCTGGACAACACTGAAAGCTTGAAAAAGTGGCTATAACGTTAGCTAAAGTAAAGAGATATTTTTATTAAATAAAATAGGGTTTATCCCTATGAAAATATGTGTACTTAAAACTTGGGATTTTTTCCACATGTTTTATATTATAAAAGTGTGGTATTGTACTCTGATAAAATATTTCCTAACTACGGTCCTGATGTAATTTCCGCTGCCAAAAATGATAAACACAGATACCACCGAAACTAGCCGCGGTCGCCCGTTCCCGGGACAGATAGGGGACAGGGGTTGCGTCAGAAGGTGGTATCAGAGCTAAGCCACTAATTCAGCCACGGAAGTGTTCTGCTGACACCAAGATATTATTTAATATGTTAGGAAATTTTCTACGGAACTACGTGAATAATTATATTTTATTGTTGTGTGTTATTTGACTATTTGTTAGTTTACAGTATGAGCGACCAAGGACCTTCCGACACCTACCGTCAGTTGTCCAGCTCGCCTAGGAGCGAAGGCACCTCTTCACAGCCTGCCCTCTCAGGGTATTCAGCTGACAATGAAGATGGGATATTCGTGTTTAAGGCTCAGTCTGAGGAGCCATTCCCTCCTAAAAAGAGAGGATGGTTCAGTAGGGGAGCGCATGAACGTAGGAAAAGAATGAAAAAGTCACAACAACAGCGTGCTGTAGCAGCCGCCAAAAGAGAAACAGATGCCCACACCCAAGATATGCTCAATAGGAGTCTAGCAAACTTTCATATCCTAGCAACCACAGCTGCCAACCCTAAACTGGAGCAACTCATAGCACCACAACCATTACCATTGTTCCCTACCCAGCCAATAGAAATAGAAAACAACCCAGAAAACCAATTCCCAGCACCAGCCTTTGACCCGACGGAGATACCTAGAATTCCAGCACCCAATCCCTTAGACCCAGACTACGACCCGTGGTTAGATGAACATAGGGATTACCAGCAGCGCTACCTAATACCAGAAGATGAACCCATACCGAATCTAGCAGCCTACCCAGGTTTGGACCCTCTAGATCCCTTCTATGATAGCGATCAATAAATTAGGAAATTTTAGAGAATCCATACCCGTACCAGGAGCCCAATCCCCAGTTCCCAAACCCAGTACCAGCACCTGCACCCCCAATGAGTGCAGAAAATGTGCAACTACTATGTATCCATAGCTATCGTCTAGATTTTTTTTCAAACATACACATATATTATATATTATTATTATTATTATTAGTACTACTACTACCTCCACCATCACTGGTATGGGTTCATCCAGAACTCCATATTACGCTCATCGTACTTCCAGACGAGTCGTTCTCTAACCTGCCTCATCCTCTCGCTAAGTCGCAATGATCGACGATTTTGATCAATCTGCGTGTTATGTGATTGTTTGCATTAAATGTTATCTTGTGATATTAATAATTGGCAAATGTTTAAAATTCAGATGGACTACGAAGTGAACCAGGAAAACCAGATCGACAATAACCCGAATAACGATAACCAGAATAACAACGACAGCCCAAACAATGATAATAATGGAAACCCAGTGGATAACAGTGCCATCCAACACATATTGGCACAAGGAATAATGGATGCAATGCCATATATTATCAAAACAGTTAGGGAAGCCGATAATAAAAGTAACAATTGTAGTAAGCGACCAACTGAACCTGAACACAGCGTAAACAATGGACCCGTACTTCAAGTGCCCATTCCCAAAAGAAGAATGTCACACCCCGATATTTCCACGTATTACCGGTGGGCCCGGTGAGGAGTACATGACGTAGTTGATATCATCATAGTCAAACCACACAATTTAAATGCACAACGGAAGCAAAAATATATTACAATCCGATATGAAGTAATATCCAAGTATTACAATACGGAAAGTAAAAGATCCACATGCGGATCGCAAATAAAATAAAACATTGTTCAACAGACTTCAGGCATCTAAGCTTGCGAGACTTCTATATGATGCTAGGAGAAACCAGCCTATTACGCGTAGTACCTGCACTTAGTCTTTTTGGGAAAATAAGTCAGTTTTCACTGGTTAATACAATTCAACTGACTCATTTTGAAAAGGTTTTTAAAAATTGATTTGAATGCCCGTGGCACAAAACATTTTATAACTTGGGATAATTATTTGCTTAATAATCTTGTAAAAGAATTACATGTGCGTTATGCGTTCAGTGGCCCGGGTCGTGCCGGGTTAAAGATTAATAGACACACCACTTAATATAATTCGCCGCGAGACTCCTCCCGTGCCGACGATTATACATAATAAAATGCACTACGGGTGTACGCCTACACCCGTGTGCTAAGGTCGTGGCCATTCTTTGAATGATGCCAAGGATATCCGGGACATGGTCATTAAGCCCCCAAAGGCGTTAAACAAACAAAACAGCATTTTCAAACGAGTTAATTTGACAGCACTTAACCACAGGCCGGTTAAGGTCAATTCCCCGACCGAGCGGTATTTTATATACCGTACCCCAAGCCCGTATAGGGAAAATAAGTTAAACGTATTTACCTGAGCAAATTTATACAATTTATCCCAGCCGTATACCACCAAGCAAGTACAGATAGCTTTTACTGGGCTCCTAAATCTGGAACGAAGGTTTTTAATAACCTATTAGAATCCTAACGGGTCTTTTAATTTGGCCTAAGCCTAGACCGGTTAGTTCTTAAATGAAGATTACGGTTTAAACGCACGATAAGGCGAAGACCGTCTTAGAATGTGGTTTTGACCCAACAAGCTTGCATACTTGTTTAATATGGGTAACTTAATCACATTCTGGATTTTGAGACCGAAAAGATATGGTTTGACCCGTTTCAGCTATAATGGGTAAACTAGTTACCTACGCCGATCCGAACGCATAAAGTGCGTAACGAGTAACCATAAGAGTCATATACAAGTTTCCTAAGTTAATATGCCTTAAACATGTTGTGATATCAGTAAGATACCTTCCATTATGCCCCAAGTGGTTTTAAACCCAAACTATGCCTCATAAGGGCATTTTGGTCATTTAAAAGGGTATAAAAAGGGTTTAAATGACATTCTGAGTTACAGGTCTGAATAAACCAGTAAACCTACTCATTTTACCAAGTTATAACAGTAGGGTATCAGTCCTATGTGAAATTTATCAATCTTAATCATCCTAGACTCCGTAGGGGCGTTTTGGTAATTTCACATATGCTTAAAAGGTCAAAACTGGAATTCTGATCTTAAGATATCCTCCTACTGTTTAAAATATAAAATTTTACTGAATACATCAGTAGGTTTCAACCTCATATGCTTAATTAGGTTCTAGCACATACTTATGCGTTAAAAACGCTTAAAAAGGCGATTTGGAGCCATTTCCGGGTTTTATATAGAAAGCTGATATTTTTAAAATTCCAGAAGGCTCAAAATAATTTATTTAACATATTAGATCAGTAGAAAAAGGTTTGGGGTCAAAAGAATTTATAAAACTCATTTTATAGCCCAAAAGGGCAAAACCGGCATTAGCCGAATTAAGCTTAGAACACAAATTTATGCTCAGCCTAAAATTAAATAAAGATTTCTAAAAATCCCAAAATATTATTTTAATACAGTAGGTACAAAGTTTTGTATAAAAATTTGGGTTTAGATAGGCTATATGCAATTTTACGCTATTTAATTACTAAAGAAGCTTCTAATTACGCTATTGAGCATAACTCCTAATCTAGACCTCAAACTGATGTCAAATTTTATGGACAACTTTATAATTCAGTAGTGAAGGTTTCTATCCTCTCACATTTTCAAAAATATCGTTTTAAGGTGAAAAGGGCATAACGGTCAACATTTAGGCTTTTAACGGAAACAAGCATGAACTAGGATTTCTGTGGAACCAAGTTGTATAACTTCAGAGAGTTATACTAACTTATAATACGGTCCTAATGGAATCCTAAGGCATATCTAAACTAAGCTAAATCAGGTCAGAACTGAAAGTCAAAGCAAAAGTCAACTTTTGCGACTTTCGGTTCCGAACCGAGCCTATACTTAGAATTGTCGGGTTGAACATGCTTAGACATGTTCAATTAATAATTACCAAGTTATTAATATGAGAAAACTGATTTTATGGCTTCTATATTAATAGTTATGTATTTATTTAAAACTAGCTCGTTTGACTTTTATTTGACCCGGCAATTTAACTAAGTAAACGTGGTAATTAGGAGATGCCCTTTTGAGGGTTTAACACCCACCTAATTACGGTCACGTAGCCATGTTCGTTGCGAACCATGGCTTAGCCGTTTAAAATTCAAAGCGTTTATCGAAACGCTTGACTTTTCGGCTATAACCGCTAAACAATAAAACTAAGAACGAAAGGATACTCACAAAGGGTCCAAGCAAGGATGGAAATGACCTTGGATGTTCAGGTATGAAGCACTAAGGCCCCAAATTAGAACAATTCAGATCATGGGTGAAATGAGAGCAAGAATTAAGTGGGTTTATATAGGAAAGCAAGGACCGTTAGGATCGTTTCTTGGTAAACGTGATCAAATCTGGACCGTACACCTTTACCCACTGTTTTGGTAAACAATGGGCGCCCCAAAACAGCCCCTAGGTTGATAAAAACCCACTTGAAACACCTGGAAACAGCTGGAACAGCTGGTAACAAGTGGAAATTAAGTTTCTGAAATGGCAGTTTTGGTCCCTGCATGCTTCTAGCCCCTTTCTGAAGCGTTTGAGGCCCGTTAAACCATTTTTAAGCCTCTACAATGATGCCTAAACATGAAGGACATGAAACATGCTCAAGAATATGTCGGATGTCGGTTCGTTTGGTCGTACGGTCACGTTGTGCGTCTAATTACGACGAAACACGAACGGACGCGAAAAACGATCCAAACAACGCGACGAATGGAATTTTATCATGGCGATCACTAAAATAAAATATTTTAGTGCTTACATAAATTTTTGGGTGTCCGGGGATATTCAGAATGCGAGATATGCGCAAAAGTGCAAACTTGTGCACTTTTTGACACTTTTAGTCCCTGCATGACATAAAAGTTCATTTTTGCGTACCAAACACCTCTAAACCTATATCTAAGCTATATAAAGGATAAATAGGGTATGTTTAACTTATGGACATATTCCGGAAGGTCCGTTACCATACGATTCGACCTCCTTTTGCAGTTTGACGCAATTAGTCCCTTAATTGCGCAAAGTAGCGCGAAATGTCGTTTAATGATATCTAAGCCTTCCATGGCCCATAATAATCATTCCCAAGCATATATTTAAATATTACTACGCTCCCGTTTGCTTAAATGGTCACCGAATGGCGTAGATTTAAAAGTTGACGCTTTAGGCCCCTCTATTGCGCAAACTTGCGCATTTCATCATTTATTAGCATTGAAGCCTCATCTAATCCATATTAGGAATTCTTGAAAGTATTATCAAACATCACGATGCTTCAGGTCCGCCAAAAGGTCATTCAGAGGTATAATTAAACATATTGACACTTTTAGCCCCTCTAACTTGCAAAGTTGCGCGTAACTTTACTTATAGACATAAAAACCTTAGTTGGCCATTACTTGGCATTCCCGAGAGTATAATTAAACATTATGAAGCTCCCGGTTTGTTAAAAGGTCACTCAGAGGTAAGAATTAACATGTTGACGCTTTTAACCCTTCATTACGCAAACTTTCAATTAATTACGCAAACGGCTACACTTTATCATCAAGTGGCACATTTGTGAACATCACCATTGTGAGAGGTTATTTAGAAACTTATTTTAGGTATGCTAACACTTCCAGTCCTTTCAAAATCAAATTTTTTTGATTTTTCGAAAAAGTAGTCCCTAAACTTCACTTTTTGACTTCATCAGGGTTTATTACACGTGTCAATACCTCATTGGACGTGATTTTACGAGGTGTTACAAAGAAGAACCATATCTTATGGTTGTTCTTATAAAGAATTCTGGTCTTGTAAACCAATGGAATTCTCGGGCAATGAAGGGGCCGTTGCAGCTCTACGCTGGATAGAAAAGACTGAGGCTGTCTTAAAAATAAGCAAGTGTGCGGAAGAGGATAAAATAATGTTTGCTTCCAATCTGTTTAAGAACTCAGCCTTAGAATGGTGGAATACTATCCTCCAGTCTAGGGGAAGTGATAGGGTTTACAATATGGAATGGGAGGAATTTAAGAACATGGTGGAAAGGAAATTCTGCCCTCCCAATGAAAAATAACAGATAGCAAATACGTTTTTAAACCTTAGAATGACTGGAGTAGATAGTAAGGGGTACACTACATTATTCTTTGAATATGCTAGAATAGTACCAACCCTTGCATCACCAGAACCAGTATTAATCTCCCGTTATATCTGGGGATTAATCAGTGAGATTAGACATGTAGTCAAGGCAGCTAGACCTCAAACCATAGAAGAAGCTGTAGAACTAGCAAACACCTTGACAGATGAATTAGTGCGTATACGAGAAGAAGACCAGAGGAGAAACCTAGCTCAAAGACTTACCCAAGAATTTCGTTATGGAAATTCCAACCGTGGGAAAAATGTAGGTTCTACCTCTACACCTTACTGCAAAGCCTGCAAGAAAAAGCATTCAGGAAAATGCTCCACTTACGGCAATTTCTGCAAGATACCAGGACACAAGGAAGAAGACTGTAGGAAGAAACCTAATAATGGAATGTGCTTCAACTGTGGAGAAAAGGTCACATCAAGCCGAATTGTCCAAAACTAGTTCCAGCCATGGGCAATAAGACTACCAAAAATGCTAGAGCATTTGTTCTGACTGCAGAAGAAGCCAAGATGATTCCGGACGTGATAGCCGGTACGTTTTTAGTTAATGATATTTTTGCTAAAGTATTATTTGACTCTGGTGCAAACCAAAGTTTTATTAATACTTCATTTTGCAAACTTCTCAATCAACCATTAACTAAACTCCCACAAGAATGTCTAGTAGAAACAGCAAACGGGGAAACTATTAAGATTTCTGAAATCTTGCAGGGAGCAAGAACAGAATTTTTAAATCAAAATTTTATCGCAAACCTTTATCAAATGAATCTGGCAGGATTTTATGTTGTATTAGGAATGGATTGGTTAATAGCCAATAAAGCCAGTATTTTATGTGATTAAAAGTCAATCCAAGTAAATTCACCAAAGGGTGAAAAGATCACTATTAAAGGAGATAACCCTTCTAGATCCACGAAATTCATCTCTGTAATGAAAACAACAAGTTATATAAGAAAAGGGTCATTAGTGTATTTGATTTCCATAATCACTAACACTAAAGGAAAAGAACTGAAAGATATTCCAATAGTATCTCAGTTTCCAGATGTGTTTCCAGAAGAATTACCAGGATTACCGCCAGACAGAGAAGTTGAATTCAGAATCCATCTGCTACCAGGGACAACACCAATTATCAAAGCACCTTACCGTTTGGCACCCGCAGAAATGCAAGAACTAAAGAATCAATTAGATGAATTGTTGGGGAAAGGATTCATACAGCCAAGTTCATCACCGTGGGGAGCACCGATTTTATTCGTTAAAAAGAAAGAGGATCAATGCGTATATGCATTGATTACCGTGAATTGAACAAGGTCACGATTAAAAATCGGTATCCATTATCGAGGATCGATGATCTGTTCGATCAATTACAAGGAGCTCGATTTTTATCGAAAGTCGATTTACGATCAGGATATCATCAATTAAAAGTACAGGAAGAGGACATTCCTAAGACCGCTTTTAGAACAAGGTATGGCCATTATGAATTTATTGTCATGCCATTTGGTTTAACCAATGCCCCAGCTGCATTTATAGACATGATGAACCGAATATGTAAGCTATATTTTGATAAATTCATAATTGTCTTTATGGATGATATTCTCATTTACTCTAAGAGTAAAGAAGAGCATGCAAAGCATTTGAACGCACTTCTAAGTTTATTGAGAAAAGAAAAGCTTTATGCTAAGTTTTCCAAGTGCGAGTTTTGGTTAGAACAGGTATAGTTTCTTGGACATTTAGTCAATCATGAAGGAATTCATGTGGATCCCACCAAGATCGAGGAAATTACCAAATGGAAAACCCCTGAGTCACCAACCGAGGTTAGAAGTTTCTTAGGATTGGCCGGTTATTATAGAAGATTTATTCGAGATTTTTCTAGAATAGCCATTCCCTTAACTAAGCTAACCTGTAAATCTGTCAAGTTTGAATAGGGACCAAAACAAGAAGAAGCATTTAGAATTCTTAAGCAAAGACTAACCAATGCACCCATACTAGCGTTACCAGAAGGAACTGAAGACTTTGTAGTCTATTGTGACGCTTCTAAGTTAGGTTATGGATATGTATTGATGTAACGTCAAAAGGTTATAGCTTATGCATCTAGACAACTTAAGAATCATGAAGAGAATTATTCAACCCATGATTTAGAATTAGGAGCTATAATTTTTTCCCTTAAGATTTGGAGACATTACCTTTATGGTAGTAAGTTTACCATTTTCACCGACCATAAGAGTTTAAGGTATGTTTCTGGGCAAAAGCAACTGACTATGAGGCAAAGACGCTGGATGGAGATACTTAGTGATTATGATTGTAATATCCAGTATCATGCAGGAAAGGCAAATGTAGTGGCTAATGCTTTAAGTCGAAAGTATCATGAAAAGCCAAAAAGAGTACGTTCTCTTAAATTAAATCTGCAAATAGATTTAAATGGACAGATTAGAAAAGCACAAGAATCAGTAATCAAGGACGATACTGAGAATCTGAAAGGAATGATTAAGGAATTAGAACAAGGAACAGATGGAATTTGGAGATTTCATAAGAAAAGAATGTGGATACCCAAATTAGGAAACTTACGCTACCGTATATTAGAAGAAGCCCATAAATCTAAGTATACAATGCATCATGGAAGTGATAAAATGTATCAGGACTTAAGGAAGAATTTTTGGTGGATAGGAATGAAAAAGGATATAGCAGCCTATGTTTCCAAATGTTTGACTTGTTCACAAGTTAAAGTTGAACACCAGTAACCCTCAGGTTTATTGCAGTAGTTAGACATGCCAGTGTGGAAATGGGAATTGATAACAATGGATTTTGTTACCAAATTACCCAAAACAAGAAAAGGTAATGATACAATCTGGGTGATTGTAGATAGGCTAACTAAGTCAGCTCATTTCCTACCAATGAAGGAAACTTTCAGTATGGAACAGTTAGCTAAGTTGTATATAAATGAAATGGTTTCATTACATGGAATTCCTTTATCAATTGTTTCTGATAGGGATAGCCGTTTTACCTCTCATTTTTAGGCAAGTTTCCAAAAAGCAATGGGAACCAAGTTGAATCTAAGCACAACCTACCATCCTCAAACGGACGGACAAAGTGAAAGGACAATTCAGACAATGGAGGACATGCTTAGAGCTTGTGTAATTGATTTCGGAGGTAATTGGGATGACCAGTTACCATTAATAGAATTTTCTTACAATAACAGTTATCACACAAGTATCAATGCTGCACCATTCGAAGCGCTTTATGGACGAAAGTGCCGAACCCCAGTCTGTTGGGCAGAAATTGGAGAAAAGCAACTATCCGAACCTGAGATTGTACAAGAAACAACCGACAAAATTATTCAAGTCAAGGAACGACTGAAAGCAGCACGTGATCGATAAAAGAGTTATGCTGATAACAGACGAAAGCCGTTGGAATTTCAAGTAGGAGACAAAGTGTTATTGAAAGTCTCTCCTTGGAAAGGAGTGGTAAGATTCATCAAAAGGGGAAAGCTAAGCCCCAGGTATATTGGACCTTTTACGATTCTTAGAAGAATAGGACCTGTAGCCTATCAGCTACAACTGCCAGAGGAAATGGCAGGAATACATGATGTATTTCATGTATCCAATCTCAAGAAATGCTTAGCTGATGAATCGCTGATGGTACCACTAAAGCATATAGAGGTAAATGAGCAACTTAAATTTGTAGAAAGACCTCTACAGATTGAAGACAGGAAAGTTATGAACCTCAAGCACAAAAGAATTGTTTTAGTCAAGGTAAAATGGGACACCAAGAGAGGACCAGAATACACATGGGAACTTGAATCAGAAATGCAAAGGAAATATCCAAACTTATTCCAGTAGACCTCGAGGACGAGTAATAAAACAAGGTGGGGAGGATATAACAACCCTCCAAAATATTTTTCGACACCCCTAATATTATTAAAATGTCCCTATATGTCTTAAAACAGGCCCCGCTATACCTTTATTTTTATTAAAATTAAATAAAAACAATTTTTATTAGTCCTTGGAGGGCCGCGAAGACCACCCCTTGGTCTTACGCGGGCCACGACAGATAGGTCACCAGGGGAAACCCGGTGCTGCCACGAGTCCACCAGTTGTCGAACCTAGATTGTTGACTGGACAAGGCTACGCCGTAGACTCCCTAGGTCACGAGCCACGTAGCCCTTGGCTATAGCCTTCGCGGGCCGCGAGGGAAGTCGAAGGGTCACTATAAATTGAGGCCCTCAGCCTCAGTTTCAATTCGTTCATCTCTCGATTTCTCTCTCAAATTTCTACGTAGTATACATTATACTCGGGCGAAATACCCCCTAAATAACGAAGTTCTGCGCCGTTGTAAGTATCATAACCCCGATTACGTATTAGATACGCTGCCCGATTGATCCAGGGTTCTGTAGCGGCTGTCGAGGTTCTGCCCGACGTAGTCGTTAGAATGCCGTCTCGGGAAGGGTATTACTAATGTAAATATTGGGTTATTATACTAACACGTGTGCATTTGTGTAATTTATAGATAATCACCAGGAAACCCTAAAGGAAAACCTAAGACAACAATGTGAGTAATCTCCTTTTTGCAAACTATTTTTACAAAACCTCACTTGATTAACATTATATTAAACGGGGATTGAGTATTTGTATTCTACAATTATCGTCGGTATGTTGGGGTTTTATATACAAAATTTGTTACTACATTGTGAGTAGTAACATGACCACAAGTCAGGTTGACAGTACCGTGGGTGGTAATTAAAGTAGATGGAAACAAATGTAATTGCGCGAACGCCCTCAATACTGTAAAATGGTTTTACTCAACTTGAGTAAACTAAGATTCAATCACTAGTATTTCCCACTGACAAAATGTTTTTAAACGCGTTTCAGGTAACAAAATGTGAAAGCCAAATAGAAGCCAGCTGGACAGCACTGAAGGCTTGGAAAAGTGGCTACAACGTTACCTAAAATAAAGATACGTTTTTATTAAATAAAATAGGGCTTATCCCTATGAAAATGTGTGTACTTAAAACTTGGGATTTTTCCCATGTGTTTAATATTATAAAAGTGTGGTATTGTACTCTGATAAAATATTTCCTAACTACGGTCCTGATGTAATTTCCGTTGCCAAAAATGATAAACACCGATACCACTGAAACTGGCCGCGGCTGCCCGTTATCGGGACAGGGGTTGCGACACATGATTCTCGAAGAATTATGTCAGCTCGAAGAAGTAATTCTCCAATTAATAAATGAGCTTGAGATGGAAACATGTTATTCATCACAAGACGACAATCAAGGAGAATTATTGGGGACGCATTCGGAATCTAACAACATCGTCGATACCGAAAACACCTCTAACTCTTGTGAGGACATGAGCGATAGTCGTCTCTGTGTCGATTGTGCCGTGAAGGACTCTCCATCGGTCTCTACCGATGCGCTCATAGACCTGAGCGATTTGACATACACCTTCTTTAACGAGAGCCCGTATAAGGGAATAAAGGTCGGTTTCGCCCACCGATATTTAGTGTAGGTTTTACCCTTTCCGATAACCTCTTGCGTTCGTGTTTAAATCAAGAGCAATTTAGGTACCTTAGGCACTTCGGTGTTGTTCCCACTAGTAAGGAACCACCCGATCTGGACAAATTCCTTAAAATAAGATGAAACTTCATAAAGCTCTCTAGCCACGGGGCCGTGTCCAGGTCAACACGCCCCGTGCCCACATAAAATTTGACCACGGGGTCATGTCCAGGCCAACACGCCCCGTATCCAGAATACGGACAAAATGTGTCAGAGTCATGTCTGACCGCGGGCCCGTGTCCAGCCGACACGGGGCCGTGGCCAGCATGCTGTCGTTTTCTATAAAGTCAGCATGATTCCTGCACATTTGGACCCATTCCAAAGACAAAGACCTGGTGGGATCTTCACATATACCCTACAAGGTATATTCCAAAGAAGGTTCTCAACAACCATCTTGTCTTTACCACTTTTGTCTCTTGTCTTCTTCTTCAAAAACTCCTCAAAACCTCCATTAAAACTTGAAAAATGACACGCGTAAATGAATGATACGTATATATCATAAATGCTTGTCATTAAAAATTGTCATAAAATGAGTGTCATGAATGTGTGTCATAAAATGAGTGTCATGAATGTGTGTCATGAATTTGTGTCATGAATGTGTGTCATGAATGCGTGTCATGAATGCTTGTCATTAAACGTGTGTCATAAACGTGTGTCATTAAATGTGTGTCATAAAAACATGACACACAAATGCATGTCATGTTAATTTTATGACTCCTCAATCAACGACATGCTTTTGCGTGTCATAATTACCGTTTAATGACGCATAATGTGCGTCAAGAAATGTGTATTTTCTAGTAGTGATTATTATTATTATTATTATTATTATTATTATTATTATTATTATTATTATTATTATTATTATTATTATTATTATTATATGTGGTTCTATAATCAGGATGTTACACAAATGAAACTACATAAAAGATAATCGGCTTATAGTCTAGCTATATCATGATGTGTGATAAATGTGTTACTACAAATTATCTATCAAACCGCATAAAATACTTTTATTATTGTTGTTGTTGTTAATATTATTATCATTTTGCATCATATGTTATAATTTAGTGGGCCGAAGATTTATTTTCATTCTTATTTCACTCTCTTTCGGATTCTATTATTCAATTTTAAAAGTTGATTAAAAAAATCAATAATATCTTATTACAAAAACCGTTTTATAATATTTTAAACTTATTATTAACTATATTTTTTTTCAATCCATATAATACACGAGGTTATAACCTAGTTTCATATATATTTGTATACGCTAAAACTCAGTTGACATTTGACAATCACACCCTTGGTTTTATAGTGTTATATGCATATCGAGTGAGTGAGTGAGATTCTTGTATCGGTCCAACTTTACACTTGCATGTGTTGTGTTGCCACTTGCCACTCATACAATATGTTCTTACGATTTACAAGTATTCGAATAATTCTTTTATCATCTTTTGTAGTTTGGACCATGTAAACTTTTTTACTTCCAACGCAATAACTCTATGGTTTGGACCATGTAAACTTTTTTATTTCCAACGCAATAACTCATAGCAAAATTATTATACTTTCTTGTAGATTTTTATATTTTATTTTTTAAAGAAAATCAAGTAATTTAGTTAAAACTATGTAGAAACTTTTGTATCAGATATTAAAGTATTATTGATATATAATTTATTAATCATAGTTAGTAATAAGACATTAAAAGTTTATTAAAACTATATCATAAAATAATGATAAAAGACGTTTCAAGATTGACCTTTAAAGAAACTAGCCTAGACTCCAATAAACCATCCAAATTAAATCTCGAAGGATTTAAACACTCGGATGCATGTTCAAATACATCGTACCACTAGACCACTAGATAATGTGTGTTGATCATATATCTTTAGGGTTATATAACAACTTCTTGTAGAAAAATAATTGATCTTTCTTTCGATGTTAATATTCTTGTAACATCATGTTAAGGTTTAGTAAATAGATTACTTCAAGCCTGAAACAAAAAATGCCATCGATTTTGAAAACTGACAACTTTATCATAACCTAAAGTTATATCATTTGTTTTTAACACCATAAAACAAATAAACAAAGTGATGTCCACGAATATTTGACATCTTTTTGTTTGTGGAAGTTCATTGTGAACAATTTTAGAAAGTAGGGAAGTTGATAGAAGCTTGTAGTATAAACATAATGGAGGGTAATGAAGGGCCAATGGTGTGTAGGATATTGATCTAGAAATGCTCTTTATTTTATGTATGTTTAAAAAGGTCACTTTTTAATACCCAAAAAAAAAGGTTTGTCGGTTGAGTATATTTGAAGGGTCGCCTTTCCACTTTGTGCACTTTAAGGGGTACCCCTTCAACAAAGGGGATATCTTCATGTGCAACATTGACTTCTCTCTAATTTTAAATGCTTTTATTAAAAATAATGGATTTTATTCTTAAAACAATGTGTATAAGAGCATTCAGATTATGTTTGATAAAAACTTCCGTATCCTAATATTTAATGATAAAATTAATAAACTCACTAAAATTGGCTCTACAACTCATTCCTTAAAACTAAACCTCATTTATATAACCTTATCCCATCCATTACTCATATTTACCAACTCAATATTTATCCCTTATAATTTATCTCATTACTTATATTTACCAACTCAATATTTATCCCTTATAATTTTTTTTTGAGTGGAAGAGGGAGGAAGAATGATAAAAAAAAGTGATTAAAATGTATTATTTAATTGAAAAGAGATAAAATATAAGGAATCGGATGTGAGTGCTTTTTTGAAAATCTTTAAATTTATAAGGTAAATATATTTTTTAGTTAAATTGTGTGGATATGAAGTCGGATGTGAACGCTTTAAGACCATGCATAATGGACATTATAGGAGCGTGAAAGGGCATGATAACGCCCCGAAAACCATCCCCTTGGACATTATAGAGGCATCAAGAGGGAGGAGCGTTTCTAATATAACGACCAATAAAGAGAAAAAAATTGGAAAGTAATAATTAAAAGGGCATTAAGAGGCGTTAAGCATTACACATTTATTAAAGAAGTGTTAGGATGCTGATATGCTGGAAAATGTCATTTAAAGCCATGAAGTGTACTCTAACATCTAGGTAGCGTTTGGTATGAAGGAATGGAAGGTGGAATGGAATGGATTATTCTGATGGAATGAAAATAAACATGTTTGGTTATCATTGGTAATGGAATGGAGCATTCCAAGAGAATGTAACTCCTTCCAAATATAACAATTTGCATTCCTTGGTATGTATGTGTTTTTTTCCATTCCTTCAAGGAATGGAAAGAAATATGTTGTTATTATTATTATTATTATTATTATTATTATTATTATTATTATTATTATAATACTTTTATTTGTATTTATATTTATATTTATTAATATTCATACTAATATTAATATATATATGAAAAATCTATTATTAATTTTTTTTATCGTTAATATATTATTATTATTATTATTATTATTATTATTATTATTATTGAGTCAATTATATTTTTGTCGTTTTAATACAGTTGTGTTTACTTCATCTTTTTTTTGTTTATCAAATTGTACAAAGTAATGATTCATTCTATTCATATATAAGTAACCAAACATCACAATGGAATGGAATGATTCATTTCATTCCGTTGTCCATTCCATTACCTCGTCCATTCCATTCTCTCATCTATTCCATTACCCCATACCAAACAGACCCCTAGAGTGTTAACAATGACATGGCATATTAACTAACATTGCAAACCACTCCCTTCTTGTGTTAAAGTGCATTAAATGAGTTATGTGAACATGTTAAACCATTTCCTTAGAGTGGGACAAAGTGAAATAAGGAAAAAAAATGGTGTGTCACTTAAGTGGAGTTAAGTTAGGTTAAAGTATACCCAAAGACCTAATAAGCATCATGGATGGTTTAAGGTGGTTTATTTAAATAGGAAATAAAGATCTTCTATTTTTTTATAAAGACATAATACTCCTTTGACTTTAATGTTTTTTTATGTTTTTTCTATATTTTTTTACATGACATTAGTGTTATTAGAATAAAAAAACAAATGAAAAAGCAAAAGCAAAAAGTTTTCTACTAGTAGTTCCATGCTTCCATGAAGAAAGTCAAATTTCCCATACTAAAATTCACGGTTGTTTACCCGACATAGAACTTCATGAAATGCCCCACTAAGACCATCACCATTGTATGTTTTTTTTTTCTTTTTTGAGTAAATAACACCGCAAGTAGTGTTCCTCTGTCAAATCTGGTGGGGCCGATAAGTGGTGGGCCGTCGTCATGGTGATAGTTTCGACTTTTCGGGTGGTTTCCATGGTGGTTTGTCTTCATTTAGTGTGAGGAGTTTAGAGTTATATGCTTTATTATGATAGTATACGAGAGAAACGAGTAAAAAGATATTTAGTCGTATTATGAATAGATATGTATGCATCACAAGAAGATTAGAACAATTAAGAGGACTTGTAGAGTGAAGATACCAACCATCGGTAATCCACTAGTGAAAATTTTACGAGAAAACTAACTGTATTTGAAGACTTTACCAACTAATCATCTATTAACACTTTCTCCTGATAAAGTTTATAATTATATAATACATTTTTTTTGTATGATGTTAAAAAGATACTTTAAATTGTAAATATTAGAATATCTAATAAATTTATTATATTCTTGATATTAAAGTTTTTGTTCCTTTGATGGTGGGATAAATGGTGATCAGGCTTCACCTACACAACTTCATTTGAGTTTCCAAGGACAATAGTGCCTTTAGTACTTTGCCCATATATATTCTATCATTCCGCTTTTGCACTTTTCAAACATTAAGAAAAACAAAAACAAATAGTTGACAATTATTAGTATTAGTATATAGGGAGTTAATAATTGAATATGGTAAAATCTTATTCTTACATGATGTATACGGGTCGTATAAGATTATACGGCTCATATAGAATTAAGTGAACTGACAAAGGTTGTGCTAACAGAGGCATAGTTTTAACATGTTGTCACTTTTTTCACTTTTTTAATTGAGAATTTTAATTTTTATTTTGTGCAATTATGTCTCTTGGCTTAAAATTTTATTTTGTGCAAATTTTAATCGAAAAAAATGGTCCCTATTCAAACTTAACTGATTTCCAAGTCAGTTTGGTTAAAAGAATGGTTATTCTAGAGAAATCTCGGATAAACCATCTATAATAGCCTACTAGTCCAAGAAAACTTCTTACTTCTGTTGGGAATTCAGGGACTTTCCATTTCGTAATCGCCTCAATTTTTGTGGGATCCACATGAATTCCTTCATGATTAACCAGGTGCCCAAGGAATTGCACTTCTTGTAACCAAAATTCACATTTTGAGAATTTAGCATAAAGCTTCTCTTTTCTCAGCAATGTAAGGAGTGCATGCAGATGCGCTGCATGTTCCTCTTTACTCTTAGAGTAAATTAGAATATCATCTATAAAGACAATTATGAATTTATCCAGATATGGTTTACATATTCTGTTCATCATGTCCATAAATGCGACTGGGGCATTGGTTAAAGCAAATGGCATGACTGTAAATTCATAATGACCATACCTTGTTCTGAAAGTAGTTTTAGGAATGTTCTCTTCCTGTACTTTCAGTTGATGATATCCTGAGCGTAAATCGATCTTAGAAAAGCATCGAGCTCCTTGCAATTGATCAAACAGATCATTGATTCTCGGTAGCAGGTACCGATTCTTAATCGTGTCCTTGTTTAATTCTCGGTAATCAATGCACATACGCATCGATCCGTCCTTCTTCTTGACAAACAAGATTGGCGCTCCCCATGGTGATGAGCTAGGTTGTATGAAACCTTTTTCCAGTAGTTCGTCCAATTGTTTCTTCAGTTCTTGCATCTCTGCTGGTGCCAAACGGTAAGGTGCCTTGGCAGTTGGTGCTGTCCCTGGTAATAGGTGAATTCTGAATTCAACTTCTCTATCTGGTGGTAGTCCAGGTAATTCTTCTGGAAAAACATCTGAGAATTGAGATACTACGGGAATATCTTTCAATTCTTTTCCTTTAGTGTTAATGAATATGAAAATCATATACACTAGGGATCCTTTCCTTGCATAACTTGTTGTTTTCATCACAAAGATGAATTTTGTAGATTTGGTTGGATTATCTCCTTTAATTGTGATCTTTTCACCCTTTGGTGAACTTACTTGTATTGACTTTTGATCACATAGAATATTGGCATGGTTGGCTACTAACCAATCCATTCCTAATACAATATCAAATCCAGCCAGATTCATTGGATAAAAGTTAGCAATAAAATTATGGTTTTAAAATTTCTATTCTTGCTCCCTGCAAGATTTCAGTAACCTTAATGGATTCTCCGTTTGCCGTGTCTACCAGACATTCTTGTTGAAGTTTAGTTAATGGTTGATTGAGAAATTTGAAGAATGAAGTATTAATAAAACTTTGGTTCACACCAGAGTCAAATAATACTTTAGCAAAGATATCATTGACTAAGAACGTACCAGCAATCACATCCGGAATCATCTTGGCTTCTTCAGCTGTCAGAACAAATGCTCTAGCATTCTTAGTAGTCTTGTTGTTTGTTGCTGGAGCTAGTTTTGGACAGCTCGGTTTGATATGTCACGTCTCTCCACAGTTGAAACATAGCTTGTTGCTGGGTTTCTTCCTGCAGTCTTCTTCCTTGTGTCCAGATATTTTGCAGAAGTTGCAGTATATGGAACATCTTCCCGAATGCTTATTCTTGCAGTACTTACAGTAAGGTGCAGAAGTAGAACCTGTATTTTTCCCACGGTTGGAATTACCGTAGCGAAATTCCTGGGTAAGCTTTTGGGCTAGGTTCTTTCTCTGGTTCTCTTCTTGCGTACGTACCAATTCATCAATCAAGGTATTGGCTAGTTCTACTGCTTCTTCTATCGTTTGGGGTCTAGCTTCCTTGACTACGTGTCGGATTTCACTAATTAATCCCCAGATATAACAGGAGATTAATACTGGTTCTGGTGAAGCTAGGGTTGGCACTATTCTAGCATATTCGAAAAATATGGTAGTGTAACCCTTGTAGTCTATTCCAGTCATTCTAAGGTTTAAGAATTTATTAGCAATTTGTTCCTTTTCATTGGGAGGATAGAATTTTCTTTCAACTAGGTTCTTAAAATTAGTCCATTCCATATTATAAACTTTGTCACTTCCCCTAGACTGGAGAATAGTATTCCACCATTCTAAGGCTGCATTCTTAAAAAGATTGGAAGCAAACAAAATTTTATCTTCCTCCGCGCATTTGCTTATTTTTAAGACTGCCTCAGACTTTTCTATCCAACGTAAAGCTGCAATGGCTCCTTCATTGCCAGAGAATTCTATTGGTTTGCAAGACCAGAATTCTTTTTAAGAACAACCATATGACATGGTTCTTCTTCTTTTTGAAATAGGCAATTGAAGTAGCGGTCCATTATTCACGCTGTGACTGGGTTCAATAGGGGGTCGTTTACTTCCACTATTAGTTTTATTATTTTCTGCTTCTTTAACAGTCTTGATAATATATGGCACAGCGTCTATAATCCCTTGTGCTATTATGTGTTGGATGGCACTGTTATCTAATTGGTTCCTATTATTATCGTTATTTTGGTTTTCCTGATTTACTTCGTTATCCATCGAATTACAAACATTTATCAGGTATTAATATCACAGAATAAGATTTCAATGCAAACAATCACGCAAACAATTTAATCAAAATCGTCGAGCATTGCAACATTTACTCTTTTCCATATATATATATATATATATATATATATATATATATATATATATAGAGAGAGAGAGAGAGAGAGACCGGTTATCATACAATATGCCTAATCGTACATTACGTATGCTATAACCATAACCGTCAGATCATCTCAATTAAACACCGTGCTTAAAATTAAATTATATATATATATATATATGAAACCACCAAGGTTAAAATCGTCCATTACAATATCAAAAACCCCTGATAATCAGCAAACAAAACCTCAAAATCATAACGTAATATTCTTATTCAAAATCGTATTTGAAAATCCAACAAGTAATAAAAAATCGATCGATTCTTATTCACAAACTCCATCTGCGAATTGAACTTCTACTGAATTTGGAAGAACAGAACTGAAACAAATCGATAGATAGTCTATTGAAGAAGATGATGCATGATAAAAATCAAATAAAAAATGCGAAATACTTATCTAACATGCGAAAAACATTTGAGACCAAAAGAAAGGTTGTGTTTTTTGTAAAGTTTGCGAAATTATATAAGATAACACGCGATTACAAAAAAAAAAAAAAAAAGATAATATGTTTAAGATGACTTATGATGTACGAATTCATGCTTTTACACATGCGAATTAAAAAAAAAGTTAATAATCTTTGAAATTGCTTAAAGCTTGCGAATTCATTCCTTTACACATGTGATTTCATAAAAAGGTAATTATCTTTGAGATTTCTTAAAGTTTGCGAATTCGTTTTCAAATCAAAAGCTACATAATTACTTTCAAATTACTTTGTCCTAAAAAATGCAAAAAAAAAAAAACTAGGAATTAATAACTAAAACAAATAAAAATTGAGTATTTTATATAAAAAAACTTAATTTATTACCGATGTGATTGTAATTTGACATGTAATGATCAATTTTACAATAAATACTACTGAAACTTACCACCCTACCTACATAATAAATTTACTGTTTTAATATAAAATACCCAAGTAACTACCTTCCATATTAAGACATTAGAACACAAAAACACACTCAAAAAACCAACAAAAAATGGCATCTGAAGATTCAGAAAAAATAAAAAAACATTGCAATAAAAGAGCTATTGTTAACTCGCACGTTGACAGAAATAAGCACCGATGTCACCTCTTCTCATTTGATTCTTGATGTGCAGGGGAAAATTCTTGAAGAAATCAAGAACAATCAAGAGATGTGGGAGAGACTACTTGAACAACCACCATTAAGCTTCAGAGACGCAACTTTGAATCACATAAAGGAGCAATCTCGACCTGATGACTTAGCCTTCTCTTTCCTAAAAGATGCTCTAAACACTATGAAGGAGAAGATGGAGTTCAGCTCTGCTGAACGTGACAAAATCTTTGCTTCAAGTAACTAAATTTCCGTTTAATCGTTTTATGGTTGTAACTATGTTAGACAATAACAACTATTTTATATTTTGGGTACATGTTTTGAACAAATCTTATGCTTGATTATAATATAAAATCGCATGAATGATTAGACATCTTTGTCATAAAAAAACAAGAAAACTCAAAATCGCATGTACAAAAAGTGAAATCGCATGTAAGATTAATTATAAAATGATGCATATAAAATCGCATGTTTATATACTAAAATCGCATGTGTAAAAAATATATAAACAGGTGAATATAAAATCACATGTGTTTCATGTAAATTCGCATTTACATTTAAAAAAATAATCTTCCTCATCGTGTTCTGAAATCTCATCCCACTGATCTTCTTCTTCAGATCCATCATCACTACTACCACTGTAATCTTCAAACTCATCTTCCTCTTCATCGTCGTCTTTGTCTCTGGTATCTTTTTCAATTTGGACGCCCTTCAACTTCTTCTTTTGTTGTTTGCCTTGTTGTTTGCCTTTCAGTATCTCGCAAGTCCGAATATCATGGCCTTTTACATTGCATACACTACATGTCCTTGACCTTTTTCCTTTGTGGCTGATCATTTGTTCCTTTTTGGATTTAATCTTTTTATGCGAGCCACGACCTTTGTTTCTTATACCAACCGGCACACGGACAATAGGAGGTGCATTAGTTACTGGTTGTTGGTAACCAATCAACTTTGAAAATCGGTCATATTTTGGATCAAGTTGCTTGGTTATACGACTCTGATCAACTCTCTCTTTAAGCTGCATCATTTAATCCCTCACTAAAACAAGTTGATCAAGGTCGGAAATCAAATTGCTAACCAAATACTCCCCTGTGTGGATGATTTCACGAGCAATCCGTTTAGCCTTGTGTTGCACATCCTTGCCACCCACATTTAAATTGTACTTCACATCTAATTCATTCGGCACCACATCCTTTGTCCATCTCTTCATAACATATTTGTTTGGTATTTCTTTAACACCAAACATCTTGAAAAGAAAATAGATGTGTTTACATAGCAGCCCACACTGCTCAAAACACAAACAGCTACATTGTGCAGTTACATCATTTTTAAGATTCTTGAACCACACCTAAGAAAACCATAAGAAAAAATATATATCAAAAATTAAAATCGCATGTGTAAAAAAACAATTTCGCATGTCTAAAAATCATTTAATTGTATAAATTTAAAATCGCATAGGTACATCAAAATCGCATATTGCAAAATCATGTTCTGAAAATGAAATTCGCAAATAGGTTTTCAAAATCGCATGTTTGAAATATATATGCTATAATACCTCTAATAAACCATCTCCATGGGCTTTAAAGTCTTTCAACAATATCCTGATCTGTGGACCCTCGATTTTGGTGTCCATCGACAGACATTCAGAAATTGTTCCATAAATCTCTATTTGCTGATCAAAGAATATAGACCTAGTGTATATCTTAGCAGCATCTTTTTCCAAAGTAGTTTCGCTCCAATCAGCAGGCTCAGTATATCTTGAAATATGATCATTCTTTCTATGATTAAACCTTTGGACATCCATTGCACTGTCAAAATGATTCATAAACTCTACAAGAGTGAGTTGTGAATTTGACACCTGGCAAAAAAAATGATTCTCACTCTCTGATCTCGAAGTTTTTCGCATGAGACCAGACATGGGCTCATGCCGGTAAAAAGCCGGAATCCACATGTATCTCATCGAAAACATATCATCAATCCATTTGTTTTCACTGAGACCGAACTCAATCATCACCAACTTCCACTGTCTCTCGAATTCTTCAGGCTCAATGGAATCAGTCCATACAATGTCGCACATCCTCCTTTTAAACTCATCGTTATTGCACAACTCATGTGTAACACCTCGAATTTTTGTGTCCAATAATGTGTTAACACGTGTCATTAGTTTACACGTGGCATTTAATATTGAATAAAGGACTAACTTTGACAAACCTTGAAAATATATAAATTCGAGGGTTATAAATGTCAAGCAAGGGTAAATATACTGTGTAGTAACCCTAAATGGTGCTTGTACCTTCAAACGAATAAATCATGGATCGTACGGAAGCGAAACGCGGAAGAAAGTGAGAGATTACAAGCTACAGGGGTTAACCGTGTCAACATGTTTAATTATACCTCTGAGTGACCCTTTAACGCTCCCGAGGCTTTGTAACAGTATTATACACTCACTAAAATATACTGTATAAATTCCGCGAAGTTCCGCTTTAAAACGAGAAAGTTACGATCGAATTCGTATGAGAAGGGTTAAAAGCGTCAATAATGAAAGTTAAGGCTTTTAGAATAATTAAATAAACTAACCAGGGACTTAACTAAGCGAGTAAATAACACGAGGCCCTTAGCAGTAAATAATCAAGGGCCAAATCGCAAAGTTACCCCTTCAAAATCCGAAAGGTCAAGTTAATGATTACTAAAGATTTCATTATTAATTACTAAAGATTTTGTTATTATTACCAAGATTTAGTCATGATTATAAAAGATTCAAAAATCTTGAAAAATAAACCTAACGCGGGCCGCGTAAGGGTTCGGGTTAAGTTGAGGCGGGCCGCGAGCCTATGATTGAACGTGCCTGATTTTTAAATCTCAGGCGGCCCGCGTAATATGTGTATGGTTCCTCCATGCGGGCCGCGTCAGGCGCCCAGATGCAGAAACATGCTTAAATTGGCTGTTCAGCCTTCTAAAAGCCATGAGATGCATTTAAATCTTTCCAATTGACCCCTAAACAACCCCTAAGCATTAGGAACACATGTTGGAAGGTTGTGGTTAGTTGGGGGACTTGTATATCAAGGAGTTGTGGTGAAAACTTTACTATAAATAGGCATACATAGTTCACAACTTAGAACACACCTCACAACACTACTTCTGATCATTCTTGGAGCCCTCAAGCTTCCTTCTATATTCCTAAGTCTTGCATTAAACTTCTATAAGTTGCCTAACCTTTTGTGGTCTCGTTTTTCAATGGTTTTAGCTTATAAACCAAACCGTCGTAATGAACGGTTGTCATAGCGATAATTCACAAATGGTCCAGTGAATTGTTGGATCAAAAGTAGTTATGAGTTGGTATTTATGTGGGTAATAAACCCCTAAAGGGGTTCCCTCTGATCACCGCTCTAACTATGTCGAATGTCGAGTCAAACGTGCACTTAAAAAGTCAACAGAAAGTCATTTTGCGATTTCTTGCATAATCTGTAATGTAGCTGATATGTAACTTGTTTTGATGTCCGTAAAACATGATATTAAGTATATAAACTTGTCTAAACCCGTTTGATTCGGCCATTTGCTATATTGACCCGGTTCGGAACCGAAAGTCGCAAAAGTTTGACTTTTGCTTTGACTCCGGTTCTGACCCGTTTTAGTACAATGTAGATATGCCTTAGGACTCTCTTAGGACCAGGTTACATGATGGTATAAGCCTCTGTGACCGGTTCGTTAATTGTCCAAGTCTTTTACGCATTTCCGTTAATTACTTAAAAGTTGACCGTAACGCCCTTTATAAATTTAAACGAGATTTTCGGACATGTGAACGGATCATGACCTTGGTTACTGAATTCTAAGCATGTCCCTAAAATTTCATGTCAATCCGAGGTCCAGAATAAGAGTTATGCCAGTTAGCGCAATTTGCGAAACTTTAGTAATTAAATAGCGCAATTAGCATAACGCCTATCTAAACTCGGATTTCGACACCAAACCTTTTACTCACTGATGTAAAATAATATTTTGGGATTTTTAAAGATTTTTAATTATTTTTACCTTGCTCATAACCTGCGGTTATGGCTGCGATTCGGTAAATACCGAATATGCCCTTTTCGGCCATAAATCGAGTTCTATAAGGTCTTTTGACCCGATTCCAGTTGCTACTAATTTTAAATAATAAATAAAGTATTTTGGACTTTATAAACTGTTCGGGAAACTCAGATTTCCTGTAGAACTCGAAAAACCCTTTAAAAATCTTTAAAATGACCGAAAAACCCCTACGGGGCGTATCACCAACTTAAACTCGTTTCGGGCATCACGGAAGGTATCCTACTGATACCACAACCTCTTTAAGGCATATTGAATTAGGAAACAAGCGTAGGACTCTCACGGTTACCCGTTGCGCCTATTGCGCGCACGGTTCGGCTTATGTAACTGGTTTACATAATTTAGCCGAAACGGGTCAAACTATATTGTTTTAACCCCAAAGTCCAGAGTATGATTGTTATACCCATATGAAACAAGTCTTCAAACTTGTTGGGTCAAAATCACACTCCATTCACGGTTTTCGCCTTTCACGCGATTAAACCGTAACAATTCTTTAAGACTACCCTGTCTAAGCTTAGGCTTAATTAAAGACCCGTTAGCATTCTAATTGGTTATTTATACCATCGTTCCAGACTAGAGCCTTCCGGTAAATTGTACCTACGCTTACTTAAGTGAATACGGCTGAGTTATTATTCTTGCTATTTTAAGACAGGAGCTAGCTCAGGTAAATACTCTTAACTTATTTTCCCTATACGGGCTTGGGATACGGTATAATAATACCGCTTGGTCGGGTATTGAATATTTAATCGAATTGTGATTAAGTTATTGAGGTAACCCGGTTTGATCTGTATTGTTTGAAATAAAAGCCTTTAGGGGTTAATGACCATGTCCCGGATATCCTTGACATCATTGTATTATAAAATGGTCACGTCTTATGCACGGGGTGTAGGCATACACCTGACAGTTGCATAAGGGAAACGGTATCTCACGCTCAGTGGGCCTATACTTGTAACGTGTCTGTTAATCTTGACTCGGTTTCTATATCGGGCCCTGAACGTACAACGAACATGTAAATCTGTATACAGGATCATAAATATGATTGTCTCAAGTTATAAAAGATTAATTTTGCCTCTGTGCATTTTAATCAAAGTGTCAAAATAAATTGTGCCTGGTGCATCTAAACCAATTTTTCCTAAACTCTTTTCAAATGAGTCAGTTGGGTGTATTTACCAGTGAAAACTGACGTATTTTCAAAAGTCTAAGTGACAGGTACAAGTACGTAATAGGCTGGGAGCTGCTCAAGACATTAATAAGGAATCTTGCAAGTTCTAGGCGTCTAAGGTCTGTTGAACAATTTCTTTGTTTTGATTCACCTGTGGATCCTTTACATTCCGTCGTAACACTTGATATTATTTCATATCCGGAACGTAATATATTTTATCTTTTGCTTCCGCTGTGCATTCATATATTGTGTGGTTTGACTATATTGTTGCCAACTACGTCACGGTAATCCCCCACCGGGCCCACCGGTGATATACGTGGAAATCGGGGTGTGACAGGTTGGTATCAGAGCCAACATTGAGTGAATTGAACACTAGTCTTTTGTGTTTAATCTCAATGACACAATTGTACATACTTGAGTCTAGACTTAACATAGGAATGTTCTAAATTCTGATCTGGAAATTTTGCTTCCAAATTTTTATACGTCGCCAAGCGAAGGAGCTGTAATAGGAAGTCTCCACATCCGGAGTCTTGAACTGCTGAGCTTCGTACCGCGACCAGGATGAAACGTGCAACCAAGGAGAAAGCATTCAGGAAATGAATGAAGAAGAAACTCCTCTTGCTGAAGATCGTTTCCTTAATAAGTCTTTATAAGAACATATTTACCTTTCAGTCCCTTCGAGGACAACATTATTATTTTCGAGTCCCGCTTAGGGCAACCTTATATTTTTATTTTCATATAGTGGAATGATTAAATTTAAACTTTCATTCTAAACAAGAATATTAAATAAATGGAAAATAATATTTCCTATTGTAGGATCTACCATTATAATAAAATGGAAAAATCTAAAAAGGGCAAGATCTAGCCACGTGTCATTGTAAAGATCGGGCCAAGATGGTAGTTCCATAATTAGATTCAGATCCATATTTAACACCTCAATTTAAAATTTATCTGCGATAATTATTAATTAAGAATCTTAAGTGTGAAACCTAGCCTTTGGGTCAATTATAAGACCAGGCCAAGATGGTAAGACCTGATTAAAAGATTCAGAATTCCAGTTAACCTCTGTGATCATGTTAACCTCCATGGCAGATGTGATTCGTTAAAAATCGCACGCGTCATTCCTATAAGAGAATCCTTCTATGGATTCCAAAACCCAAATTAGTGATTTATAAATCATGGGTTAAATCGTCAATAAAGATGATCATTTTTAAAACATCCATTAGTGATGTAGTGCCTACGGGCCAAACTTATTAAACATCCATTAGTGATGTAGTGCCTACGGGCCAAACTTATTAAAACATCCATTAGTGATGCAGTGCCTACGGGCCAAACTTATTAAACCATCCATTAGTGATGTAGTGCCTACGGGCCAAACTTATTAAACATCCATTAGTGATGTAGTGCCTACGGGCCAAACTTATTAAACATCCATTAGTGATGTAGTGCCTACGGGCCAAACTTATTAAACATCCATTAGTGATGTAGTGCCTACGGGCCAAACTTATTAGACATCCAATAGCGATGTAGTGCCTACGGGCCATACTAATTGTCATATAAGACAAAAGGCAGTGGTAGTCTATGACTCCCTGTCAGAAAAAGGTAATGAACTAGGTTCAAACCTCAAGGCTTTGATTCTCTGAAATCCTAGCTTATAAATTATAAATGTCCTAGTGAATAGGCCTATTGTGCCAGAATACCTTCATGCTGTGATTCTCTGAAATCATAGCTTATAAATTATATATGTCCTTATGACTAAGCCTGTTGTGCTAATAGATTTAAGGGCCTTGATTCTCTGAAATCATGGCTTATGATTTAAAATTTGTCCTTGTGACTAGGCCCTCTGCGCCACCTTAATATCCTTGATGTTTTATAACTAGGATAAATTATAATGAAGATGATAATTAAATATAACTAACGAATTAACCAATATGGTTTATATTACCATGGTTAATAAATCGTTTAAGACGATAAAACTGTAAGAGCTTCCATATAAACCTTGCCCTTGTTTGATTTTATGTAGCACATAAAGCTACATGGCTAGGTCAAAGGAAGAGAACAGTCACTCTCTGGAAAACCGCGATGATGAAAGGATTAATATAACCAGAGGAGAGCTTCGTACATTGATTGATTCAGCGGTATCTAAAGCTGTAGAGGAGCGATTTAGGGAATATAGTGAGACTAATAGTAAAGCCTCATCTATACCTCACTCTAAATCTGTCTCTAAAACTCATTCAGAGCCTCATAACGAGCCGCCCTCTAAGAATGAAGGACCAAAGAAGGATGACGATCGTCATTCATCAAATGAACACAGTGTTCCATCCAAGAAGCAAGTGTTCGATAATGAACAACGTACCAAGTCTTGTACCTATAAATACTTTGCTTCCTGTAAACCCCGAGATTTCACGAGGGAAAAAGGAGCAGTAGATTGTATGACTTGGTTGGAAGAAATGGACACCGTGGTGGACATCAGCGGTTGTGCTGAAAGGGATGTAGTAAAGTATGTATCCCAATCGTTCAAAGGAGAGGCACTGGCATGGTGGAGGTCTCTCATTCAAGCTACTGGGAAGATCCCGCTCTATAACATGACATGGGAGCAGTTTGTTACTCTCATTAGGGAGAACTACTGCCCTCAACATGAGGTCGAAAGAATCGAATCGGATTTCTTATCGTTGGTTATGACAAACTTAGATTGTCAAGCTTACCTTACCAATTTCAATACCCTGTCCAGACTGGTTCCTTACCTAGTAACACCAGAACCCAAGAGGATTGCTCGCTTCATTGGGGGTTTAGCCCCAGAAATCAAAGCCAGTGTTAAGGCTTCAAGACCTACTACATTCAGGTCAACAGCAGATCTGTCGCTATCTCTCACACTCGATGTGGTTAGAAACAAGGCTGCCAAGGCCTCTGTAGATGGAAAGAGAAAAAGGGAGGATGAGGATTCTCATCGCTCCGATAAGAAGAGTTCCGGGTTTAAAAGGGACAGCCAGCAGTCGGTTAAGAAGACCAAGTGCGAAACCTGTAGGAAATACCACCTCGGGAAATGCAGATTTGAATCTCAGCCTCTACCGTGTGGAATTTGCAAGTCTCAGGAACATAAAACCTTGGAATGCAAGGAGTTGAAGGATGCAACCTGCTACGGTTGCAACGAAAAGGGGCATATCAAGACCAACTGCCCTAGGAATCAGAAGAAGCCCGAAGGAGCCAAAAGAACAAACGCATGAGTCGTCAGGATGAACTCCCGGGAGATGGTGCAGTATGATAAATATATAGCAGGGACCAATATCGAAAATGGCAAACTCAGATGAGACAGCCGTCGACCGTGTTATGAATGATGTGACACATGCAGATGATGCTACGATTGTGAGCCTTAGAATTTCCGAAGATGTTCTTCAAACAATGATAAACGCAGCGGTTGGGAAGGCTGTGAAGGAGGCTGTGAAAAAGTTCAAGGAGCCCCATGCTACTCACTCCAAACTTTATCTGGAACCACATTTCCTTACTCATAAGGAGGACCTTGTTCATACCTCAAATGCCAAAGATAAGCTAAAAAGAAAAAGGGAGGAAAGTAACTCCCAGAGCTCTACAAAGAAGAACAAACGAAAGTCCAACCAAAAACCGGTATGCAAGACCTGCAAGAAGTGCCACTATGGGAAGTGCAGGTTCGAACCAAAATCCCGATCACCACCAAAGGTATGTGGGATCTGCAAATCGGGGGAACATACAACGTTGGACTGCGGGGACATGGAAAATGCAGTCTGCTTCGGCTGTAATGAGAAGGGCCACATCAAGACCACGTGCCCTAAATATGTCAAAAGAAAAGCGGCTAAAGAAGGAAAGCCTAAGAATAATACCTGAGCTAGTTCATAAATAATGGTCTCAGGTACTTTCCCTATCTTTTTATCAGAAATTTAAATGCTAAGAGTTTTATTTTGGATTGGATACCAATAAACCATAAGCTTAGCAAACTTTTATATTATTCGCAAGGTATAACTTACCAAGGAAACCAAATTAACCAATTTTTCTCAAATCGGCAAGAAATCCTTCCGAAAAATCTAGGAGTACTCTTTCCTCACATAGAGTACGACAACATATGTTATTTTCATATATTTTTCTCATTTGTTTTTCTATCACCTGCGAATGCCAAACTATGTTTGATAAAAGTACCATATGAGGATTGGCGTATCCTAATGTGTCCCATAGATTATTTCCATGCCTGATCAGTATGGAGGTTTAATACATGGAACCCCTGAGATATCCCAATGGTCATATTGTCCTAATGTCGACTAGTAGTATTCAAAGAAGATATCCAGAATGGTATTGCCCAAGTAAATGTTCCCGAATTGGAAATTCGTGGACTTATATGTGTCACTTGTTTGGCACAAACAATAATGAATGAACTGGAGCCTGAGATATGAAAAATCTCTGTAGTCTCCCTGTATCTAGAGTATCTTCTCATAAGTTTTCCCTGCTTACCTCCTGGAAGGCAGGTAGAATTAATATTAACATCCCGCTGTGGGCTGGGGTATTACGAAAACTCCATATTGCTTATAGAACAATCAAAACCTTGATTAAGTAGGGTTTAAGATATAGGCTCATATAGCCTGACTCAATATTCTGAAAGTTTTATATTATTAAATAAGAAAGACGGTTCACATTGCTTATATAGTAATTACCGCAACCCTAATTAGGCAACGATTAAGAATTGCCATCAGCTACCCAGGATCTAAAGGCAAATTGTTGGTGGATAAGCTCGAAAAAGTCTGTAGCCACCTATGTAGCAAAATGCTTAACTGGTGCGCAAGTCAAGGCTGAGCATCAAAAGCCATCTGGCTTGCTACAACAGCTTGAACGTCCCAAGTGGAAGTAAGAGATAGTAACTATGGATTTTATTGCCATATTACCCAGGGCGAGGAAAGGAAATGATACGATATGGGTTATAGTTGACAGACTGACTAAATCAGCACATCTCTTACCCATCAAGGAGACTTATAGCTCCGACATGTTAGCCCAGTTATACGTTGATAAGATCGTAGCCTTGCATGGCATGCCTGTGTCCATTATCTTTGATCGGGACACTAGAAAACACGTCGTATTTCTGGAAGAGTTTCCAACAAATCTTTGGGCTCATGTTTGAATTTTAGTACGGCTTACCATCCTCAGGCAGATGGTCAGAGAGAGCGTACTATTCAAACGTTAGAAAACATGCTACGTACATGTGCTATCGATTTGGGTGGTAGTTGGGACAAGAACCTACCACTAATCGAATTCTCCTACGACAATAGCTACCATACCAGCATTAAGGCTGCGCCTTTGGAGGCATTATACGGTAGAAAGTGTAGAGCGCCCGTCCGTTGGGCGGAAGTCGGAGATGTCCAATTATCCGGACCAGAGATAGTGTTCGAAACAATGAACAAGATTGTTCAGATTCGTGACCATCTCAAAGTTTCCCGAAATAGGCAGAAGAATTACGTAGACCCAAAAGCGTAAAGCTTTTCACTTCGAAGTAGGTGATAAAGTGTTGGTTAAAATATCACCCTGGAATGGGGTGATGCGTTTTGGTAAGAAAGGCAAACTAAGCCCGAGATACATAGGACCTTTCGAGGTTATCGAACGTGTCGGACCGGTTGCCTACAAGTTGAACTTACCAGATGAGCTCAATGGAATTCACAATATGTTCCACATCTGCAATCTAAAGAAGTGCCTCGCCGATGAGTCATTGGTGATCACACACACAGATGTGCATATAGATGAGAGCTTGAAATTTGTGGAGAAACCGCCGTCGATTGAAGATCGACAGGTGAAAAAGCTTCGAAGAAAGCACGTACCGATTGTAAAAGTCAAATGGGATGCTCGTAGAGGTCCCGAATATACGTGGGAAGTCGAAGCCACAATGAAAGAAAAGTACCCCTATTTATTTGAGTAAATCTCGGGTCGAGATTTATTTTAAGGGGGTGAGGATGTAACACCTCGAATTTTTGTGTCCAATAATGTGTTAACACGTGTCATTAGTTTACACGTGGCATTTAATATTGAATAAAGGACTAACTTTGACAAACCTTGAAAATATATAAATTCGAGGGTTATAAATGTCAAGCAAGGATAAATATACTGTGTAGTAACCCTAAATGGTGCTTGTACCTTCAAACGAATAAATCATGGATCGTACGGAAGCGAAACGCGGAAGAAAGTGAGAGATTACAAGCTACAGGGGTTAACCGTGTCAACATGTTTAATTATACCTCTGAGTGACCCTTTAACGCTCCCGAGGCTTTGTAACAGTATTATACACTCACTAGAATATACTGTATAAATTCCGCGAAGTTCCGCTTTAAAACGAGAAAGTTACGATCGAATTCGTATGAGAAGGGTTAAAAGCGTCAATAATGAAAGTTAAGGCTTTCAGAATAATTAAATAAACTAACCAGGGACTTAACTAAGCGAGTAAATAACACGAGGCCCTTAGCAGTAAATAATCAAGGGCCAAATCGCAAAGTTACCCCTTCAAAATCCGAAAGGTCAAGTTAATGATTACTAAAGATTTCATTATTAATTACTAAAGATTTTGTTATTATTACCAAGATTTAGTCATGATTATAAAAGATTCAAAAATCTTGAAAAATAAACCTAACGCGGGCCGCGTAAGGGTTCGGGTTAAGTTGAGGCGGGCCGCGAGCCTATGATTGAACGCACCTGATTTTTAAATCTCAGGCGGCCCGCGTAATATGTGTATGGTTCCTCCATGCGGGCCGCGTCAGGCGCCCAGATGCAGAAACATGCTTAAATTGGCTGTTCAGCCTTCTAAAAGCCATGAGATGCATTTAAATCTTTCCAATTGACCCCTAAACAACCCCTAAGCATTAGGAACACATGTTGGAAGGTTGTGGTTAGTTGGGGGACTTGTGTATCAAGGAGTTGTGGTGAAAACTTTACTATAAATAGGCATACATAGTTCACAACTTAGAACACACCTCACAACACTACTTCTGATCATTCTTGGAGCCCTCAAGCTTCCTTCTATATTCCTAAGTCTTGCATTAAACTTCTGTAAGTTGCCTAACCTTTTGTGGTCTCGTTTTTCAATGGTTTTAGCTTATAAACCAAACCGTCGTAATGAACGGTTGTCATAGCGATAATTCACAAATGGTCCAGTGAATTGTCGGATCAAAAGTAGTTATGAGTTGGTATTTATGTGGGTAATAAACCCCTAAAGGGGTTCCCTCTGATCACCGCTCTAACTATGTCGAATGTCGAGTCAAACGTGCACTTAAAAAGTCAACAGAAAGTCATTTTGCGATTTCTTGCATAATCTGTAATGTAGCTGATATGTAACTTGTTTTGATGTCCGTAAAACATGATATTAAGTATATAAACTTGTCTAAACCCGTTTGATTCGGCCATTTGCTATATTGACCCGGTTCGGAACCGAAAGTCGCAAAAGTTTGACTTTTTCTTTGACTCCGGTTCTGACCCGTTTTAGTACAATGTAGATATGCCTTAGGACTCTCTTAGGACCAGGTTACATGATGGTATAAGCCTCTGTGACCGGTTCGTTAATTGTCCAAGTCTTTTACGCATTTCCGTTAATTACTTAAAAGTTGACCGTAACGCCCTTTATAAATTTAAACGAGATTTTCGGACATGTGAACGGATCATGACCTTGGTTACTGAATTCTAAGCATGTCCCTAAAATTTCATGTCAATCCGAGGTCCAGAATAAGAGTTATGCCAGTTAGCGCAATTTGCGAAACTTTAGTAATTAAATAGCGCAATTAGCATAACGCCTATCTAAACTCGGATTTCGACACCAAACCTTTTACTCACTGATTTAAAATAATATTTTGGGATTTTTAAAGATTTTTAATTATTTTTACCTTGCTCATAACCTGCGGTTATGGCTGCGATTCGGTAAATACCGAATATGCCCTTTTCGGCCATAAATCGAGTTCTATAAGGTCTTTTGACCCGATTCCAGTTGCTACTAATTTTAAATAATAAATAAAGTATTTTGGACTTTATAAACTGTTCGGGAAACTCAGATTTCCTGTAGAACTCGAAAAACCCTTTAAAAATCTTTAAAATGACCGAAAAACCCCTACGGGGCGTATCACCAACTTAAACTCGTTTCGGGCATCACGGAAGGTATCCTACTGATACCACAACCTCTTTAAGGCATATTGAATTAGGAAACAAGCGTAGGACTCTCACGGTTACCCGTTGCGCCTATTGCGCGCACGGTTCGGCTTATGTAACTGGTTTACATAATTTAGCCGAAACGGGTCAAACTATATTGTTTTAACCCCAAAGTCCAGAGTATGATTGTTATACCCATATGAAACAAGTCTTCAAACTTGTTGGGTCAAAATCACACTCCATTCACGGTTTTCGCCTTTCACGCGATTAAACCGTAACAATTCTTTAAGACTACCCGGTCTAAGCTTAGGCTTAATTAAAGACCCGTTAGCATTCTAATTGGTTATTTATACCATCGTTCCAGACTAGAGCCTTCCGGTAAATTGTACCTATGCTTACTTAAGTGAATACGGCTGAGTTATTATTCTTGCTATTTTAAGACAGGAGCTAGCTCAGGTAAATACTCTTAACTTATTTTCCCTATACGGGCTTGGGATACGGTATAATAATACCGCTTGGTCGGGTATTGAATATTTAATCGAATTGTGATTAAGTTATTGAGGTAACCCGGTTTGATCTGTATTGTTTGAAATAAAAGCCTTTAGGGGTTAATGACCATGTCCCGGATATCCTTGACATCATTGTATTATAAAATGGTCACGTCTTATGCACGGGGTGTAGGCATACACCTGACAGTTGCATAAGGGAAACGGTATCTCACGCTCAGTGGGCCTATACTTGTGACGTGTCTGTTAATCTTGACTCGGTTTCTATATCGGGCCCTGAACGTACAACGAACATGTAAATCTGTATACAGGATCATAAATATAATTGTCTCAAGTTATAAAAGATTAATTTTGCCTCTGTGCATTTTAATCAAAGTGTCAAAATAAATTGTGCCTGGTGCATCTAAACCAATTTTTCCTAAACTCTTTTCAAATGAGTCAGTTGGGTGTATTTACTAGTGAAAACTGACGTATTTTCAAAAGTCTAAGTGACAGGTACAAGTACGTAATAGGCTGGGAGCTGCTCAGGACATTAATAAGGAATCTTGCAAGTTCTAGGCGTCTAAAGTCTGTTGAACAATTTCTTTGTTTTGATTCACCTGTGGATCCTTTACTTTCCGTCGTAACACTTGATATTATTTCATATCCGGAACGTAATATATTTTATCTTTTGCTTCCGCTGTGCATTCATATATTTTGTGGTTTGACTATATTGTTGCCAACTACGTCACGGTAATCCCCCACCGGGCCCACCGGTGATATACGTGGAAATCGGGGTGTGACATCATGTCCCACCTATACCGATAAATGCTTTTTATAAGCACCTATAACAAAATCTATATTATAAAAAACGCTAACGAAAGACAATATAGAATCCTATACCTTATCTGCCACTTATTTCATTATGTGCCACATGCACAATCGGTGTCTGCTGGTAGAAAAAAGTCCTCAATAGACTGTTTCATAGCAGGGTCTTGGTCCGTCACTACAACCTTTGGCTGCCGACCAAATGACTTTACGAATGAATTCAGAAGCCATTTTTAGGATTTAATGCTCTCTGATGCCAACAACCCAGCTCCAAGGGTTACATTTCTACAGTGGTTGTCAATGCCAGTGAAAGGAACAAAAACCATCTTGTACCTGAATAAACACATGCGAAATATACACTGAAACATGCGAAATAGACAGATATCATATGCGAAAATATACAGTATAACATGCGATATATTCAACACTAACTCTTCAAATTTCTACACATGCGATATTGCAAGTTTAGGAAATCATATAACATGCGAAAATAAATAAAAAAACATGTTTGTCTTGAAACACTTACCTGTTTGTCTTGAAAGTTGCATTGAACGATACCACATCCCCAAACTCCATAAAGTTAAGCTTGCATAACCCATCAGCCCAGAACAAACCAGTTAACCGTTTGTCATCATCAACAGAATATTCAAACAAATAATCAGCTAAATACTGTTTTTTGTCGGTCATCCTATTAATTACCATGTCAGCGTCATATTCTCCTATATAGCTGTTAAATCGATTCCTAAAATTTTTGCAATCATCAACCGTGGCACCAACGTTCTCGAAACCACCATAATGTTTCCTCATTATATGGAAAGCTTTGACAGGACCAAGGTTTAAAGTGCCTAGTTCCCATACTATCTCCTCCTGGACATCTGACAATTGTATGTAAGCTGGAAGCATATGAATATCATGTGGACATACAAATTTGTGATTATGTCCATCAACAAATCTCTATACTGTATATAATCTACCATCCACCGTGCAAATCATAAGATGAGCTTTGCATCCAGTTCTAATGGAACCCTTATTCCTTGATTTATATGGCTTTTTTTACTTCAAATAACGATCTTTAATACACACTGCCTTATGACCCTCTTTAGAACAAACAAAATACTCAGTTTTGGTTATACCACCACTGTGTACTTCACCACCCTTCCGAGTAGAAAAACCAGCTAACTTAGCATATGATTTGTAAAACGCATATGCTTGTTCCATAGAGGTAAATTGCATTCCAACCACAGGTGTATGATGCTTGAACCTCCGAAGTGTAAATCCTTTCATCTACATAAATCAAATAAAAAAAACAAAAAATAAAACACATGCGATTTGTTATATCAAAACATGCGAAACTCCGTAACAGAATAAACATCACATGCGAATTGAAAAACTCATAACATGCGAACTTGTACATGTTGCTTTCAAATCAAAAAATACTCAACAATCAAACTTCAAAAACAGCTACAACAATGCAAAATCATTGCTACGATTAAACAAAAACAATTATACGAACAATTTAATGATCAGCATTAACATAATTACCATTCGTCTCTTCGTTTACAGCACTTGTAGTTGCATTTGGATTTGGATTTGGATTTGGATTTGCAGATTGCGGATTTAAAACATCTTCAATCGAAACTCTCTGATATGCAGATAATTGAGCATGATCACCGATCGATTGAATTTCTTCAAAATCAACATCTGTTCGTGCAGTGCTGCTCTGTGGATCCATCGAAAAAAACAATTGAATGAAACCCTAACGCAGAAGAACGAAAACTGCAATTTGAGAATTATGAAAAATTTGAAACTGATTCGAATGATAATTACCGGGATATTAGTGTAACAAACTTCTCGCTGATTGAATGAAGAGACGAATTTGCCCTTAGATGATTGAATTAAATGGCTGATTTAACCTTATCAAAGAAAAACGAATCAATACACGTGTACGGTCACTACTATCGCGTATGTAATGTACGATTAGGGAATTTGTATCCTACACTTTACCTATATATATATATATATATATATATATATATATATATATAGGCTAATTATAATGATAAAACTCACTCCAGATGAAAAAACCCAAGAAACCTAATTATATGGACAATATGCTTCCACGTGTTTTTTGAAAAAGATAACTTAAAGGGTAAATCTGGCATTTACCATCAACCACCAATTAATGTAACAATTTAAAAATTGGTGCCTGACACCTTTTTATGTATAGTACGTTGACAATTGACCCTATTTTTTTAATCCCATTTAATGAATTCAACATGCTCAATAAAGCAATCTGGTATCTCCATCATCATCATCATTTTGACAAACTTTATCTCTCTCATCTCAACCAAATTTACATCAAGCTTCATAAAATGGCTTTTGTTCCAGATTTAAAAAAAACACCCACCACCACCAAAAGTTTGTTCAAGATTAAAAACAATACCCACCACCACCACCACCATCGCAGCGGTGGTTACCGTATCCAGTGCGTGAGAGTCATGATCCAGCAATGTTTAATAGATCCGATGGTGGTTTCAAGATCCGGCGGTGGTCAACAAATCCGATGTTGAAGATGATGTTTCAGATGTTGAAGATGATCCAAAAGATGTTTGATGTTGAACATGATGTTCCAGATCTAAAAGATCCCCCAGATCCATAAGTACGTTTGTATTTTTATAGATCTTCATTTTTTTGTGATTTGTAGATCTCCAACTTTTTTGTAATATTCAGATTTGCAATTTTTTTGTGTTCCAGATCTAAAAGGTCCTCCGGATTTGCAATTTTCAGATTTGCAATTTATGTTTTTTAGACCTTCATTTTTTTGTGTTTTGTAGATCTGCAACTTTTATTTTTATTTTTTTTGTTTAAGAAGATGAATGTTATTAAGTTCTTGTTTTCTGGATATGTGTTTTTTTTATTACTGATTTTATGATTAAATCTAAAAAATCTATTGTTATTGGATTCTTATTAATGAAGTTATATTTTTGTATACATTTTGTAACATTGCTAGTTACATTACTTATGTTGGATTGTTGTTAATGAAGTTTATTATTGATGTAACAATTCTCATAACAATTCTTTTGCGTCTTAGTTACGAAATGTAACAATCAAAGAAAAAATGCATGTTACATTTTTTCGTGTTACATAAATTATGCATGTTACTAAAAATAAAGTGCATTGTTACACTTTTTTAGAATGCTGTAAAAATAAAGTGTGTTGTTACATTTTTTTCTAGATTATTGTTAAAACAAAGTGACTATTACAAAAACAAAGTGTGGTGTTACATTTTTTTTGTGTTAGAAATGTAACAATCAATTAAAGCAAAAATGCCTGTTACATTTTTTGTGTTACAAAAATAATGCCCGTTACAAAAAATAAAGTGTATTGTTACACTTTTTTAGATTATTGTAAAAATAAAGTGTGTTGTCAATTTTTTTTCAGATTATTATAAAAATAAAGTGCATGTTACAGAAACAAAGTGTTACATTTTTTTTGTGTTACAAAAAGGTGTTACATATGTGACGTAAAATTGATCAGGTAAAAATTGTAGTGTACGTACCAACATGTAACATCTTTTAGTAGGAAGACGACTTTTGTAACAATGTGATGTAATATAACACTTTGTGTCGGACGAGAAAGAAAAGAAAACGCGTTACACTTTTATGTATGTGGATATCTTTTAAATGGTAAAAAAACAAGCATTTTTCTTGTTTACTGGATGTTTACATTTTTTGAAATTATACAGAAAATGTAACATTAGTTTTTGTACTTTGTTTTTCAAAATGTTACATATAATGTATATATAATGTAATACTTATTGCTCATTTTATAGAATGTAACCCTTATGAAGAAGTTGACACTTTTTTTTTCATTAATATATATGAATTAAAAAAAAGCCATCATTTCATGAATGGAACTTAAGGTGATATACATATTTTAGTATTTTTTTAATAATAAAAAGATGCACGAGAAAGGGGGGATTTGTCATGATGACACATTGGAAAATGAATTCATCAAAGGAAGTCAGATGAAGAAGTTGGCACTTTTTTTTTAATATGTAATTGGAATTATGTGTTACATCAAAGGAAGTCAGAGATGCAGTTGCATTCTCCCAAGAACATATTTTGAACACTCAATCCCCATTTTACCCTTACATGTACTATTTAGTGATTAATATAAAAAAAGTAACAGAGATAATATCCAAACACATCACAACCATCAGTCTCTTCTAATCAATGGTAGATGTTGAGTTTCTTGGGTTTTCTCAACTCAAGTGGGTTTTCGATTTATCATTGCCCTATATATATCTAGGGAGAGCATCATCAGAAAACTACATATAAATGAGAAAACTAGAAAACTAACTAAAAAACCTAAAAAAAAGCTAAAAAAACATACCAAAATTTTTTTTACAATTTTTAAAAAAAAAAAATCGCTAGTTTTTATATATAAAAAAAATTTTCAAAAAAAAATTGTTGTACTGCACATGTGTATTTAGATCCGTAATAGTGCACATGTGCAATACAACAAAAAAATTCTTTTTCTATTTTTTTTTTTTTGAAAATTTTTTTCCATGCATAAAAACTAGCGCTTTTTTTATAAAAATTAAAAAAAAATTGGTATGTTTTTTAGGCTTTTTTAGTTAGTTTTTTGGTTTTCTTATTTAAACTAGTTTTCTCATGATCCATCCCCTATATATATATATAGGACAATGCTAGACAGAAAACCCTCATTTAGGTAGAAAACTCTGGAAACCCAAATCTCCCCTCATTTTTACCCAACCTCCCGACATTTTTTTTTTTGAAAAAAAAAATTACACATGTAATATACATGTTTTAGAGTGTTTTGGGCCAAAAAAAAAAACAAAAAAGCGTCGAAGGGATTTTTTAAAAAAAAATAAACAAATTTCAGTGCCTAACATATGTTAGGCAAAAAAGACAGAAACTGCTGAAAACTTTTTTTTTTTAAATTATCCCTTCGGCGCTTTTTTTATTTTTTTGGCCCAAAAGTCTTAAAAACATGTATATTACATGTGTTATTTTTTTCAAAAAAAAATGTCGGGAGGTTGGGTTTTCTAGGGTTTTTTATATAGATAGGGTTTTCTATATAGCCCAACCCTATATATATATATATATATATATATATATATATATATATATACATACACATATATATATATATATATATATTATTAGGGGTTATTCCAGAAATGCATCTCTCGCTCGCCGTATTTCCACACGAGCTTTTCTCCTATCTGTTTTATCTTCTCTCCTTCCTCAACTAACTCCTCACCAAATGTACGGAGTTCCTGCACATTCTCCTCACTCATGGTTGGCAGTGGTGCGGGTATTGGGTCAGGGTACTGAGGTATAGGTTCTCCATATGGGTATGGGTCGCCTAAGACACTCTGAAAATACGGGTCGTTATTCCAAAATGGATCTGCGGGATTAAGGTTGGTATACTGTGCTATAGGATCTGGCATCGGTTCTCCTTGTGGATAAAGTTCCTGATAATCCCAATGGTCATCCTCCCATGGATCATATGCTAAAGGGTTGGGTGCTAGGATTCTAGGTATCTCGTTAGGGTTAAATGCTGGTTTGGGTAATTGGTTTCCTTGGGTAAGTTCTATCTCCATTGGTTGGGTTGGGAATAGTGGCAGTGGTTGTGGTGCAATTATTTGGTCTAGGTTTGGATCTGCTGCAGTGAAGGCAATATATGGAAGTTTGCCAACCGCCTATTAACCATTTCTTGGGTCTGGAAAAAGACTTCCCTATTGGCTGCTGCTAATGCTCTTTGTTGTTGCAATTTTCTCATTCGCTTCCTTCTCTCATGTGCTCCCCGACTGAACCATCCTCTCTTTTTCGAAGGGAATGGTTCCTCGGATTGCGCCTTAAAAATGAAGATTCTCTCTTTAGTGTCAGCAGAATACCCCGAAGGAGTAGGCTGTGATGAAGTTCCTTCACTTTTAGGAGAACTAGCTAGGTGACGATACGCGTCAGACGTACCTTGCTCACTCATATTGTAAAACTAACAGATTGCCAAATAACACAAAACAATAATATACATGTATACACATAATCACATAGATTATTTCCTAACACAAATGATAAAATTTTGGTGTCAGCAGAACACTTTTGTGGCTTAAATCAGTGGCTATAGCTCTGACACCACTTCTCTGTCGCAACCGCCGACCACTACCCCGGGAGCGGGCGGCCGCGAGGACAATATCAGTGGTATCGGTGTTTATTAATTTGGGAGCAGAAATTTTCATCAGGACCGTAGTTAGGAAATAGTTTATCAGAATTAAACACCAAAACTTTATAATAATAAACACATGGGAAAACCCCAAGTTTCCATTACAATATGTTTATAGGGATAGACCCTAATTTATTGAAATAAAACTTCTTTCTTGTTTAGGTAACTTTTATACCCACTTTTCCAAGCCTTCAGTGCTCTCCAGCTGGCTTTTATTTGGCTTTCACATTTTGTTACCTGAAACACGTTTTAAAAAAAAAATTAGCAAGAAATACTGGCGAGTAATTCCCAGTTTAATCAAAACATGCTTTTATATCTTTACAGTATTGAGAGCGATTACAATGTTTTTATCTATTCAATTACCACCCACGGTACTGTCAATCCTGACTTGTGGTCATGCTATGACTCACAGTGTAGTAACAAGTAATGTATACAAAACCCCAACATACCGATAGTAATTGTAGAAAAATTATTATTGCTAGACAAAATCACTATAATTGCTACAGGAAATTCTCTTATGTAGGCAGGTAAATTAATTAAAAAAACTGTTCGACGAAAAGTTCATTTATGTTCGATTATCTAATAAATAAATTGTTAGAACCCATTTTCTAAAACAAGTAAGTGCTCAAGAAAAACGAAGATCCGATGATGAAGTCGAAGATCTGATGAAGAACTGATGATAGGAATGAAGATCCAATGTCAGAGACATTGATCGGATAATAAGAATTTTACATCAGATAATGATTAGATCATTTTTATGATTCTGAAATTCCTCAAAAAGAAGAGTATCAAATCAGTTTTGTTAATCAGAATACTGATTATCATTATCAAATTTAAACATCAGATTTTTGATGACCATCATCAAAAAATCTGATATATCCACTTGACTGACAAAGTGAAGATTGAAGAATTACAAGTTATCCACTGGAAGCACGTTATTCAATGAGAAGATGTCGATCGGCTTTAAAAGTCAAGTATGAATAAACAAATATCAAATATTTGTTTGTTCCAAAAACCTCTTCTATAAAAAGAAGACCGGTTTAACGAAGAGTAAATGAGCTAAACCATATTGATATATCAAACAACCTCTAATACTTTTTATTGATCGTATAGAATTCTTAGAGTATAGATTTGTAATAGCTAATAACCTTTCAATCGCCTTGTCAGCCTTTCACAAAGTGATATAAACTTAAAACTTTATACTTGTGTTTCTGAAGGTTGATTTCTCATGTCGCACACTATCTTCATATTTTTTTTGAAATCACTTGTCATTTGTGTTAAAGATTATTATCTGGGATCAACATAAACAAACATGAATAATTATTTTAATTGAACGGATGGACAGGACACGTGCCTTGTTTGGTCATTTACGTCTGCGAATGTTTGTTCATGTTCGTTAACTTTACGTTTGCTTATGTTTTGTATATTTATCTTTGCTCGTTGTTACTGATACTATTTGGCCCATCATGCGTCAGCCAAACATATTTTGAAATCAAGTATTGGGTAATTGATTAACATATGAATACGAACATATTCGTTTTCTTAATTTACGTTCTTCCTTTTACATTTGTTTAGGTCTATTTATTTGTGTTCATTTATGTTTGATTGAAATACAAACAATCAAACATAAATATACACTAACACATTCATTTTCTTAGCAAACGGAGACGAACAAGATAAGTTGTTCATTTAAATGTTTGTGTTTATTCGTTAGTTCAATTAAAGCTAAATAAAGTAACACAAGAAAGTCGTGTTCCAGTTGTTTAGTTTGTTTACAAATCTATTATCATATAGTTTCACACATATAATACCTAAGATATATGAGTTACGTGTATTGCTTGATTCATGTAGAATATTATAAGTAATATAGAGTAAATTTGTTGCATTCTCATTGCAAAAAAAAAATGTTTTTTTTCTTATTTATTAGAAGAATTAGTTCATCGCTTGGCAAAACAAGAATGTGTCTACTTTTGTAATTGGAGTCTAACCCACACATAGGGCAGTATAACGTGGCTGTCAAACCAGATAGACTATTTAAGTGAGAAAGAACCAAGGCAGCAATAAATTCCGATCAGATGGAGAAAGATGGATTTCTACTATCCTTTAATCTACTTATAATTTATGTTAAATTCTACAAAATTTGAATAATTTGTGGAAATTTGGTTTGTTTTCAATAGATAACTAATAATGGCCCAGATTGATTAGAACAATACCACCAAAAGCGGAGATTGAACAAACTGCTCGACTATTTTTATTATACTATAAACCAAAGCAAATAAATTACAATAAGTCTAACCATCTGTTGTCCTAACCTGACATCTTGGAAAACAAGAAACCTAAACCACTCAGATATGAAACTTAATAAAGACTCAATTTTGGCCAATAACTCTGAAAATATGGCTCCGTAAATAAAAACTCCTAAAATAAATAAACCCAACTTAAAAGATACTTATACCCTTAATATATCCGGTCATGTAGCAAAACATTTAAGTCCAATAATCACCCCATAATTGTTTGTTTGTTCACGTTATCCCACATAGCTCCAACACCTATCACATGTTGACTGTAAAACCCCGTTCAACCAAAAACCTAGCCACCAGCTTTGTTTTCTGCCAAACAAAATATCCAGCCACGTGTTGTTTGCATGTTTGTGACAAACGGCAAAATAACAGGTATATTCTTACAACCTAACAATAGTTAATTATACAATTATGTGCATTTAGACTTAATAGTGTAGTAATTGAGTCCACGAAGTCTAGCAATGTCCAGGAAGTGCATGAACATTTGCATTTAACATAATTGTATTTTAACAATTTTAACGAACGTTGTTGGGTTATCCAGTTAACAATTTTTATGTCAAAACGGTTCCAATATACCAGGAACATTATACCAATGGCATTATTATATGTTCATGAAAACAACGGATAGAAAGCTATGTAGAAACAATTTTAACGAACGTCGTTGGGTTATCCAGTTAACAATTTTTACGTCACAACGGTTCCAATATACCAGGAAAGTTATACCAATGGCATTGTTATATGTTCATGAAAACAACGGATAGAAAGCTATGTAGAATAACTATATATTCTAAATGCCCGGTAAAATGCAAGCATTATTTTGGCCCATTTTTAACAAACGGAACTTACATTTTTTGTCGAATGACTACTAGAATATGATCTATAAGTAATGTTGAGTGACATTAGATGCTACTAAGAGCTATTAGACGTCATAAGGATGTCTAAGCTATAATTACCGGTTAAGATCACCTAATTGATTGTTAATTGATTTGTTAGTATAACTAAGTGGCGGTTTAGCATCAAATCATCAACAAAGCATTGTCTAGCAAACTAGTTGATCCTAGTTAGTGCCCTAATGCTAGATTACCCTCCTAATCACCTAAATTAGCCCTAACAGCTAAACTTTCTTCCAACCTTATCCATGGAAGATCTCACTAGTCAACATAAAATCAACAACCAAATCTTCCCACCCCACCCCATCATTTACGACCTAAGAGAAGGGCCACCTCCCCCCCCCCATGGCTCATGTTGACTAAGTAGGATGATGTGTGAAAGGATAAAAGGAACACAACACTTAGTAACTTATAACATTCTACACTTGAAGAAAAACTCAAACACTCTTTTCTCTCCCTCTTAACCACGGCTCCAAAGCGCCACCCTTATCCTCTCATTTTTCAACTTTAAAACAACAATTCCAAGGGTTCTCTAGATAATAAGGTGATACAAGGTGACACAAGCTTAAGAAATCATTAAGGAGCAAAGACTTGCAAGAAACTTGAAGCTTTTCCTTCTTTTTCTACAAGGTTGTTCTTCCTTAGTCCAGTGTTAGTAGTAAGCCTCTAATTTCTACTTTTAAGTTTGAATTAGAGTATAGATGTACAAGAAAGCACAAAGAAACTTGTTAAGACTCTTGAAGGATTTTAAAAGAAACAAATATACTTTAAGAAATGTGGGTGATTTTGTGATGATCTTGAAGTTGATTTGTCGCAACCCCCGACCCCTACCCCGGGAGCAGGCGGCCGCGAGGATAGTATCAGTGGTATCGGTATTTATTAATTTGGCAGCGGAAATTTTCATCAGGACAGTAGTTAGGAAATAGTTTATCAGAGTTAAACACCAAACTTTTATAATAATAAATACATGTGAAAAACCCAAGTTACCATTACAATATGTTTATAGAGATAAACCCAAATTTATTGAAATAAAACTTCTTTCTTGTTTAGGTAACTTTTATAGCCACTTTTCCAAGCCTTCAGTGCTCTCTAGTTGGCTTCTATTTTGCTTTCACATTTTGTAACCTGAAACGCGTTTTAAAAAGGCTTTTTTTCAGCAAGAAATACTGGTGAGTAATTCCCAGTTTAATCAAACATGCTTTTATATCTTTATAGTATTGAGAGCGATTACAATATTTTTATCTATCCAATTACCACCCACGGTACTGTCAATCCTGACTTGTGGTCATGCTACTACTCATAGTGTAGTAACAAGTAATGTATACAAAACCCCAACATACCGACAGTAATTGTAGAACACATAGACTCAATCACTGTTAATTACAATTAAAAACAATTGAGGTTTTGTAAAAATAGTTACAGAAAAATGGAATAACTCACTTTGCTATTTTAGATAATACTACTGCTTGCTGGTGACTTCCTGGTTATAATCTATTAAATTAAACAATGCACACGTGTTAGTAAGATAACCCAATTTACATTAGCTATACCTTCCCCCCGAGACAGAATTCCAACGACTGAGTCAGGCAGAGCCTTAACATGCGTTACGGAGCTCTAGATCAACCGGGCAGAGTAACTAATACGTAACCGGGGGTTATAATACTTACAACGAGGCAGAGCTTCGCTTTTTTTAGGGGGTATTATTCCCAATATTATGTCAACTATAGAGAATTGAGAGAAAAAAGAAATGAACGACGGACAACTGGGGTGCCGTCTGGTGGCACCGGGTCGTGGCCCGCGACTCCTGGGCTTAACTGGGTCGCGCCCCGCTAGGACCCACCAGAATTTGTTTTATTTGATTTTTATAAATATAAAGGTATTTCGGGGTTATTTTTCGTATACGAGGTGTATTTTAAGGGTTTTGGGAGAGTTGTTATATACTTAGTAAACTCATGATTTAATGATTTGAAAAGTGATTTAGCATGATACTAAGTGTAGTGGGGTGGATGGAACTTGTTTAAAAAGGAAAATGATCATAGACATTGTTCTTGAAGTTTTAGGGTTTTATATAATTTTCATGCTCATGGATCTTGTTAAAAAGTCTAGATAATGTTAAGGATGATTAGTAGATAATGTGAATGATGATGATTAGAGGATGATAATGATGATCTAGGGTTGCCATGTTAAAAGCTACAAGGTTAACAAATTCATAATAGAACATGGTAACCTAGGGTTTGCAAGCATTAACATGGATTATTTTCGCTTGTTATGTGCTATACATATATGTGTGTGTATATATATATATGTGAAAAATATAAGTCAATATAATAACATGGTAAAACTTGGATGATTAAGGGCACTTTAAAATAGGTGTGTCTGTGTGTATTAAGTATTATATACATACTTAGTAAAATATGAAAATATATACATATCGGATATGTGTTGTGGGGAAATTTTGATTTAAATATAGACACGATCTATGTGGAAAAACTAGGGTTGTAAACGAACCAAACGAACATGAACAAGGCCTTGTTCGTGTTCGTTCGTTAAGGACATAATGTGTTCATGAACACTTACCGAACGAGATTTTATGTTCGTGTTCGTTCATTAAGAAAAGGAACGTGTTCACGAACACATATAAAATTGGCGAAGACGGTGGTGACTAGAGGTGGATGGCAAGTGGGAGCGGCGCTAAACCTTGAAGCCCTAATCGTTGAACTAGGTTCGATAGCATTTTTTGATGTGAATAATGATAAGGAAAAAGGAACGGTGCATAAATAAGGTGGAGATAAGGTTTCCTGTTTTATTTGATCGAGTAGTGAGATAAATAAAAATAAGAATTAAAAATATACAAAGATTAGATATAATAAATAAATGCTAAAAAGTATTTAATGAACAACATAAACAAAGGAACATGAACGAATATTGACGAACACATTATCGAACGTTCATGAATGCAATTGAACGAACGAGACATTTGTTCGTGTTCGTGTTCGTTCATTTAACTAACCAAACAAAATTTCTTGTTCATGTTCGTTCATTAGTTAAACAAACGAACGTAAACGAACTTCCCGCTAAACGGTAGTTCACGAACTGTACGTTGAATGTTTAGTTCGTTTACAACCCTTGGAAAACGAGTTTCAAAATCTAAGGATACTTTTGGTATAAATACGATGTTTTGACAAAATTCGGGTTTTCGATAAAATATATATTACCGACCTATATGTGAAAATATATAAATTTTCGAGCTAATTATGAAAAATATATATTTTCGGTGTGATAAAAGAAATATGTATATATATATATATATATATATATATTCTAGCCGGTTGCAAAAATATAATATTTCTAAGTGGTCGTAAAAATATATTTTCCGGAAAAACCAACAACTTACAAAGATATTATTTTTGACATTTATCGAACTCGGAAGATATATTTATATTTAAGGATAAATATATTTTGGTGAAATTACCGATTTGGGGAAACGATATTTCACAAAATAATAATATATATTTTAAACATAAAAAATATATAATATTTACTAATCGAATCAATCGTGTGGAGACATGGGTTTAGACAAGGGGCCAGGCCCCGAATACTAGAAACAAGTGTCTTTATATGTATATGTGTGTTGTATATGTATATGATTATTCAGATAATCACCCACCAACATGTCATAACAAACAAGCTTTTTTGAAACGAAACATATATAAATTCTTAACAAGGTTTGGTGAAAGACTTGTACGCGAAATAAACGATTAGACTTAAGTATCTTAATGAAGTAGGACACTTGTAGGTAGGAGACATTACTTTGGACGTTGATTGCTAGCATTGAACGGAACACAAGTTGCGAGTTTCACGACTGAACATTATGCTAACCTGTTTGTTTAAATGACATTATCTTTCCCATTTGTGAGCAACAGAAAAAAATAAACTTGATTGGATTATACTCGAAAAAGTTCCATGATCGATTTGCACCCATTGTTATCGCCTGCCAACATGATGAGCCACCGTTATTTGGTCTTCCTGGTTGCTAAACGAACCCTCTTCAGCCTATGTTAATATTGTTTCTATTGCAGCCAAGCACGTTGATTTGTTACCTGTCAAAAAGAAAAAAAAAACCCTCTACTTGTTGTGTTCCTTCTCAGCTAAGAAGGTATCGAACCCCGATCTTGATTAACCTTTTGTCTGCTACTATTCGATCAACAAAAAAATCCTTTTTATGATCATTACAGCCCTGCAACTAAAAGAGTTGCTCCCTGATTGGAGTGCCGCGTTCCGGACAAAGATAATATTTATAAACCCAAATTACCCTTAACTATGAGTTAGTGGTAGTAAGGGGTCGATCCAAGAAGAGTTTGTGGATTGTGTATGGACTTGATCGATTATGAAGGTTTTGTCATGATTTATGAAGCTTGCTAATTGTTTTTTTTAATTGGTTGTTTAGAAAATGGATGTCAAGTTGAACCAACACTTTGATTTGTAAAATTACTAAACTATGAAAATTGCAATTAACACTAACTTGATTACTTTAACTTGCTCAAAACATAATTTGATTGTAAACGATAATTAGAACAAGGATCACACCCGGTTCGGTAATTGAAGACCTAGGGTTCCTACACGTTTTAGATTTAATTCAATTGCATACAATGATTAACAGATTTAGTGTCACGTGGCTTAGGTGCCAATAGCTATCAACGTTCAAGAACGGACCGCAATGCACTTCTTGACCAAGAACATGTAAATCCTATCAATCGAATAGGCAAAAGTGCACAAACTCATTTTGCAAAGTCAAGTTTTATCATCACTCGATAATTCAAAAATCCAATTCAAATGCATGAAAAATATCAAAAGTTTCAAATGCTCAATATAATTTGTCAAAAAATCAAATCTCAAAACAAATGTAAAAAACCTAGAATCTTACAAACACCTATAACGGAGTGAAACCCGAGAGGTTTAACCGCTCATGGATGATGGAATGCGATCACTTGATGAGGAGCACATGAAGTTGGACATCATCTTGAATCTTGGAGAAATGATGAAGATGATGGTTAGGGTTTGGTGATGAGTATGGATTGGATGGAGGTAAGGATGATGATGGATTGATGAAGGTCAAGGTTTAGGATTATGGATTGAGGATTTGGATGATTGGAGATGGATGATTGTGGTGTTAGAGAGTGGTTGTGGATGATGGTTCTTTTGTTTTTGGCTCCCAAGAACTGATAATAGTGTTTCCAACCCGTAACCCCCTTTGATAATCCCCCAAAACATGGTCAAAACACCCAAAATTGCGAAATTCAGCGCAGCACAAACCATAGGGCTTCGGCGACGGGCAGACAGGGCGTCGGCGATGCCCTCTCCTGATGCACTTTTGGCCAACACCGTCCGCTACTGTTTATAGGTATTCTTGAGCGACGGGACGTGTCAGCGACGCACCATAAGGCTGTCGACTGTGACACCCGGCTATTTTGAGTGTGTACCGTACTAGTGTGGCACGTGTTATCAGTGGATAAAGGAAATATTTTATTTAATTTGGTGTTAATTGATGGTATTTGATGTGTTGGTAAATCCAAACGTTACTTAAAATTATGTTGGCTAAAACAAGATATACGCTTGTTGCGTAACGAACAAAATGCGAAACGAACGTCAGTGACTGCCCGATTAATGTTAAAATCATAAAAATATTCCTTTATGATTAAAATGCTATTTTTAGTCATATACGTGAGGAAAAATTAAGTAAAACGCTTAAAAACATTGTTTTGCGAATTTAAGCACGTACTACGCGATACCGCGCGTATCTTACAAAATTTAAACGACGAGGCCAGTCAAGGCAAAAAATATATTGTTCATCAATATTTTGGCGATTTAATTTTTATAGAATGATCAAAATAATTTAAACACCTTAAAACACAATTAAAACGCGAGATAAAATACCTGATAGTCAGTTAAATACTTGTTTTTAACTAAATATAGAATATATATGTGTATGTATATATGATATATGTATGTATGCATGTAGGTGGTGGCCCTTTGGGTCCCCACCTTTTCTTCGTTTTTGCCAAGTGTTAAGACTATAGAAGCATGCAATCATTGAATCCTTCAACACACACAACACTTAAAGATTCCCAACATCCAAACTCTTGATCTCTTTCTCCATCCCTCATTCTCGGCCAAAAACCCACCACCTGTTACAACCCAATTTTACGGGTCATTACTGTATCTGACATTTCTTGCTTAAATTTTTGTACTCTCGAGATTCCGATTATCACTACGGGTTAACTATTTTAAACTATGTTTTCAAACACATTTTAACGCATTTTACAACGTTTATTCAAAACGCAGTTATCGCAACTAAACGCTTACCATTTTATCGTATGTTACATCACTTGTTTAGACTAAACGCTATCACAACGCAAACTCAACGCAGACTTGAAACGCATATTTACTTTTATGCATCTATGTGATTATGTGTTATCTGTGTGATTAATTATTTAAATGTTATGTAGTTATCAACGCAACGCTTACACGCTCAACGCATACTCGCAACACACCTAAACGCAATACAACGCTTAATGCGCGAAAAGAAAGTTGGAAAACTAACTCGCACAACTAGGCGACCATCCGCTCGGATGGCCATCCGATCGGATGGTCATTCGACCGGCAGGCCATCCGACACCTCGCCTTCACTCAACCGCCTTAACTTCTCTCTCACCCTATAAATACCCGCCGTACACTACTATTCACTGATGTGACATCTCCATTCGGCCAACTTGCTCCCAAGTCATTCACAGTCACTTTTCTCGCGATTCAGGGCCATTTCGTAAGTGTTTCTCTTCAAATCTTGTACAATCATCACCACAAAACACTTTTACATCATCTTCTCCATCAAAATCACACACAAACACTTGTTTCCTCTCTGAAATCCCTAATTTGAGCCTCTTGAAGGTGGTCTCCACCGTTTTGCTCCGGCAAACGGCTAAAGATCATCTTATTCATCAAGATTGGTTCAGATCTAAAGCATTTCCACACTTTTCAACCAAATCTCAACAAGATTTCAACATTTTTCAACTGATTTCATCTTTTCTTCAACTTTTCTTCAACATTCTACACAAAACCAATGGAATCGATACTCATTCAGACTCTCTACTCATTCCTTAGTTGAGAGCCGGCTTGAAAACGGATTTCCACCGGAGAGATGACCGATTCACGAGTTAAACATGAAATCCCATCAAGAACAGTGAATCTAATCGAATGGGGTGATTCCCATCCGATCGAATGAGCTGGTCCTTGATGTGTTTCCGTTGTTCGACACGTTGTCACGCCGTCTCCGTTAAGTCACAAACTTTTACTTAGAAAATTTTACAAGTATTCAAACAACAAGATCGCCCACTCGAGTGGCCATCCGATCAGATGACCATCCGATCGAATGACCATTCGACGAGGAGGTCTAACCCTTATACAAATCCTTGTTCTAAACTATTTGACCAAACTTCAAGCTACCAACTTCGCGATCGAATAGCCATCCGATCGAATGGCCATCCGTCCGGATGACCATCCGATCGGACGACTTGGCATCCATACTCTACATTGTTTAAATGCTACAACGAAAACTTCAAAATTTTGAAAATGATTTACAAACACCCACATCTCATTCGAATGGCCATCCGTTCAAATGGTCATCCGCTCGGATGACCATCCGCTCAGATGGGTTGTACTCATACGATCGAATCACCATTCGACACTTATCACGCCCGACATTCTGTTTACACGTTGTTCAACGCTTACGCTATTGTTCTATGCATAGGCTAACTCCAACGCGCTCCCTTCAATCCAAGTCTGTGTTTACTAGCTAAACACATACTGTGAGTATACTCGAACTCATTTTCTTTTAATTCACTTTTGGGTGTTACATACATTCTCTATCAAAACACAACACACAACTCAAACACTTTATAAACGCTAACCGCTCCCACATGTTATACGTGTACTTTGAATGCTTGTACTATGCTTAGACAGTGTTACACTCTACCGCCTCTAGCAACGATGCTACTATAGTTTGGACTCAGCACCTGTCGTGGACAGGGGTTGCTAGGGATCACATCTCTTTACTTCACGTATCCGCTGGACATGTGTCGCGCATACTCTACAACGCAGTCTTGTGGTTAAGTATGAACATAGTTTTGATAGTTACTTGTTTCGCCCGTTACGTGATACATGTTGGTTATGCGTAAACGCTTTCTATACTATATGCTACTCAAACTTGTGTACTCACCTTACATTTTATGTATTGACTTTATTTTATCGTATGTGACAGGTTGATAGGATGCTATGCTTGCTATGTTGAAACGAGTAGGAATCTAGAAACTCCACTAAATAAATCTGAGTTGTCGGAACAATGTTTTGTTTTTGAGACTTATATCTGTAATAACTGTTTTGCTTTATATGTTAGTGGTATGGGACATTAACGTTAGATATATTGTCATTAATAGTTGTTATAGATTCTCTTGGACAATCTGTTTCGCTCAGTGCCACGCCCCGATGTCTCCGCCATCGGTTAGGGTGTGACAGATTGGTATCAGAGCCATAACTATAGGGAATTAGGTCGTATCTTAGGATTGACCTAGTCTATAGTCTAAGTACTAACAGACCCACTCTGTGCGAACCCAGTAGGGGTTTTGCACGAGCTTACTCTTGATACTCTCGTTCGAACTCGCAAAGATATGCTTTCATACGAACCCACGCAATACAGCTTCGTACAAAGTAGCCTTTCCTAAGGCATGTAGTATTACACGCCTTTCCTAAGGCTGACACGATACACACGTTTTAAAAAACACTCGCAAAACACAATCGAGTGATCTTGTCGAGATTAGGCGTGAAAACCAAGAACTCTCAATAAAGTCACTCACTCCACGCGGAATTTTTACTCTCAGCACGAGAAATTTCGTTGAGTTAGGAGTGACATCCAAATCTTGACGGAATTCTCCCTCTCCATCTCATGTTTTTACCACACTCTCAGGAACAAAGTTGTTAAGTTAGGGGTGAAACCCGCATCTTAATGACTAGTTCCAATCCCTACTTTGATTTTTACTAAACTCTCACCAAACTCTCGATTGGTTCCAATGACGGGAGTCACGTAGTAACCGAAAGGATGCGTGTCGTTCGCCGTATTTTGGCGAGAGCACAGTCTATTAGGCCAAAGCGTGTACTCGAGGTCGTTGTGAATAGTCAAATCACTTTGGGTAGTCGATATCTAACACCCAAGACATTCTGTTTCGATTCTAAGCCCGCAGTCGCTGATGTCACGCATTACCAATTTTATGTGCTTTATGTGTTTATCTGTTTATATGTTTCGATTTTGGAGACTTATATGCTTTCCTCGCTCCTCGTTTTACTAAACACGGACAACTCGCACAGCTGTCGAATCTTGAACGCTAACTAATCGCAACTCAAACTAAGAACTCTCGTACGCTATACGACTCGCAACGCTACTCACTACGCTACTCGATATCGCTCGCAACTCTTGAGACGCGCTACGCGGCTGTTAAAGATAGGTGAATACGTGCAAAATATGTAGGTAAATACCTGTAAAATATAGGTGAATACGTGCAAAATATGTGTCTACGTGGATTATGTGCTCCTACGTGCTTATGTGCCTACGTGTATACGTGATTATGTGGACTATATGCTTTCATGACTATGAGCGTATGTGTTACGTGCCTACGTGTTCCTGGGCTTTACATAAAAGAGGATGCTTTACGAACGCTAAACTTTTCTAAGACACGATATAATCGAATCTCGTCTGAATCCTATGACGATGTCTGCTGCAGAAAATGTCGTCATTTGGATCCCACACTTCACGCGCTGCTCGACGCAACCATGCTGACAAGCTTATCGCTTCACTGGTAGCCAAGGAAATGGCTAAAGTCATCCCTCAGATCGTCAGTGAGATCAACGATGTCAGCAGCAAGTCCTCTGTTGAATCTAAGAACGACAAACCTAAAGCACCTTTCAGCTTTAAGCAATTCAAGGCCTGCGGTCCTGCTAACTTCACTGATGAAGACGGACCCAGTGTTATGTTCCAGTGGTTTGACGTAATCGAAGTCACCTTCAGGCAAAGCAGGTGCCCAGAAAATCTGCATACTGTTAATGCTACTGGAGTTTTTCAGTGCAGGGCTCTGGATTGGTGGACTGCTGAGCGCAACAGGCGCAGTAATGATACAGCTTACGGACTTTCATTGAAGAGCTCAGGGAGCTTATGATGAAGGAGTTCTGTCCTCCTCATGAGGTGCAAAAGTTGGAGAATGAATTCTGGCATATCAAACAAGAAGGAGGTGACAACGCTGGTCTCACCGCTCGCTTCAAACAACTCAGTATCATCTGTCCTGGTTAAGTGACAACACCGAATATAACGATCAAGAAGTACATCCGCGCTCTCCCAGATTGTGTAGCTGACTTTGTTCAAGCAGCTAAACCTGCTACTATTGAGGAGACCTACCAACTCGCAGCTGAGATCAACGATAAGCGAGTCTTAGCTGGGTATTTCAAAACCTCAACCAGGAGCCTCAATCAAGCAACTGCTACTCCCGCTACCGAAACCGCAGCACCTCAAGTTTCAAAGTCTTCACGCCAAGGACGCAAGCGCAAGGGTAACAACATCAAGAACTACGCTACTACCACCGCTCCTCTCAGTGTTGTCCTCGTACAACCCAACAACCAGAACCGCCAAGTGGCAGCACCTGTGACCAATGCACCGCCTGCTAAGCATGCGTATACTGGTGTTCATCCTCTCTGCCCTACTTGCACCTACCATCACCCTGCTGGGGTGAACTATCGCTTCTGTGCAAATTGCAACATCTATGGGCACTTTACTGCTCACTGCCGTTCAGGCCCGCGTCAACAAGCTCAAGCTCCTCCGGCACTACCAGCTCCACTCCCCGCTCCTCAGGGTAACCAAGCAGCTCCTACTCCCGCTGCTCATGCACGAGCTTGCTACTCTTGTGTTGACCCGAATCATTTTGCTAATGTCTTCCCGAATTAAGTTGTGAAACAAGAACCGCACAGCAACCACCATAGCAGCAACAGCAACAACAGCAGCAGCAGCAACAACCGCAACAAGCAGCCCGCGAAAGAACCTTCAACATCAATGTCCGCCAGGCTCAAACTGACAACAATGTTGTCAATGGTACGTTTCTCGTTAACGGTATTTATCCTTCGTGTTTATTTGATACTGGAGCCGATAACTGTTTTGTGTCGTTTAGATTCGAAAAGCTCCTAAACCGTAAACGCGCTAACCTCCCAACGACGTTCAACGTAGAAATTGCCACCGGAAGAACCGTCACCGTAGGTTCTATTCTCTGTGATTGTACTCTCGAACTCAACAATCATGTTTTCCCGATCGATCTTATTTCGATGCAACTTGGTAGTTTCGATATCATAGTAGGCATGGATTTTCTTCGTGAAAATCGTGTTGAAGTCGTTTGTTTCGAAAAGGTAATTCGTTTCTCTCTTTCAAACGGTGATCAACTTTGTGTCTATGGTGAAGTATCTTCGAAGGAACTGAAACTTATGTCATGCATTCAAGCAAGCAAGTATCTCCGAAAGGAATACATGGCTTTTTTAGCACACATCGTAGTAGCGGAGAAGGAAAAGGAAAAGAAGCCGATGGAAAAGGTACTTGTGGTTCGTGATTTTCCTAACGTCTTTCCTGACGATTTACCCGGTCTACCCCCAACTTGTGATATTGATTTTCGTATCGATCTCATTCCTGGAGCTAACCCGGTCGCTAAGGCCCCCTATCGCCTCGCACCGTCCGAAATGCATGAACTCTCTAGTCAACTCCAGGAATTACTTGATAAAGGCTTCATACGCCCTAGCACATCTCCTTGGGCGCACCCGTCCTTTTCGTGAAAAAGAAGGATGGATCGTTCCGAATGTGCATCGATTATAGGGAACTCAATAAGCTTACTATCAAGAATCGCTATCCTTTACCCTGAATAGACGATTTATTTGATCAATTGCAAGGCGCTACGTGTTTTTCTAAGATCGGTTTACGCTCTGGTTATCATCAACTATGAATACAAGAGGAGGATATCCCTAAAACCGCTTTTCGAACCCGCTATGGCCATTACGAATTCGTGGTCATGCCCTTTGGTCTTACCAACGCACCCACGGTTTTCATGGATTTGATGAATCGCATGTGTAAACCCTTTCTCGGCCGCTTCGTCATTGTGTTTATCGATGATATCCTTATCTATTCGAAGTCGAAGACTGAACACGCGTAACATCTTCGTTTAGTTCTCGAGCTTCTCCAAGGGAATCGCCTCTACGCCAAGTTCTCCAAGTGTGAATTTTGGCTTGAGGAGGATCAATTCCTCGGTCACATCGTCAATAGTCAAGGTATTCACGTCGATCCTGCGAAGATTGAAGCAGTTAAGAGCTGAATTACACCGAAGACCCCATCCGAAGTTCGTTCTATTCTCGGATTGGCGGGTTATTACCGTCGATTTATCGCTGATTTCTCTAAAATCGCCGTCCCTCTCACCTCTCTTACGCATAAATACAAGACTTTTGTTTGGGGAACCGAACAAGAGGATGCCTTTCAAACTCTTAAGCCCGCAACGGTCCCGTACTCGCGCTACCCGATGGAAACAAAGACTTTGTTGTTTATTGCGATGCCTCTAACCTAGGTCTTGGTTGCGTTCTTATGCAACGAGACAAGGTTATCGTGTACGTGTCTCGCCAACTCAAAGCACGAGAAGAACTACAAAACCCATGATCTCGAACTCAGTGCAGTTGTTTTTGTGTTAAAGATTTGGCAACACTAGCTGTATGGTACCAAGTGTACGGTCTTTACTGACAATAAGAGCCTACAACACATCTTGAACCAGAAGGAACTGAACATGCGCCAACACAGATGGGTTGAACGTCTCAACGACTACGACTGTGAGATTCGCTACCACCCAGGCAAAGCAAATGTCGTTCCCGATGCTCTTAGCCGACGAAGCTATTTACATAGTGTTCGTAACATTCAAGCCCAACACGACCTCGAAGCCCTCATTTGCGACGCTCAACACGCTTGTTTTCTCAAAAGCACTTTGAAAGAGGAAAGAATTCTTGGAACCGAAAACCAATTAGTGAATAAACCAAATGGTATTTTTCACTATCGCGATCGCATATGGATTCCTAGTCGCAATAATCTCCGTGAGATTTTGTTGACTGAAGCCCACAAATCCCGATATTCCATTCATCCCGGTGCCGACAAAATGTACCAGGACCTTCGCTCCAGGTATTGGTGGCCAGGAATGAAGAAGGATACCGCTCTCTACGTTTCAAAGTGCCTAACTTGCTCGAGAGTTAAGGCTGAACATCAACGACCCTCTGGCTTACTCGAATAACCCGAGATCCCGATGTGGAAATGGGAGAGTATAGCTATGGACTTCATTACGAAACTCCCTCGCACGCCATCAGGTCACGATAGCATTTGGGTTATCATTGATTGTCTTACGAAATCCGCCCACTTTTTACCGATACGAGAAGACTATATGGTTGAATGATTAGCATGAATCTATACCGACGAAGTCATTTGTTGACATGGGACACCTCGTGACATCATCTCTGACCGCGATGGTCGATTCACTTCGCGTCTCTGGGAAACTTTTCAATCCGCTCTCGGTACTACTCTTAATCTCAGTACCGCATTTCATCCCCAGACCGACGGTCAGACTGAACGCATGATTCACACCCTTGAAGACATGCTTCGTTCGTGCGTTATAGATTTTGGTGGTAATTGGGATTCGCTTTTACCTTTAGTCGAATTCTCGTACAACAACAGTTATCACGCTAGTATACAAATGGCACCCTTTGAGGTATTATATGGAAGAAAATGTTGATCGCTTAGTGTATCGCACGAGATCGGAGACGCGCAAATTACTGGTCCTGAGTTATTACAAGAAACGACTAACAAGATTCTCCAGATACGAGACAATCTCTTGAAAGCGTGGAGTCGTCAAAAGAGTTACGGCGATAAACACTGCAAGCCCCTTGAGTTTGAAGTTGGTGATCACGTACTCCTAAAGGTTTCACCTTGGAAGGGGGTGATCCGATTCGACAAGAAAGGAAAGCTAGCACCACGATACGTGGGACCTTTTAAGATTCTAGAAAGAATTGGCAAAGTGGCCTACCGACTCGAATTACCGGAGGAACTCAATAACGTACATCCGACTTTCCATGTCTCGAACCTCAAAAAGTGCTTAGCCTAAGAAAACCTGCATGTTCCTCTCGAGGATCTACAAGTTAACAAAACTCTACACTTTGTGGAAAAGCCAGTAGAAATCATGGACCGAGAGACCAAGAAACTTCGACGCTCTCGCATTCCTATAGTGAAGATTCGCTGGGAAGGCAAACGCAGTGCCAAGTTCACTTGGGAACTCGAGAGTGATATGAAAGCTAAATATCCACAACTCTTCGTTACGTCTGTGCCTTAATTTCGGGACGAAATTCCCTAAAGCAGGGGAGGCTGTAACAACCCGACTTTACGGGTCATTACTGTATCTGACATTTCTTGCTTAATTACTTGTACTCTCGAGATTTCGATTATCGCTAGGGGTTAACTATTTTAAACTATGTTTTCAAACGTATTTTAACGCGTTATTACAACGCGTTTTACAACTGATGCATGTCGTGTGTTATAGGTTTTTATGTATATTTTTAGCCCTTTTTACACTTTAGTCAAGTTTTAAATTTATAAAACATGATATTTTACTAACACCAAACACACATCTGGGCAAGTGCACCCATCGTGAGCGTAGTATAGTGTTGGTAAGATACCGAGGTCGTCCAAGGACACAAGAGCTTTTAATACCGGTTTATCCTCAACGTCTAATCAAATCAAAAGATTAGAAAAAGGTTTAAAACTAGAAAATAAAAACTAAAAATGCTGAAAATTAAAAATAAAAATAAAAACAGATAGACAAGATGAATCACTTGGATCCGACTCGCCTTTAGTGTAACCTTTGATTATCTCCGCACTTTTGCACTTTTAAGAGATTATCTTAGTTATAGTAGTAGGCCCCTCTTTTAAAAGTGACATTACCCTCAACCCAGTAGTTTGAGTCAGCAAGGATACAATCCTAAAGGGTTGGATTATTGAAAGATAATTAATTAAGTTATTAATGTGTAATGTGGTAGGCCCCTCTTTTGAATGTGACGTTACCCTTGGCTAAGTAGTTTGAGTCAGCAGGGATACAATCCTAAGTAGCCGGGTTAATGTTTTAATAGTAGTTTACATATGAGGGGGTCAAGGAGTTCGGACCCCCGCCATCCAATACCAGTGGGTATTGAAGGAGGTGCTACTAAACTTGACCCAGGTCCTTGCAGGATCTATACACTGAACAAGGCAAGACTCTTACCAAACCATTCCCTTAACCCCCAACCAGGTAGCCAACATATCTCCATGTAGACCGTGGAGATATGAATGGTGGAAATCTTTTATTTTATATAGACAGTAAAATAATGCCAAGACACCACGGACAAATGATAAGGAAGATTCACCTTCAACATAAGAAACTAGTTATTAAAGTCATTAATACATAACCAAATAAAAAGTGCGAAATAATTAAAAATAAAATGTATTACACTAAATGCTTATCCTCACCAAGTGATGTAAGAGACTTAGGCAAACATGGCCTTTGATTGTCAAGAACTCTTACGATCAATCTTGGATCCCGAGACTACTCACACACTCTATGATGGATGATGGATGATGGTGGTGGATGTGGGTTCCGATGGTGGTGGTGGGTGGGTGAAGTGTGAGAGAGGTGGTTTGCCAAGGGATGGTTTGCAAGTGAGCCAAGCACCCCTATTTATAGCCTGCACAGAAGCCTAGACACGGCCCCGTGTCCATTGGGCACGGCCCCGTGTCCACCCATCTTCTCTTTTTTCATTAAATGCAGTTTGTCTGCATTAGTTGACCACGCCCCCGTGTCCGCTGGGCACGACCCCGTGTGTAGAAGCGTATCTGTACTATCAAGATTTGCCTAGATTATGCGAATATTTGCGTTGACCACGGCTCTGTGTTCACTGGGCACACCCCCGTGGTAGGTGATAGAAGCTTCTACAACTTTGTCTTTTCTGCAGACACTTGGGCACGCCCCCGTGCTCATTGAGCACGGGGCATGTTCAGCCTTCTGTCATCTTGTTTTTGCTTGGGAAGATGTTGTCGGGGGGTCGGGCATGCCACGTTTATTCCTTTTCTTGTATTATTGTTAGATTTGGCTGCATTTTTGCTTCTTTTGTTCATTTGAGCTCATTTAATCCTGAAAATACAAAAGGAAGACAAAAACACAATTTTTCCAATATTAGTACTAAAAATGGTTAGTTTTATGCCACATTTAATGTAATTTATATGTTGCATTTTGCGCACATCAAACACCCTCACACTTGAATCTTTGCTTGTCCTCAAGCAAAACTCTTTATAATATGGCTTACACTCCCAAATGGAATGGGTAGAAGAGAAGGTTTTTTTTTTGGGCTTGTTATAGAGTGTCGGGATTCCAAGATTCTTTATTGGGTTTTATTTTTATTTTATTTACAATCATATTCGTCATGATTTATTTAGAACATTATATAAGATAAATTACTTATTATGGCATAACATGCCTCTTTAAAATTCCATTTATATACAAGTTCACATACATCACGGGGGATCACTCAACACTCGGCCGAAGATGTATTTTTGTGAAGTACTCGAGAGCGGCATGGAACTTACTTCTACCATAAGCTTGCCAAGCAATCAATCCTCCTCCTTTTTAACTATACACCTTTGTAAATATCAAGAAGACTTTTGGGGGAAGGGTTAGGCTTGGGCTAAAGGTAGGTGGTTGGGTTAGTGGTTAGTGGAAAAGGACGAAAGGCGTAAAAAGCGTCGGTTTTCGTAAGACTTTTTATTTTTATAACTTTTTATATAATGAAGCAATTCTTCAAACAAAGTTCTTTTTGATGAACTTGTTTGTTTATTTCTTTTGGCTTCATCATCATTTTTTTTATAAGGAAGTCACAAGAAAACCGAGCTTTGTTACTAAAATAAAGGCTTTAAAATAAAAAGGGTTTTGGTGGGTAAAAAGGGTGTTTGTTTTGGGTTAAGAAATGAAAAGGTTTAGGTTCAAAGGGGTTAGCTAGGGGGATTTTGGGTAGGTGGTAAAAAAAGAAAAATAATGGTATTGAAATAAAAATGGTTAGTCCTAATGCCTCCATCATTTACTTACTTGGGTTTAAGTTGGTAAGGACCGGGAATGTATCGTCATGGCAAGTTCTAGAGTCGTAAGCACCAAGCGACTATTCACACAAGAAACGAAAAATGAGCATTTAGTTTAAAGATGTGTATTTGTATCCTCAATAAAGGCTCAAAACTCACTTTTTGTGGGAATGGGTTTTTATGTGATCAAGTATATATAATCAAATTTTAACTAGATTTGTCATGCCATTTCATAATTTTCTTATGTTGGTTCTTTTTATTACAACGCTATCAGTTGTAAATTTGTAAAAATATAACCTTTTTAGAACTTGAAATTCCCAAATTAAACCAAGACAAGTAAAAAAAATGAAAAGATTTTGAAAAAAAAAATTGGGGTGATTAGCGGTTCCAATAGAGTTTTGCGTAAGGCTTGTTAGGACTTGCAAGATCCAAGGTTTTAGAATCCCCCCCCCCACACTTAAATTACACATTGTCCTCAATGTGTCCCAAAAATAAGTTTTTAGGTTGATTGAATGTGTAAAGTGTGTTTAAAAACAAATTTTAATGTTACTGGGCATCTAGACACGGGCCCGTAGTGTCCGGGCACGGCCCCGTGTTCAGGTTGCCAGTAACAGAAATCATTAAAAAGAAACAGAAGCCTGGGCACGGGGGCGTGTTCTGCGAACACGCCCCGTGTCCAGTTACCTGAACTGAGCGATTTTCTGCAGATGGTTCAGCACAGGGCCGTGTTGGTTGGACACAGCCCATGCCGAACTTGCTGTAATGAAGAAAAATTTTGCGGGAGGCTCTGTTTTTGTGCATGGGGTGCTGGTTCAAGTTTCCCTTGGTATCCTTCACCATCCCGAGTGTGTTTTACCCATTACAACATCATCCAAACACCAAATAATTTATAAAACCATCATTCATTCGATAGAGAAAGTTACATAATATTCCTAATAAATTAAAATTCTAGATAAATAGGTCAGAAAACACAAGAAGTCTAAACCAAGAAGTTCTAGCCTAAAGTTTATTCTATTAGCAAAATTTCCGAAAAGATAATTCTTTCGGTTGGATGCGGCTCGAAGAACTTCTTCCTCCGGATATGGGTTCCTCACACGTCGACGAGCCATTATTCTATCTCCCTAGGGAGAAGAAAGGCGGGCTCATTGGCGTCATTTTGAGGGGGTGTAACTTCCACCGGGACTTCTTGCAAATTGTCAAGAGGAGGTTCCGCGGGGATGTCATCCCACCCGGTGGGATTATTGACTCCAAGTGCTAGGTTCCAATCCTCTTGAGGGAGGATTGATTCCATGGGAGGTGTCACAAGAATGTTCAACCTCTGGTGTAAGAGGTTGATTTCTAGAAAACTGTTTTCCATCCCCACCGAGAGATAATTTATACGGTCTATTAGGACCTCCTCTACCGATGTCATCTCATCAAGAGCTTCACGTAATGTCATCACGTAGCGTACGAGAGTTGCTTCGATTGAGGACCTTCGTTCTCTTCGACTGTTTCTGGAATGTGCTAATGAAGTTCCACTGGTTTAGCACGACATTCTACAAAAATAAACTGAAGAGAGTTCATTTTAATGAAACAGTAGCCTCGGACACGACCCCGTGCTCAATGAGCACGGCCCCATGTTCACCTGTCTGCAGATTTTCGAAACAAGGAATATTGGAGTTTTAAATTATTTTTCTGTTTGTTAAAGCATTTTTAAGCAGAAATAACTTAAAACAATGTTGTAGAACTTATTTTTGACAAGATTCCTTGAATAAAAACCTAACAAACATCACAATAAAGCTTGGAACCATGTTGATTTCAAGCTTTAATGGAGGTGTCTTGAGGTGAAAATGAAGAAGAAGAAGAAGGCAATAGACAAAAGTAGAAAAGACAAGATGGTTGTTGGGAACCTTCTTTAGAATATACCTAGGATGGTATGTGTGAAGATCCACAAAATCTCTGTCTTTTGGAGTGGTCCAAATGTGCAGGAATCTTGGCTGCATTTATAGAAAACGACAGCATGATGCACACGGGCCCGTGTCGACTGGACACAGCCCCGTGTGCAGACAAGATCCCGAGACATTTTGTCTGTATTCTGAAAAAAAGTCAGACGGGAATCTTTTGGTGGACACGGGGGCGTGCTAACCTGGACACGGCCCCGTGTCTAGAGGCTGTTTATGAAGTTTCGTCTATTTTTAAGGAACTTATCCGGATCGGGTGGTTCCTTACTGGACGGAACAACCCCGAAGTGCCTGAGATACCTTAATTATTCTAGATTTAGACGAGAACGCAAGAGGTTATCGGTGAGGGTGATTCCTATGCTAAATGTAGGTGGACAAGTCCAACCCTTTTCCGGGCTCTCGTTAAAGAAGGTGCATGCCAAATCGCTCAGGTCTATGTATGCACCGACCGAAGTCGATGAGGAGTCCTTCCCGGCACAATCGACACAGAGGCGACTATTGCTCAAGTCTTCGTCAAAGTTAGAGGTGATATCGGGAACAACGAAGTTGTTTTTATCCGAATGCGATCTCAACAATTCTTCTTGGGTACCGTCTTAAGAGATGAATTAATGAAATCCATCTCCAGTTCTTTTACCCAACTAAGAATTAGATCTTCCATTTGAAATAGTTCATCAAGAAGCATTTCTCCTAGAAGGTTCGATTGAGAGCATTCGAGGGAGAGATAAGGATTATTTTTACTTTCGCCCTCTTAAGGCTACAGGAAAACAATGGATCTATATAATGGGGCTTGTAATTTAGAAATAACATTCTAAATCTTTATGGGGCCACCACATATTTGACACCACGTACCATAAGAGGGCCGATAGTAAAAAAAATCAGTACCACTCATGTTTGTGTCAGAAATTACCAACCGTCGGGATCTTATGGTTCTGTTTTCAATAAGTGAAACTTGGGCACGGGGCGTGTTGAGTGGGCACGGCCTCGTGTTCAGCTACTGTCTGACTTAAAACAGGACTGTTAGTACCAAAGATTGGGCACGGGGCGTGTTCAGCGGATACGGCCCGTGCTGAGTTTTGCAGAAGCTGAAAAATTATAAAAATCCTAAAAAAACAGAAAAATAAGAAAAAACGATTAGGCCGATGATTCCTAACTTCCTTAAAATCCTTGTGTCCCCGGCAACGGCGCCAAAAACTTGATGCGTGTCGTGTGTTATAGGTTTTTATGTATATTTTTAGCCCTTTTTACACTTTAGTCAAGTTTTAAATTGTCACGACCCCCGACCCACCCTGGACGGAATCGGGTGCCGTGAGCAGTCCCGTGGTACCGGTGATTATTTTTGAAAAACATTGCAGCGGAATTTTCATCAGGACCGTGAGTTAGGAAAAATATTAGAGTTTTAGAAAACACCGGATTTGATTTAAATAGATGGGATAAATCCCTATTTTTAAAATGGTAGCTTTAATAAAGATAAATTTTATTTTATAAAACAATATTTCTTTAATAAGCCATTTCTTGATGCCTTTCAGAGCCTTATGATAATTACCTGAAACATGTTTGAAAAAGATTTTGTCAGCGGGAATGCTGAGTGAATTCATTCCATTTTTATACAAATCTATTGTTATACCTTACAGTATGAAGGTTTTATATTTATTTTCATTTACCTTACTCAATCAGTATTTTGTCACATAATGGCAATTCCAATATAATAGCAATAGTATCACTCATTGGCTTACTTTCGTCCAATAGTGAATTTATCAAATAACTATACTTTATTATTATTCACTTTATCTGTCATTAGGTGATTCTTGTGACTGGGTCATATCACTGTTGATCATTCTTTCAACTAGTGATTCAAATTATAACACTGTTGATCATTCTCTCAACTAGGGTCTTTGGTCATATCGCTGTTGATCATTCTTTCAACTAGCGATTCTATTCATGGCACTGTTGATCATTCTTTCAACTAGTGCTTCTGGTCATTATCACTGTTGATCATTCTTTCAACTAGTGACTCTAATTATAACACTGTTGATCATTCTTTCAACTAGTGTCTTTGGACATATCACTGCTGATCATTCTTTCAGCTAGTGATTTTGGACATAATGATGTCTTATTACTTGGTCAAATATATTATCTCTAGCACCAAATCATGCAAACCAGAATAGTGACATTTTATGTCAATTATTATAACTTATCAAAATATGTTAATTCACTAATTGTAATATTATGATATAATAACCTGACTACAAATAGAATACAGTATACTTGACTTTGTTATGGTATCCGCCATTTAGATTTATATATAATAATTATGGTTATGCTAACTTTCTGGGTAATAGCAATGAGAATCAAATAATGTATAATACCTCCCATACCAGTAGTTATTATAAAATATAATAACTTAATCACTGTAAGTATAACTGGTAATTATATAGGATTTTAGAAAGCAATTTGTAATATAATTGTTTCACAAAGGTGATAAAACTGTGATAAAAGAGTATGGACTCACAAACGGTGAGAAAAGAGAAATGAACTCACAGTGCAGATTTCTACGGGCAAGTTTAGTCTACAGATAAGCCTTGATGTATTGCTGATTCAATTTAAGCAGAGTCTAGTCTATTGATTAGCCTTTTTATCCTAAGTTAAATAACAAGCACACAATTCTGGGTTAATGATCAATACAGCAGTTACGATAATTTACGAGATCAAATTCTCCCAATGAATGACCAAGTGCAATACTTCAACTCATTTATCGTATTAACGACAAACGACAAAGTATAATACTTCAACTCATTTATCGAATTATCGACAAACGACAAAGTATAATGCTTCAACTCATTTATCGAATTATCGACAAACGACAAAGCATAACCCAATGTGGGCGGCACTTAGACATTCTTTGGACATATTGATCCCGGAAATGAATCGTAATAGCGATCGAGTTATTACCCTGATTGCGGCAGCGATTCGAGGTTTGTGTGTGTTGATTGTGGTAAACAGAGCATAACTCCGTGCCTCAGACGAATTTCTTCGTCGTTCAAACGCAGAATTTCAAGTCCCAACCTCTCCTATTTATAGCTGAAAAATAGTCTCCCTCGCGTGTCACGACAGGGAAACCTGGTCCTGGCGCGTGGCGCGAGAGGTCACTTTTGACATAAGGTGGCCACGTGTCTCGGTAGCTTGGGTGATTCGACGATTCGAGAAAATTCGATTTCTATCGAAAACTGTTTAGATAATACTAACTAGGAAATGCCTCCCCTGAGTTTTAGGGGCCCTGATCCTGATTCTGATTGTTCTGAAAATTTTAGGGGTCATGCAGTATCACTTGGGGGTCTCAATTAGGGTTTCCTATTGGACAAAATATAATAAGAAATAATAGTTTTGGTGAGAGTTGTTACATTCTCCCCACCTTAATAAAAATCTCGTCCTCGAGATTTGGGTTATGATATTTCTGTTAGATTTATGTCATAATTTAGTCACTAGATTCTTAAGGTAAATGACACAGAGTCAAATTTTGCGAATACTAGTTGTATCAGTAGGGTTTTAAAAATAGTTCAAGAAATCGATGACAACTGAATGAGATGAAATGATATAGTTTTGAATGGGACTAGGTTCAAGTCAACAGATATATGATCAAATAGATATCTGTTTATAGTTAGTGAAATGACTTTTTAGAATAAAATTCATGGTCAAAAGTAAACTTACTTTGATCGGCAACTGGGGAAGACTCAGAATCAATAAGGTCAGAATGAAATAATAGCACGAAGATGATTGTTAATTATCGAATCATATCAAGAGAAAAATCAGTGTGTTGACATTGCAAGGATACACTGGAATGTAATAAAGTTTAGTGTATCATTGTCTTAATACACAATTGTATCAAGACTATTTTCAAATGATGAGTCAAACGGAAGATATACGTGGGTTTTGAACGATTCGTATGTTTATGATAAGCTATAAGTTTATAACGACTCCTCAAGGTGTCGTAATGATTGGAATAATTTTAATAATTATGGTGCTCGAACAATTTCACCGTATAATCAACTGAAAGTTTAAATGAAGAAAACTTGGATATTTATTTCAAATAGAAGTTTCAATTGATGATGAAAAAGACCAAATGAATTATCATGGAATTTTCGATAAATGATAGAAGAAACGTTTAAGAAGTACACCGGAATATGATACGAATTTGTGTACTTTTATCTGAACACATAGTTGCATTAAGACTGATTAAGAATATGAACCAAAAATTAAAAATTCGTATATTAGGAGTGAATTTGAAAATAGCTCAAGCTACAAAATTATGACGCCACAAGGTGTCATAGTGATTGAAATAGTAGCGGTGAATGAAACGAGTTTCACCATGATGTAAATCAAATGAAGTAAATCCGAATGTTTTAAATAAATCCAGTAGGATTTTGGATTGAAATTGAAATGATCAAAGATGAATAAGCAATAAAGATTACGAAGCGTTCGATAGATACACGGAAATATGAAATGAATTTATGTATCATTATCTCAGCACACGATTTGTGTTAAAATTAATTTAATAGAATAAATCAAAGCGGATTCAACATAAATGAATAATTAAACCCGTATGTAAGAGGTGCAATGAGATTAGCACAAGCTTCAAATTTGTGAAAACGTCACCACAAGGTGATCGTGACCAAATAAATGATTCAACGAAAGTGAAAACTAAACAAGTTTGTTATGGATCTGAAATAGAGGAAATATTTGACGGGATGTATTTATTTATGAACTTGTATTTGTACTAGGGTCAAATAATAATTTAACTTAGATATATATCAGTGACTACGTCTGGAATCATCTCTACTTCTTGTGTAGTAAGTGCGTATGCTAGAGCGTTCTTCTTAGCTCCGTCTGTTGTTCTAGCCTTGTTGTCAGATGTTTTGGTTAGTTTTGGGCAATATGGTTTGATATGTCCGGTTTCCCCGCAATTATAACAGACGGTTGTTTTCCTTCTACATTCCTCCTCTATATGCCCGGTCATCTTGCAGAAGTCACAGTAGGGTGTTTTCCTAAAACGACATCGTCCTGAATGCGTTTTGTTACAGTTTCTGCAGATGGATTGTTCTAGTGACGGTTCAGTTTCTTTCTTCTTGAATTCTTGGAAAATTTTCTGGGCTAATTCTTTCTTCTTGTTTTCTTCTCTTGTGCGGATTAGTCCGTCTGTCAGCATGTTAGCTAGTTCAACTGCTTCCTCAATAGTCTGTGGTCTAACGGCCTTGACTATGTCTCGGATTTCGCTAACTAATCCCCAAATATAACGAGAAATCAGTACGGGTTCTGGCGAAGCCAGAGTTGGTACCATTCTTGCATATTCGAAGAATGTTGTCGTATATTCACGACAATTCACATCTATCATTTTATGATTTAGGAACTTGTTAGTTATTCGTTCCTTTTCATAAGGAGGACAAAATTTTCTTTCTACTACTTCCTTGAATTCTTCCAAGTTTATGGCATAAGCCATGGTCCTTCCTTTTGCCTGAAGAATTGTATTCCACCATTCTAAGGCTTCTTCCTTAAAGAGATTAGATGCATACATCACCTTATCTTTTTTAGCACATTTGCTGATCGTAAGAACAGCTTCCGTCTTTTCCAACCATCGTAGAGCAGCCGTGGCACCTTCACTGCCCGTGAACTCGGTTGGTTTACAGGCTAGAAATTCTTTGTAGGTACACCCGAGAGTCATCGCTTTCTTCTTCTTAGGAAATGGGGTTTTGGGAATATCATTATTATCACTATGGACACTATGGTTAAAACTATCGTCACGGGTATGCTTACTGCTCATAGCTTTGGTGGGTTCTATGGGATTTTTAACAGTTTTAATTATTAAAGGTAAAGCATTAGCTATTCCTTGAGCTATTAGATTTTCTATAGCATTTTTATCCAAAGGATTTTCATTATTAGCATGAACTTCTGGATTATGTGATACTTCATTCGGCATCTGGATTGCAAATATTTTCACTTATTAATATCACATAATAATTAAAACAAAATAATACCTCCAGGATATTATATGTGCATATTGACATATACATATTCATGTACAACACATAAGTTAATTTGTATTAGTTTTCTGACTTTATTGTTTAGGTATTAAAGAACACCTAATTAGCTTAAACAAGTGGCTTAACTTATACGAAGGCATCTTTTCTTATTCAATCTTTGAATATTATCAGATGTGCTACCAGTTAATAGCAATCTCCTAACTCTTTTATTTAAGTTTAAATATTATTATCACAACACTTATAGGCTCAAAGTAGTGGCTTAGCTCTGATACCACCTTCTGTCACGACCCCCGACCCACCCTGGACGGAATCGGGTGCCGTGAGCAGTCCCGTGGTACCGGTGATTATTTTTGAAAAACATTGCAGCGGAATTTTCATCAGGACCGTGAGTTAGGAAAAATATCAGAGTTTTAGAAAACACCGGATTTGATTTAAATAGATGGGATAAATCCCTATTTTTAAAATGGTAGCTTTAATAAAGATAAATTTTATTTTATAAAACAATATTTCTTTAATAAGCCATTTCTTGATGCCTTTCAGAGCCTTATGATAATTACCTGAAACATGTTTGAAAAAGATTTTGTCAGCGGGAATGCTGAGTGAATTCATTCCATTTTTATACAAATCTATTGTTATACCTTACAGTATGAAGGTTTTATATTTATTTGCATTTACCTTACTCAATCAGTATTTTGTCACATAATGGCAATTCCAATATAATAGCAATAGTATCACTCATTGGCTTACTTTCGTCCAATAGTGAATTTATCAAATAACTATACTTTATTATTATTCACTTTATCTGTCATTAGGTGATTCTTGTGACTGGGTCATATCACTGTTGATCATTCTTTCAACTAGTGATTCAAATTATAACACTGTTGATCATTCTCTCAACTAGGGTCTTTGGTCATATCGCTGTTGATCATTCTTTCAACTAGCGATTCTATTCATGGCACTGTTGATCATTCTTTCAACTAGTGCTTCTGGTCATTATCACTGTTGATCATTCTTTCAACTAGTGACTCTAATTATAACACTGTTGATCATTCTTTCAACTAGTGTCTTTGGACATATCACTGCTGATCATTCTTTCAGCTAGTGATTTTGGACATAATGATGTCTTATTACTTGGTCAAATATATTATCTCTAGCACCAAATCATGCAAACCAGAATAGTGACATTTTATGTCAATTATTATAACTTATCAAAATATGTTAATTCACTAATTGTAATATTATGATATAATAACCTGACTACAAATAGAATACAGTATACTTGACTTTGTTATGGTATCCGCCATTTAGATTTATATATAATAATTATGGTTATGCTAACTTTCTGGGTAATAGCAATGAGAATCAAATAATGTATAATACCTCCCATACCAGTAGTTATTATAAAATATAATAACTTAATCACTGTAAGTATAACTGGTAATTATATAGGATTTTAGAAAGCAATTTGTAATATAATTGTTTCACAAAGGTGATAAAACTGTGATAAAAGAGTATGGACTCACAAACGGTGAGAAAAGAGAAATGAACTCACAGTGCAGATTTCTACGGGCAAGTTTAGTCTACAGATAAGCCTTGATGTATTGCTGATTCAATTTAAGCAGAGTCTAGTCTATTGATTAGCCTTTTTATCCTAAGTTAAATAACAAGCACACAATTCTGGGTTAATGATCAATACAGCAGTTACGATAATTTACGAGATCAAATTCTCCCAATGAATGACCAAGTGCAATACTTCAACTCATTTATCGTATTAACGACAAACGACAAAGTATAATACTTCAACTCATTTATCGAATTATCGACAAACGACAAAGTATAATGCTTCAACTCATTTATCGAATTATCGACAAACGACAAAGCATAACCCAATGTGGGCGGCACTTAGACATTCTTTGGACATATTGATCCCGGAAATGAATCGTAATAGCGATCGAGTTATTACCCTGATTGCGGCAGCGATTCGAGGTTTGTGTGTGTTAATTGTGGTAAACAGAGCATAACTCCGTGCCTCAGACGAATTTCTTCGTCGTTCAAACGCAGAATTTCAAGTCCCAACCTCTCCTATTTATAGCTGAAAAATAGTCTCCCTCGCGTGTCACGACAGGGAAACCTGGTCCTGGCGCGTGGCGCGAGAGGTCACTTTTGACATAAGGAGGCCACGTGTCTCGGTAGCTTGGGTGAGTCGACGATTCGAGAAAATTCGATTTCTATCGAAAATTGTTTAGATAATACTAACTAGGAAATGCCTCCCCTGAGTTTTAGGGGCCCTGATCCTGATTCTGATTGTTCTGAAAATTTTAGGGGTCATGCAGTATCACTTGGGGGTCTCAATTAGGGTTTCCTATTGGACAAAATATAATAAGAAATAATAGTTTTGGTGAGAGTTGTTACATAAATATATAAAACACGACATTTTACTAACACCAAACGCACATATGGTCAAGTGCACCCATCATGAGCGTAGTATAGTGTTGGTAAGATACCGAGGTCGTCCAAGGACACAAGAGCTTTTAATACTGGTTTATCCTCAACGTCTAATCAAATCAAAAGTTTAGAAAAAGGTTTTAAACTAGAAAATAAAAACTAAAAATGCTGAAAAATAAAAATAAAAACAGATAGAAAAGATGAATCACTTGGATCCGACTCGCCTTTAGTGTAACCTTTGATTATTTCCGCACTTTTGCACTTTTTTAGAGATTATCTTAGTTATAGTAGTAGGCCCCTCTTTTGAAGGTGACGTTACCCTCAACCCAGTAGTTTGAGTCAGCAAGGATACAATCCTAAAGGGTTGGATTATTGAAAGATAATTAATTAAGTTATTAATGCGTAATGTGGTAGGCCCCTCTTTTGAAGGTAACGTTACCCTCGGCTAAGTAGTTTGAGTCAGCAGGGATACAATCCTAAGTAGCCGGGTTAATGTTTTAATAGTAGTTTACATATGAGGGGGTCAAGGAGTTCGGACCCCCGCCATCCAATACCAGTGGGTATTGAAGGAGGTCCTACTAAACTTGACCCAGGTCCTTGCAGGTTCTATACACCGAACAAGGCAAGACTCTTATCAAACCATTCCCTTAACCCCCAACCAGGTAGCCAACATATCTCCATATAGACCGCGAAGATATGAATGGTGGAAATCTTTTATTTTATATAGACAGTAAAATAATGCCAAGACACCACGGACAAATCATAAGGAAGATTCACCTTCAACATAAGAAACTAGTTATTAAAGTCATTAATACATAACCAAATAAAAAGTGCGAAAAGATTAAAAATAAAAAGTATTACACTAAATGCTTCTCTTCACCAAGTGATGTAAGAGACTTAGGCAAACATGCCCTTTGATTGTCAAGAACTCTTACGATCAGTCTTGGATCCCGAGACTATTCACACACTCTATGATGGATGATGGTGGTGGATGTGGGTTGCGATGGTGGTGGTGGGTGGGTGAAGTGTGAGAGAGGTGGTTTGCCAAGGGATGGTTTGCAAGTGAGCCAAGCACCCCTATTTATAGCCTGCACAGAAGCCCGGACACGGCCCCGTGTCCATTAGGCATGGCTCCGTGTCCACCCATCTTCTCTTTCTTCATTAAATGCAGTCTATCTACATTAGTTGACCACGCCCCCGTGTCCGCTGGGCACGACCCCGTGTGCAGAAGCGTATCTGTACTATCAAGATTTGCCTAGATTCTGCGAATCTTTGTGTTGACCACGGCCCCGTGTCCACTAGGCATTCCCCCTTGGTGGGTGATAGAAGCTTCTACAACTTTGTCTTTTCTGCAGACACTTGGGCACGCCCCCGTTGAGCACGGGGCGTGTTCAGCCCTCTGTTCTCTTGTTTTTGCTTGGGAAGAAGCTGTCGGGGGGTCGGGCATGCCACGTATATTCCTTTTCTTGTTTTATTGTTAGATTTGGCTGCATTTTTGATTCCTTTGTTCATTTGAGCTCATTTAATCCTGAAAATACAAAAGGAAGACAAAAACACACTTTTTCCAATGTTAGTACTAAAAAAGGGTTAGTTTTATGCCACATTTGATGTAATTTATATGTTGCATTTTGCGCACATCAACAACGTTTATTCAAAACATAGTTATCGCAACTAAACGATATTTATAAAAGCTTACCATTTTATCGCATGTTACATCGCTTGTTTAGACTAAACGCTATCGCAACGCAAACTCAACGCAGACTCGAAACGCAGATTTACTTTTATGCATCTATGTGATTGTGTGTTATCTGTGTGATTAATTGTTTAAATGTTATGTGGTTATCAACGCAACGCTTACACGCTCAACGCATACTCGCAACACGCCTAAATGCAACACAACGCTTAATGCACGAAACGAAAGTTGGAAAACTAACTCGCACAACTAGGCTATCCGGATAAACAACCGATCGAATGGACTACCGTCCGGATGACCATCCGCTCGGATGGTCATTCAACCGGTAAGCCATTCGACACCTTGCCTTCACTGCACCGCCTTAACTTCTTTCTCACCCTATAAATACCCGCCGTACACTACTGTTCACTGATGTGACATCTCCATTCGACCAACTCGCTCCCAAGTTATTCTCAATCACTTTTCTCACGATTCAAGGCCATTTCGTAAGTGTTTCTCTTAAAATCTTGTACAATCATCATCACCAAACACTTTTACATCATCTTCTCCATCATAATCACACACAAACACTTGTTTCCTCTCTGAAATCGCTGATTTGAGCCTCTTGAAGGTGGTCTCCACCGTTTTGCTCCTGCAAACGGCTAAAGATCATCTTATTCATCAAGATTGGTTCAGATCTAAAGGATTTCCACACTTTTCAACAAAATCTCAACAAGATTTCAACACTTTTCAACTGATTTCAACTTTTCTTCAACATTCTACACAAAACCGATGGAATCCGTACTCATTCAGACTCTCTACTCATTCCTTTGTTGAGAGCCGGCTTGAAAACGGATTTCCACCGGAGAGATGACCGATTCACGGGTTAAACATGAAACCCCATCAAGAAATGTGAATCTGATCGAATGGGGTGGTTCACATCCGATCGAATGAGCTGGTACTTGATGTGTTTCCGTTGTTCGACACATTTTCACACTGTCTCCGTTAAATCACAAACTTTTACTTAGAAAATTTTACAAGTATTCAAACAACAAGATCGTCCACTCGAGTGGCCATCCGATCGGATGACCATACGATCGAATGACCATTCGACCAGGAGGTTTGACCCTTATACAAATCCTTGTTCAAAACTATTTGACCAAACTTTAAACTACCAACTTCGCGATCGAATAGCCATCCGATCGAATGGCCATCCATCCGGATGACTTGGCATCCTTACTCTACATTGTTTAAATGCTATAACGAAAACTTCAAAATTTTCGAAACGATTTACAAACACCCATATCTCATTCGAATGGCCATCCGTTCAAATGGTCATCCGCTCGGATGACCATCCGTTCGGATGGGTTGTACTCATATGATCGAATCACCATTCGACACTTATCACGCCCGACATTCTATTTACACGATGTTCAATGCTTACGCTACTGTTCTATGCTCAGGCTAACTCCAACGCGCTCCCGTCAATCCAAGTCTGTGTTTACTAGCTAAACACGTACTGTGAGTATACTTGAACCCATTTTCTTTTAACGCACTTTTGGGTGTTACATACGTTCTCTATCAAAACACAACAACACACAACTCAAACACTTTATAAACGCTAACCGCTCCCGCATGTTATACGCGTACTTTGAATGCTTTTACTATGCTTAGACAGTGTTACACTCTACCGCCTCTAGCAACGATAGTACTATAGTTTGGACTCAGCACCTGTCGTGGACAGGGGTTGCTAGGGATCACATCTCTTCACGTGTCCGCTGGACATGTGTCGCACATACTCTACAACGCGGTCTTGTGGTTAAGTGTGAACATAGTTTTGATAGTTACTTGCTTCGCCCGTTACGTGATACATGCTGGTTATGCGTAAACGCTTTCTATACTATATGCTACTTAAACTTGTGTGCTAACCTTACATTTTATGTATTGACTTTATTTTAACGTATGTGACAGATTGATAAGATGCTATGCTTGCTATGCTGAAACGAGTAGGAAGTCTAGAAACTCCACTAAACAAATCTGAGTTGTCGGAACTATGTTTTGTTTTTGAGACTTATATCTGTAATAACTATTTTGCTTTATAGTTAGTAGTATGGGACATTAACGTTAAATATATTGTCATTAATAGTTGTTATGGATTCTCTTGGACAATCTGTTTCGCTCAGTGCCACGCCCCGATGTTTCCGCCATCGGTTGGGGTGTGACAACACCACCATTCCATTTTCAAATTTTGAACTTTTTCTTGAAGATCAAGTCCATTCCAAGCTAGTTTCAAGGGTGATTGAAGATCCAAAGGAGTTTCCAAAGTGATTTCAAGGAGGAACAAGCATATCATCATCCAAAATATCATCAAAACCCAGTAATATTCTTGAAAGGTATAAAAATTATTTTCAAAGTTTATGTTCATGTTTCTTGATGATGATGATGATGATGATAGAAGGTTTCTCAAACACATGGATTCTTCACAACAGTTAAACTCTAACAACAAATGGTTTTTAATTAAAATAAAAATGGAAGCATATGTGTGTACATGTATGGCCGTGAGTATGTATGTATGTGGGTTAGAGGTTGTGTTTTGATTTTTAGTTAGTTCTTGATTGATGTGATTCTTGAAAGATGATTGCATGCATGATCAAAAAGGGTTTTGATAAAGGTTCATATGATTGAAGATGAATAAATGAAAAGTGGGTTTTTGGAACTATATGTATCTGTCGTGTATATATATGTATATGCATGAACATGTGGGTTTTTGCTTGACAGTTCATAAATGTGAAAGAATGAATGCATGCAATGATTTTATGATGATTAGATAAAGATGATGTTTTAGATTATATGAAGATGTGATAAATATATGTTTGATGCATTTAAGTTCTTGGACGATGAAGATATGATAATAATGCATTAAGTGCTTGTACATAAGTGTAGGTGATGATTAAATGATCATATGATGGTGAACTTGTAATGAAATGATATGATATGATATGATATGATAAAAGTGAGTTAAATCAGATTATATTCATGTTAAAATGATGCTAAATAATGTGTTTTGATAATATGAAGTTAAGTCATAAGTTTAATAGCTTTGCATGTTGTACATGAAGCTTAAAAGTGGTAAAATAGGTGAAATTGCATGATTTATGTGACTTAAATGAAATCGCCACTAATATGGATATTGGTACCATTTTATTTAGTAAATAACATGTGTTATGTTAGAATATGAAGTCGTGATGATTTGGGATGATTATAGTAAAGTTTGGTACAAGACTATGCGTTAAAAGCGATAAAAATCGACTTTTAAAGTGATTTTTGCAAAACCGATTTAGATCAGGTTATAAAATGATATTTTTCTGATAAATATAAGTGTTTAAACTTACATTAAGTATCCATGGTGTTTGGCTAGTCATACGTGACTTCCGACGCCTAAAAACGTTAACGAAACGTTAAAAATACGCATATTTTGACGTACACGAAAACGGGTTGTTCAATGGTGAACTTTGCATGTTGTGATATGATATGTTAATATGAGTATGTATAATGTGTAATTATAAGTTTTAACATGATGGTAGGAGGTAGGACTATGCATGTGCACTTGTACGGTTAAAACGGTAACTTCGTTAAAAAGTCACGTAAATATGCAACTTATTTGTCAAGCATGAAAATAATACATAAATGCTATAAAATGATGAAATATATAAGTTGATGGAATACGTTCACTACGATATTTGATGATATGTTAACGTTTGTGTAAATATGTTACAAAACACAAATTGTAGATATATTGTATGTAAACGAGTGTAATAACAGATATAACATAATAATGGTCACCAATAAAATTATTCAAGTCGCAAAAATCTCAAAGTTATGTGAAAATCTTAAGCATTGGAGAAACTTAGGGATTTATAGAATAATTGGTCATTAAATCGTTCCTACCTGAAATTAGGACGTGTAGACCAGATTTTGTGGGATTGTGCTTGCAGAAAACGCACCCAAAGATGAGTGTCGCTAACCGATCTTTTACTGTTTTATATAATATTTTGGGGGAAGAACACGCCTTAAAAAGGATAATTATATGTTTTTGAATAAAACACACCTTTGAATAAATTATTAATACATTTTCGTGGAAAATATGGTTTGGAAATGATATATTATGTTTTCGAGGAAAACATGGTTTCGAAAATGTGAATGATATAAAATTGTTTTCGAGGAAAACGGGAATGAATGGAATATAAATAATTGTTTCGGGGAGAAACGGGGAGGATTACAGTGTTTGGGGTAAAACGACTGTATAGATTTAAAAATATTTAAATCTAAGTTGTGACGAATTTGCTTGATCTCAAGAGAGTATGTATCGGAAAAGGCCTACATCTCGGTGGGGACTTCGGGGAATTCGTACAAAGCAAAATATTGAATTATCAATTTAGTAGGATATATTTATATGTATATATATATATATATATAGTTCATGAAGCAGGCACCATAAGTGACCTAATGATGCGTGCTAGTGTGTATATGTTTTAGGTATATATTTTAAGCCTTTTTTACACTTTTTAGCCAAGTTTTAAATTTATAAAACACGATATTTACTAACACTACACACACATATGGGCAAGTGCACCCATCGTGGACGTAGTATAGTGTTGGTAAGATACCGAGGTCGTCCAAGGACACAAGAGCTTTTAGTACCGGTTTATCCTCAACGTCTAATCAAATCAAAATGTTAGAAAAGTTTTTAAGACTAAGAAAATAAAACTAACTAAATGCTGAAAAATAAAAATAAAAATAAAAATAGATAGACAAGATGAATCACTTGGATCCGACTCGTGTATAGTGTAACCTTTGATTATTTTCGCACTTTTGCACTTGTTTAAGAGATTATCTTAGTTATTGTAGTAGGCCCCTCTTTTGAAGGTGAGGTTACCCTCAACCCAGTAGTTTGAGTCAGCAAGGATACAATCCTAAAGGGTCGGATTATTGAAAGATAATTAATTAAGTTATTAATGCAAATTATGGTAGGCCCCTCTTTTGAAGGTGACGTTACCCTTGACTAAGTAGTCTGAGTCAGCAGGGATACAGTCCTAAATAGCTGGGTTATAGTATTAATAGTAGTTTACTTATGAGGGGGTCAAAGAGTTTGGATCCCCGCCATCCAATACCTTTGGGTATTGAAGGAGATCCTACTAAATTTGACCCAGGTCCCTTGCAGGACCTCTAAACGCTGAACAAGGGCAAGACTCTTACCAAACCGTTCCCTTAACCCCCGACCAGGTAGCCAACATACCTCCATATAGACCGTCGAGATATGAATGGTGAAAATCTTTTATTTTATATAGACAGTAAAATAATGTCAAGACACCACGGACACCCGATAAGGAAGAATCACCTTCAACATAAGAAACTAGTTATTAAAGTCATTAATACAAAACCAAATAAAAAGTGCAAGAGATTAAAAATAAAAAGTATTACACTAGACACTTGTCTTCACCAAGTGATGTAAGAGACTTAGGCAAACATGGCCTTTGATTGTCAAGAACTCTTACGATCAATCTTGGATCCCGAGACGACTCACACACTCTATGATGGACAATGGATGATGGTGTTATGGTGGTGGTGGGTAGTGGGTGAAGTATGAGAGAGGTGGTGTGCCAAGGGATGAGTTGAAATGGCTCCAAGCACTCCTATTTATAGGCTGAACAGAAGCCTGGGCACGGCCCCGTGCCCGCTGGTGTCACACCCCCAAAATCCACCCGCGGAGTATCACCGCTTGGGAGCGTGACTGACCAGGATCAAGCCACCAATCATGTAGAACAACGTAAATAGTAACAGTAAATGTAATTTAACCAAACCAATCCATATGAAAGGTGTTCAAAACATAAATATAAATTCAACGTTTATCGGAAGCATATGAGTAAAAGCCCAAACATAAGTAAAGTATGAAATGTCAAATGTCTAATCAAAGCATTCCCGATCCTTGTCCACAACGACTGCGCCTCCCAGTGCAAGCTCCATGTATACCTAACGACCTGCAAGGCATGTAACAGAGAGTCAACAACTAGTTGAGCGAGTTCACAGTAAGTAAGTTCGTAATAATAGGTTCGTTTCATCACCATGCGTTATAAACTAAGTCAATTGTATGTTCATTTAGTGGGGGTTTCCCATGTGATATATTCAGTTAGTGATGGGGGCTTCCCATGTCATATGCACTAGACTATTGGTAACCATGAGTGTTCTTCTTAACCCGAGAACAGGAGTACATACGATGTATACGTAGGTTTTACGTAAGTGTCCTTCTTACCCCGAGGACAGTGGTACGCGTGAGGTATACGTAGGTTTTACGTAAGTGCCCCTCGAACCCTGAGGACAGTAGTAAGCATATGTATACGTAGGTTTTACGTATGTGTCCCTCGAAACCTGAGGACAGTGGTAAGCACAAGTATACGTAGGTTTTACGTAAGTATCCCTCGAACTCTGGGGACGATGGTAAGTAGTCTAGCTGTGTCCTTAACTTACAAGTCTATCATATCCATCAATACCATTCCCAACCCACCGGGAATCCCATGCCTTGGAAGTGTGAACTCACCTTGGTTTGCTCGGTTTGTTATTGCTTCTAGTGTAAATAAATGATTAGGTCCGTTACACACGACCTAGGGTACATTGCACATAAACTCGATGTAAGTGTTTACGTTCAATTAGGGTTTACAGGTCCTTGATGTCCAAACAACTGTGATTCGTGTGATAGTTGTGTAAAGAATGATATGACATAGATTGTTCATACATACAGTATCATCCAGTAACATACAGTATCATACAGTCATATATAGTAGCATACAGTAGCATGTTGTTCCTCATACAGGGTTTTGATCTCAGCACTATGAGTAAACTCAGATCCTAGTGTTAGCATTAAGTCTAATACTGGTGTTTACAATAAAACTCGGATCATGCAAGCATCACTAAAATTCGGACTGTATGGCACAATAAATACTCGGACCATATTTCACTTGTAAAGTTCGGACCATACACATATCACAAAAGTCGGACCATACAACATATCACAAAAGTCGGACCCAAGCAACCCCTTAAAAAGTCGGACCATGTTTTCTCCTTTCACAAATTCGGACCACACTACCCTATACAAAGTTCGGACCAAACAACTCCCCAGAAACTCGGACCAAGCACCCCTCTAAGAAACTCGGACCTAGCACCCCTCTAAGAAACTCGGACCTAGCATTCCCTTGATAAAAATTTGGACTAGGCATCTCCCTAAACTCAGATCATACATTCAAATCAAAACTTCGGACCATACATGATTAACAAAAGTTCGGACCATTCATGCATTACAAATAATTCGGACTAAGCATTCCACTAATACTCGGACTCAAAACCCTAATCACACAGAAACACAAGATAAGCAATGTAACAGTTGCAGCAATTCTACGATCACAACCCTAATTTCATTGTTACGAATCGACATAATAGTATGGCAATTCAATCATATCAATGGCATTATAATACCCAATAACAATGCACATTCATTCATAAAACAATCACGTACTCATTCAAGCATAATCATATAAACACAGAACAATTGTTTGGCTTTCTAGGGTTTGCATGAATCAATAACCAATGATTAACAACAAATAATCATTAAACGTTTACCTTAGATTGATTCTAGCTGGATTAGAAGATCAAGATTGATGCAAGAGAACTTGTGTAGCCAAGAATGATGAGAGAAATGATTGTAGAGAGAATGATTTGAAGTGACGTATGATTGAAATTGGTAAGAATGATTAGGGTTAAGGGGTTTTGTTTTATTTTCATTATTACCACTAAACACCCCTACGTATCATCCTTTACACCAAACACCCACTCCACATATAATTTACAGTTTCATCACCAAGTTCATGTATTTGTCAATCATTCATAAAATAACACATAACCATGCAACAATCACAATACACTATATCAAATCACAACGTGTACAGTTACAAAGCAAACCAATTGTGTAAGTAAGCAACTAAACAAACAGCGAACGTGCAATAAATGCGAAAGTGAAATCTCAGAAACTCGAGTTGTCACATTATCCCGAACTTGAAAGAAATTTCGTCCCGAAATTTAGCATGCGGTTACTGAGGAAGCTAGTTAAGTTGTATCGTTTACTGGTTTCCCTGGGGTGTCACATCATCCCCCCCTTTGATTTGGAATTTCGTCCCGAAATTCTATAGTAGCTTCAGCGTCAGTAGTGGTTGCACGGTTTTCGAATAACTGGGGATACTTGAGTTTCATTTGGTCTTCTCGTTCCCAGGTGAACTCTGGGCCACGATGGGAGTTCCAACGAACTCGTACAAGAGATATTCTAGTGTTCTTGAGGACCTTAACGTCCCGGTCCGTGATTTCAACAGGTTCCTCGACGAAATGCAACTGTTCGTCGATAGTGAGTTCCTTCAGAGGAACTATGAGGGTCTCATCTGACAGACACTTCTTCAGATTAGACACGTGGAAAACGTTGTGAACTGCACCGAGTTCAGTTGGTAGGTTTAGTCTGTAGGCTACTTTGCCTATTCTTTCAGTGATTTTGAACGGTCCAACATACCGCGGATTGAGCTTGCCTCGTTTACCAAAACGAACCACACCCTTCCAGGGTGAGACTTTGAGTAGCACTCGATCCCCAACTTGGAACTCGAGTGGTTTCCTGCGCTTATCAGCGTAGCTTTTCTGACGGTCACGAGCCGCCGCCATGCGTTGTCGTATCTGTGCTATTCGTTCAGTAGCATCAACTACCATTTCTGGACCTGTGATTTGACTATCCCCCACCTCTGCCCAACAGAGAGGTGACCGGCATTTACGTCCGTACAATGCCTTGAATGGAGCGGCTTGGATGCTGGTGTGGTAACTGTTATTGTACGAAAACTCCACTAAAGGGAGATGCTTTTCCCAGCTGTTGCCGAAATCAATAACACATGCCCGAAGCATGTCTTCTAGGGTTTGAATCGTGCGCTCAGACTGCCCATCCATCTGAGGGTGATATGATGTGCTCATGTCTAGCCGTGAGCCAAAAGCTTTGTGCATTGCTTGCCATAGTTCTGAAGTGAATCGTGCATCACGATCTGAAATAATAGAGGTTGGCACTCCATGCCTCGAAACAACTTCTTTCAAGTAGACGTCTGCTAAGGTAGAGAACTTATCCATTTCTTTGATAGCCAAGAAATGAGCAGACTTTGTGAGTCGATCTACACTCACCCAAATAGTATCATTCCCACGCTGGGATCTAGGCAGGCCAGTAACAAAATCCATGGAAATTTCTTCCCATTTCCACTGTGGTATCTTGGGTTGCTGAAGTAGGCCTGAGGGTTTCTGGTACTCCGTCTTGACCCTCGCACAGGTCAAACACTTGCCGACGTAAGTTGCTATGTGGGCCTTCATGCTAGGCCACCAGTACGTAGTTCTAAGATCGTGGTACATTTTGTCTGAACCTGGATGTACGTAGTAGGGAGACTTGTGAGCTTCATCCATTACCAGCTCGCGTAAGTTGCCATAATGTGGAACCCAAATGCGTCCTGTTACATAGTAGGCGACGTCTTCCCTTTGTTCTAGTCGTTGCCTTGAGCCGCGTAGGGCTTCAGCCCTGACGTTTTCTGGTTTCAATGCTTCCACCTGAGCATCTCGTATCTGTGCAGGAAGACTAGACTGAATTGTAAGCTGTAATGCTCGCACGCGTCTAGGTACAGCATCCTTTCGACTGAGAGCGTCAGCCACAACATTGGCTTTGCCTGGATGGTACTTGATGGCGCATTCGTAATCGTTAAGTAGCTCAACCCATCGACGTTGACGCATGTTCAATTCCTTCTGCTTGAAGATATGCTCGAGTCTCCCGTGATCGGTGTAGATGGTGCACTTGGTACCGTACAGGTAGTGTCGCCATATCTTAAGTGCAAAAACAACAGCTCCAAGTTCCAAATCGTGTGTCGTATAGTTCCGTTCATGAACTTTAAGTTGCCGCGAAGCGTAAGCAATAACTTTATCCCTTTGCATCAATACACAACCAAGACCCTGAATCGATGCGTCGCAGTAAACCACAAAGTCGTCCGTGCCCTCTGGCAATGAGAGAATAGGTGCGCTGCAGAGCCTATCCTTTAGGTGCTGAAAAGCTGTTTCTTGTGTATTACCCCAACGATAGGTAACACCTTTCTGTGTCAGCAATGTAAGCGGCTGCGCAATCTTTGAGAAATCCTTGATAAACCGTCTGTAATAACCCGCCAAACCCAAGAATTGACGTATTTCCGTTGGTGTACGCGGTGCAGGCCAGTTCCTGATCGAATCTACCTTGGATGGATCAACATGAATCCCATCCTTGTTTACCACATGGCCTAGAAAGTGGACTTCACGAAGCCAGAAGTCGCATTTTGAAAACTTGGCGTACAGTTGTTCCTTTCGAAGAAGTTCCAAGATAAGCCGCAAATGCTGCTCGTGTTCCTCCTGACTCTTGGAGTAGATCAGGATGCCGTCGATGAAAACAATCACGAACTTGTCTAAGTAGGGTTTGCACACCCTGTTCATAAGGTCCATAAAGACTACAGGCGCATTCGTTAGCCCGAATGGCATGACTAGAAACTCGTAGTGGCCGTAGCGAGTTCTGAATGATGTCTTAGAGACATCCTCATCCCGGACTCTCAGCTGATGGTAACCTGACCTCAGGTCAATCTTGGAGTAGTAGCTCGACCCTTGCAGCTGGTCGAATAAGTCATCAATACGTGGCAGAGGGTAGCGGTTCTTCACTGTCACCTTGTTCAGTTTGCGGTAATCTATGCACATCCTGAAAGTTCCATCTTTCTTCTTCACAAACAGTACTGGAGCTCCCCAAGTCGAAGAGCTAGGACGAATAAAGCCCTTATCCAAGAGCTCTTGTAGTTGCTTTGACAGTTCTTCCAGTTCTGTTGGAGCTAGTCGATACGGTGCGCGAGCTATAGGTGTTGCTCCAGGAGCGAGTTCAATCTGAAATTCGACCTGGCGATGAGGCGGTAGCCCAGGTAAATCTTCAGGAAACACTTGAGGAAAATCGCGTACAACTGGGATATCCTCTATTCTTTCCTCTTTCGTTGATGCATCAGTAACTAGTGCCAAAATGGCAGTGTGACCCTTTCGTAAACATTTCTGTGCCTTTAGGAAGGAGATGATGCCAACCACGGCACCACTCTTGTCGCCTTGAACTTCGAGAGGTTCTTTACCAGAACGGGGAATACGAATGATCTTCTCCTTACATAGGATCTCTGCTTGCTGCTGGGATAACCAATCCATACCAATGACGATGTCGAAACTACCCAGAACTATAGGAATGAGGTCGATGGAGAAAGTCTGACTAGCAAGGATAAGATTACAACCCTGAACTATGTGTGTGGCCTCTAGACTTTTACCATTAGCTAACTCTACGACATGTTTGGTGTTTAGGGGAGTTGGTGCACGTTTTAACATTTAGCTAACTTTCAAGGACATATAACTTGTATCCGCACCCGAATCAAACAATACAGTAACATAAAATTCGTCAAGAAGAAACTTACCCATAACTACGTTGGGATAATTCCTGGCATCACCCTGCCCCAGTACAAATGCACGTCCCCTAGCTTCGTTGTCGTTGTTGTTCCCACCGTTGTTGTTTCCGTTGCCTTGGTTATTGTTGTTGTTGTTGTTGTTCTGGTTTCGGTTTAACTGAGGGCAGTGTCTTTTGAAGTGACCTTCAGCGCCACAATGAAAACATCCCCTGTTGCCCTGTTGTTGATTGTGCTTGCTGTTGCAGCTGATTCTGAGTTACAGGTCGTGGGCTCCTACAATCCTTGGCTTCATGGCCCATCTTGAGACACCTCTGACAACGACCCTTATTGCACTGGCTACTGTGGTGTCTGTTACAGTTGTTGCACCTGGGGTGATTTCCGTGATAAACTCTCTGCCCGTGACTACCAGAAGACTGCTGACTAGGGCTCTGGTAGTGGTCAGTCTTTTGCTGCTGAACCTGAGACTGAACTGTAGCTGAACCCTTGCTAGAATCCCCCTCCCATTTTCTCTTGTTGTCACTGGGAGTAGCAGGAGTAGCAGAAGTGGTAACGGTAGTAGCAGCGCTGATGCGCTTAGGTAGCCTGTTTTGTTCAACTGCCTGATCCGTGAGGCGATGAGCAAGACGCTGAACATCCTGGATGTTGTTAAGTTTAGCCGATGTCACATGGCTCTGAATTTCTGGTGCCAACCCCTTGAGGTACAACTCAATGCGCTTGACTGGAGGGTCCACCATAGTTGGACACAAGATGGCCAGCTCATTTGACTGTTTCGTATAAGCTTCAATTTCCGACCCTGCCATTTTCAGATGATAAAGCTCCACTTCCAACTTGTGGATGTCATCACGTGTGCAGTATTCTCGTTTGATCAGCTCTTTGAAATCATTCCAAGGGGTGGCGTTAGCAGCTGCCAACCCTAAAATCTGAACTTGCGCGTTCCACCAAGTCAGCGCAATTCCTTCTAAAGTACCAGTGGCGTATTTCACCCTGCGAGCCTCAGGGCATTCACACATCTTAAATACCGACTCGAGCTTTTCGAACCAAATGGAGGAGTCCAACCGCTCCTTCAGTGCCACTAAACGTGCTAGGACGACAGTCCATGAAGTTCTTGAAAGTGCAAACAGGTTGCTGAGCGTGTTGACCTGCTTGTGCAGCTGCAAGTGCCACAGCAACTTGTTCGTTGATGAGAGCCGTCAACTGGGCTTGATTCAAGTTAATACGTCCGGCCATGATCTTCATAGCAAATGCAACATAAGTGAGAGAGGTTCGCGAATAATGCGATGACAGGAGAGAGTAAGCACACAAGTGTTCTCAAGCAATAACGAAAAGTAGGCAATGTAATCTAGGCATACCACGAGCAAAGTTCTATGTAATTCTAGTATGTAGACAATAAACATAAACCATATTACCTAGGATGTTGAGTCTTGCACGTGGAGCGAGGCGTCGTTGTGGATCGTTGAGCACTGTACTGATATAGTCTGGTTTTAATAAAAACGTTTTCCCCATATTAAAACCAAGTTCTCTATAACCAATGGCTCTGATACCAATCTGTCACACCCCCAAAATCCACCCGCGGAGTATCACCGCTTGGGAGCGTGACTGACCAGGATCAAGCCACCAATCATATAGAACAACGTAAATAGTAACAGTAAATGTAATTTAACCAAACCAATCCATATGAAAGGTGTTCAAAACATAAATATAAATTCAACGTTTAGCGGAAGCATATGAGTAAAAGCCCAAACATAAGTAAAGTATGAAATGTCAAATGTCTAATCAAAGCATTCACGATCCTTGTCCACAACGACTGCGCCTCCCAGTGCAAGCTCCATGTATACCTAACGACCTGCAAGGCATGTAACAGAGAGTCAACAACTAGTTGAGCGAGTTCACAGTAAGTAAGTTCGTAATAATAGGTTCGTTTCATCACCATGCGTTATAAACTAAGTCAATTGTATGTTCATTTAGTGGGGGTTTCCCATGTGATATATTCAGTTAGTGACGGGGGCTTCCCATGTCATATGCACTAGACTATTGGTAACCATGAGTGTTCTTCTTAACCTGAGAACAGGAGTACGTACGATGTATACGTAGGTTTTACGTAAGTGTCCTTCTTACCCCGAGGACAGTGGTACGCGTGAGGTATACGTAGGTTTTACGTAAGTGCCCCTCGAACCCTGAGGATAGTAGTAAGCATATGTATACGTAGGTTTTACGTATGTGTCCCTCGAAACCTGAGGACAGTGGTAAGCACAAGTATACGTAGGTTTTACGTAAGTATCCCTCGAACTCTGGGGACAATGGTAAGTAGTCTAGCTGTGTCCTTAACTTACAAGTCTATCATATCCATCAATACCATCCCCAAACCACCGGGAATCCCATGCCTTGGAAGTGTGAACTCACCTTGGTTTGCTCGGTTTGTTATTGCTTCTAGTGTAAATAAATGATTAGGTCCGTTACACACGACCTAGGGTACATTGCACATAAACTCGATGTAAGTGTTTACGTTCAATTAGGGTTTACAAGTCCTTGATGTCCAAACAACTGTGATTCGTGTGATAGTTGTGTACAGAATGATATGACATAGATTGTTCATACATACAGTATCATCCAGTAACATACAGTATCATACAGTCATATACAGTAGCATACAGTAGCATGTTGTTCCTCATACAGGGTTTTGATCTCAGCACTATGAGTAAACTCAGATCCTAGTGTTAGCATTAAGTCTAATACTGGTGTTTACAATAAAACTCGGATCATGCAAGCATCACTAAAATTCGGACTATATGGCACAATAAATACTAGGACCATATTTCACTTGTAAAGTTCGGACCATACACATATCACAAAAGTCGGACCATACAACATATCACAAAAGTCGGACCCAAGCAACCCCTTAAAAAGTCGGACCATGTTTTCTCCTTTCACAAATTCGGACCACACTACCCTATACAAAGTTCGGACCAAACAACTCCCCAGAAACTCGGACCAAGCACCCCTCTAAGAAACTCGGACCTAGCACCCCTCTAAGAAACTCGGACCTAGCATTCCCTTGATAAAAATTCGGACTAGGCATCTCCCTAAACTCAGATCATACATTCAAATCAAAACTTTGGACCATACATGATTAACAAAAGTTCGGACCATTCATGCATTACAAATAATTCGGACTAAGCATTCCACTAATACTCGGACTCAAAACCCTAATCGCACAGAAACACAAGATAAGCAATGTAACAGTTGCAACAATTCTACGATCACAACCCTAATTTCATTGTTACGAATCGACATAATAGTATGGCAATTCAATCATATCAATGGCATTATAATACCCAATAACAATGCACATTCATTCACAAACAATCACGTACTCATTCAAGCATAATCATATAAACACAGAACAATTGTTTGGCTTTCTAGGGTTTGCATGAATCAATAACCAATGATTAACAACAAATAATCATTAAACGTTTACCTTAGATTGATTCTAGATGGATTGGAAGATCAAGATTGATGCAAGAGAACTTGAGTAGCCAAGAATGATGAGAGAAATGATTGTAGAGAGAATGATTTGAAGTGACGTATGATTGAAATTGGTGAGAATGATTAGGGTTAAAGGGTTTTGTTTTATTTTCATTATTACCACTAAACACCCCTAAGTATCATCCTTTACACCAAACACCCACTCCACATATAATTTACAGTTTCATCACCAAGTTCATGTATTTGTCAATCATTCATAAAATAACACATAACCATGCAACAATCACAATACACTATATCAAATCACAACGTGTACAGTTACAAAGCAAACCAATTGTGTAAGTAAGCAACTAAACAAACAGCGAACGTGCAATAAATGCGAAAGTGGAATCTCGAAAACTCGAGTTGTCACAGCTGGGCACGGCCTCGTGGCCGTCTGACACTCTCTTTCTTCATTAATTGTAATTCGCAATTACAATAAATGCGCCTGCAGTACTCTGACCACGTCCCCGTGTCCGCTGGGCACGGCCCCGTGGTGGGCAATAGAAGCTTCTATTAGTTTGTCTTTTCTGCTGCTTCTTCGGCACGGCCTCGTGCTCGCTGAGCACGGGGCGTGTTCAGTCTTCTGCTTTCTTTGTTTTGCTTGGGAGGATGCTGTCGAGGGGTCGGGCAATCCACTTTTGTCCCTTTTCTTGTATTTATGTTAGATTTTGCTGTCTTTTTGCTTCTTTTGTTAATTTGAGCTCATTTAATCCTGAAAATACAAAAGGATGACAAAAACACACTTTTCCAACATTAGTACTAAAAAGGGGTTAGTTTTATGCCATATTTGATATAATTTATATGTTGCATTTTGCGCGTATCACCTAATATGTGGCACTTTGCGCGGATTAGCCGTTTAATCATTAATACCGGTATGCGTAGAATTGTTGATAGATCTATCGGGTTGACCACCCCGTCGTGACCGGTAGCTTCGCGTCAAGTCAAACGACGAATTGATGTTCTGTGATTGTCTAGCGTTGATTATATCCTTATTGTTAATGTATAGCTCATAGGCCTTGCAACCCTATGAATCTGAAAACCTGATGCTAGAAATTTAATATATATCTAAACTCTTGGGAAGATGATTTGTATCGAAGGTTTTGGGAAAACGCTTGCGACCAGAAGAGAACTGACCCATGGATTTTAATAAGAAAATTAATTTGACTTTCTTAAAATATATGAATGTTTTGACATGAAATTCATAATAAGAATTTTTTCCTTAAACAAATTGATTACAATTTGAATAAGTGAACTCACCAGCCTTTTGTGTTAACACTTGATTTTTACGTGTTCTTTAGGTACATGAGTTCGGCTTCAGGAATTTTGGCTTGTCTTATGGTAGTTGATGCAATGGTGTAATAAATAATGTTCTGGACAACTTTTAAAACTTTTGTGACCATGTGTACTAAGATCCATAAGGATCAAACAACTATGTTGTGGTTGTAGGTTATGTTTAAACTTTAAATATTACGTTTTAGTTAAGTTGTATGTCCAAAAGTAAATATTGCATCGTCCACTAAGATACTTATGGGTACCAACATTCTTCATCGCCACGTTTGTATTTCTGCTGCAACGTTTTCAGGGTGTGACATCGGCGACGCCATGTGCAACTCCAACTTCTTGTTGTTCGTTACTTGCACCCGGTTGATCCTGATCGCATCCCGATGCTCTGTAAAGCTCCCGAATAGCTCCTTAAACCATGTTAAACCTGCAAACACAAATTCTATCAAAGTAAGCCATTCAAAACCAAAATTCATGTAAATATACAAACTTAATACAGTAAAGCAACGGGTTTTCAAACGCGTATCGCTCTCCATTGTCGAAACACGACTCTCAAAACCGCCGGCACCAAGCTCTAATACCAATTAAACGCTCCAATTGAACTAACTCTCTTAACTCTTTTTATTATAAATCAAAGCATACAAATTACAATAAGTCAAATCATCTATTTGTACTAACCAAACATGTTGAAAAAAAAAACAAAAATCACTCAAATAGAAACTAACTAAAGATTCAATATCAAGAACTCTAAAAATATGACTATACATAAAAAAATTATAAAAAAATAAATCCAGCTTAAAAGACACTTACACCTTAACCTATTCGGTTATGTGAAAAAAAAACGACTCACTCCATTAGCTAATTATATATATACTATAGAGTAAACTGCCATTTTGGTCCCTGAGGTTTGGCCAGTTTTGCCACTTTAGTCCAAATCTCAAACTTTTGCATCTAGGGCCCTGTTGTTTCGTTTTTGTTGCCATTTTGGTCCAAATTTCAAATTTGGCCAGATTCCCCAACTTAAACACCCCTATTTTGTTTTTATCCTCAGGGGTATTTTGGTCATTTAGATTTATTATAACTCAAATTTAATAAATAATAATGGCACTGCCAGAACAGCAATAATGCCACTGCCAGAACAACAACAACAAGCACCACCACCACCACCACACCACCACCACCCCCACATCATCCCCACCACCACCATCCCACTGCCACCAACACCACCATCCCACTGCCTCCAACCCTCCCAAACCCAAAACCCTCAAAAACCCTCACATAACTCAAAGCAGCCACAAAATTCCACCGCCAAAGCAAATTGTCCTAACCCTATGGCTTCAAAATCAACGACAATCGAATCGGCGACCAAACCTGTTAAATCAGCAGTGAAGAAACCGTGGAGATGAAGGTGGAGGAGGTGATTCACAAGAACAGTAAATCCGATTCAGGAGGAGGAGAGGGTGTCGGGGGTGGCGGCAGTGATGGTGGAGGCGGTGAGAGCGACGGTGGTGGTGGTGGATCTTCAGTGGTGGTGGTGATTGACGGATGTGATTCACAAGAACAGTAAATCCGATTCAGGAGGAGGTGAAGGTGGATGAGGTGAGGGTGTCGGGGGTTGCGGCGGTGATGGTGGTGGAGGCGGTGAGGGCGGCGGTGGTGGTGGTGGATCTTCAGTGGTGGTGGTGATTGTTTGAGAAGATGGAGGTTTAATTTGGTGGTGATTGTTTGAGAAGATGGATCTTCAGTGATGGTGGGGTTTATATATTAATGGTGTTAATCAATATTAGGTTATAATAAACCTAAAATGACCAAAATGCCCTTGAGGATAAAGACAAAAAACCAGGTTTTAAGTTGAAAAATCTGGTCAAATTTGCAATTTGGACCAAAATGGCAACAAAACGAAACCAAAGGGACCAAAATGGCAACAGGTTTGAAATTTGGACTAAAGTGGCAAAACTCGCCAAACCTCAGGGACCAAAATGGCAATTTACTCTTATTTTTATAATAATATATAGTTTTTTTTCTTTTATTTAATATATTATAAAAGTTTATTATTATATTTACTTTTAATACATATTTTTAGTTTTTCCCTTTTTAAAACCATATATTCCTATACCTTTTTTAATATTTTTTTTTCTTTTTTAGAACATATATTAATTTATCGATTAATGTGATACTTCTTTAATTATTTACGTTTATAACTTTTTTTTCTAAAAACTTAAGTACGCAATTGTGCTTGATTCTTCCCTGACATTCTGTTAGAAGTTTTGTTAAAAACGAAGACAACAACAACAACAACCGTACCCAGTATATCCCACAAATAGCAAAGCTATTTATAGGGTCTGGGGAGGGTGGGATGTAGACAGACCTTGCCTCAATCCCTAAGGATAGAGAGGCTGCTTCCAGAGAGACCCCCGGCTCTAAAACCATCAACATACCAACACACCAAGTCACGAAAATTGTTAAAAACGAAATTATACTCTAAATAAAGTATTTATTTGGTATCTGTTGACGAAGGACGATGAATAGTAACTTTATTTTTATAACAATATATAGTTTTTTGTTTTTCTTTTATTTAATATATTATAATAGTTTATTATTATATTTACTTTAAAAACATATTTTTAATTTTTTCCCCTTTTTTAAAACCATATATTTCTTATACCATTTTTTAATAATTCTTTTTTTCTTTTTTTAGAACATATAATCGATAAATTTGATACTTCTTTAATAATTTACGCTTATAACTTTTTTCTAAAAACTTAGGTATGTATTTATGCTTAATTTTTTCCTTGACATTCTGTTATAAGTTTTGTTAAAAAACGAAGTTGTACTCTAAATAAAATATTTATTTGGTATCATAAAACGATTCGATGATATACTAAACCGTTCTAATGGTTTGGCTTTTTAAACAATATGTTTTATTTTCGAATCACGTTTGTTTTACATTATTATTTGTTCGGTTTCACCGCAACGCGCGACCTAAAAAAACTAGTTCGTATAAATTCCTATATTTTTTGTTTAAAGCTTTAATTATACTATAACTAGCTTCGTATTTCCTTATCGGAATCCTTAAATATATATTTCCGATAAAACAATTTTTGGGTTATCTTCGTATTTAGAGCATTCACAGTAGGTTCTCAATCTCTATCACTATAATTTAACTAAAATACATATTTTTCTCTAAATTTGTTTATTTTTTAACAACCTCTCACGTTAGTTCTCTATCTCTATTTCTATCTTAGTCACAAACACTTATTATATATATTTTTTTGGGTTTCATACACTCACAAAATTATATTTATAGATGGATAGTGAGTCTTACTTAGAGAATCAGTGTACATTCTCTAAACCATATCTCAATTATAGAGATGTTGATGAAGAGTGAAAATGAAAAAAAAAAGTTATATTTTTCCCTATAATTTTGAGAAAGTAAATATATAAAGTACAATTTTAAGGTTCCCAATTTTAAGTAAAGAACCTGATGTAATCCTCTTAACAGTTAAGGTTCCCAATTTTCAGGAGTTACATGTACAATAGTACAATTTTTCTCTGTGTTATACATAATTTCATAAAAAATGCTGATTAAAAGTCAGATTTTAAATATTAATATAAAATGAATAATAATTATATAAGTATGTACACGATTAAAATTTGAAGACTATTATTGTTTTCAAAGACGTATAAAATAAGAAAATGATCAATACACCTCAACTCTACATCAAAAGTTATATTAATTAATTAGTTTACGTTTTGATATATGATTTATCAAAGCCTTTCTTTTGGTAGTTACGTTTAAATTTATCATTATAGGATCATGATAACACACGCAACATCTTATTTCCACACCCCCTATACGCTGCGTTATAGCCTTAACGCGGCGTAAAGGGTTTCTTACCCGACAAAAGGTGAGTTGACAGTTGAAAAGGTACAATGTCACGGGGATCCTATACGTTGTGTTTTGACCATAGCGCAATGTATTGGCTACGAACCAAACCTCTTGTAGTTTGTTGGTATTCAAATTTTCTTGAAATAGGAATGTTACAAGTTCGAGGCAAGGTGCCCCTTTGTCACATAGCCAAACGTATTGGCTACGAGGTTGTCTCTTTAAAACAGACTGACCGAGCATACGGGTTTTTCAAGTTTTTCGTATTCATATTTTGTTGTTTTAGTGGCATTTTTTCAGATGACGATGTCTAGTTCATGAGGAGGATCCCCACCTGTCCCCGTCTATTAGATCGACTACATTATCAGGTATTAAGCATGCGGATGGCACACACCTTCCCCGGCATCGGTCTTCGGTTTCGGACGCGAGACTACCAGACTTTTGTCCCGGAGCAGTTGCTAAAGGAGATACCAGTTTATCTTGAGCTGAGGTCGGGAGTACCAGCGCCTACTCAGCCTCAGTCGCAGCCCGATGATGATCACCCACCACCGTCGCCATGGTACCCACAACACGTCTTCGATGACTTGCCTCCTGCCGCACGAGCGGTTGCTCGGGACTTCGATCGTCGCCTCGGACGTGCTGAGCGCTATCAAATGTGGACAGTTCAGACGCTGATGGGGGGCCACGGGATTGGGGGAGCTTTCACTGGCACCATCACCATCGCTAAAGGAGGACGACTAGCCTATGTTAGTTTAATTTTTATTTTATATTAGACATGCAGTTGTACTTTTGTCTTGTATGTACAAACTGATTGTATATTTATACAGATGATATTTTATTTATATGATGTTTGTAATCTTTTCGAATGTTTCTTTCGCAACATATTGTACGTTCTTTTAATAAACATGATTGTGTAATTTAATAAAAATTGAAGTTTTATAAATTGTTAAAATAATAAATAATATAGAACCAATGTAACAATAAAACCGGTTAAAATTTATAAAACAATAGCATAATGAGTTAAATTTTAAAGATATATATATTTTTTTAAAATGAAACCAAAATCTACAACTTTTCAACCAAATACGCCCAAACAACAACCCAAACAAAACACCACACCCCTATACGTTGCGTTTTGGCCATAACGCAACGTATATGTACGATCGACAGACAAAGACTGGCTACCTATATGTTGCGCTATGACCAAAACGCAACATATATGGGTGTTGTGGGTGTCAAAACAGCCAAAAGAGGTGTAGGAATAGACCGCCAGACCGGACCATATTTAATATATTTGTTACGTGAGAAGACAATTGAAACTTCAAACATACTAGAGTCCTATGTTTTGGTAGACTTTGAATTGTTGCCGCTATACACTTGATGTGAAATGCAAGAATGACATGTGACCATATCGTCAACATTAACATTACATTAACATGATATGATTTTGTATCAATATTGTTATCTACTAGTTAGGGTCGTTCCAAAAATAAATGTATATTTAATTTAGTAGTGAATCATGATGACGATGATTTAATAAAGGTTATATATTAACATGATCATGATCTCTCATGTTTGTTTATATTTTTAATTTTGTAGCATAGATTATTTACTTTGGGGATGATACATCTGGGATTTTATAGCATAGATTATTTTTAATTCCTTGACCATCTTTTATAAAACTCTTAGTTTGTTAAGAAATTACCTTTTATGAGAGTTTAATGATTAAACAACATATAAGTAAACGATATATAATGGTTTGGGTGATGCTAAGTCTAGTGGGTGTGGAGGTGGGCCCTCATGACCTGGGGATGCACCCCACACCCACCGGCCTAACCAACCCACGTTACATGTATTCCTTGGTCTTTCACCAATAATTGTTGTTCGTTAGTCTTCTTTCTAAATCCGCAGAAATTAGTGTGTACAAACTTCTTTATAAAGAAGTAAAGATCACCATAACTTCTTGACAATTGCAATTTGGAATGAATGACTACAATCTTTTCATTTTTGATGAGTGATCACCTTTTAACTTCTTACTAAGTTTGTAGTGACTATCATTTACAAAATGTTTGATAATGAATGTTACAATTTGTAGCACCAACATTTTTTTATCTTTTAAACTTTTTAATATTGACCGCAAATATATAAATAGAAGATTACTTGAGAAAATTTTGTTTATGGGTTTTGGATTTCCAAAATGGCCGGATCAATGTATACAAAGGAAGTATTAAATAGATGGAAGAGAATGAGACTTTAGAAATGCATATATATGGGGCGATCAATATCATGACCGGATCGTGCATCGGCCGTGCTTGGTCTGCAAGAGTTCCCCTCATAATTTTTTTGTTCATAGCAATAACTGTATTCAGTGGCGGGCTCAGAAATTATATCTTAAGGGTGAGGATGCGGTGTTCAACCATATTTTTAAGAAGTGCGATCGGGTTTTTTGCCTAAAAATACACTATTGTTTTTCAAAGGATGCGCCCGCCTACCCAGCTATCAACATGGGTCCGCCCCTGACTGTATTCGAGTTAGTGTTACCATACATAGTATGAAAATATATATGATATTTGTTCGAGTTCATTAATTTAACACGTAAACATGACAATTGAGTTTGTAGCTATAGATAGTATTGTAAACATAGTGTATTTACTAGGTCTTTAATTTAACAGCAACACAAATAAGCTTAAATAATCAAATTCGTAATTAATAAATAACTGAATTTTTTAAAGTTAACCTCATAATCACAATTATTGATCGATGTCGCTTGCACTTTGAATTATATATAAAAATACAACTATAAAGAAAGCGACAAGCATTGCATGTTCTCTATAATTTGGTTTCCTAATTATTGGCACATGAGTTTGGGGTAAATTTCGACTTTATTCTTTGTGTGGATAAATTATAAGGAAAAACTAAATGAATTATATGATTTTGTTCTATTATTAAAGTTGATTTTATAAGGAACAAAATAAGTATAAATATTCTGCGAACTTGAGAGAGCCATCGTAGGCCTGTGGGGGCGTGGCTGCGTGGTGCGTCGCATGGTCCAAGATCTTAATAGTATCGCAGCCGTGGCCCGATGGGGACCTTTCTTTATTTGGTTATTATAAGCTATAAATCTAATTAATATATTATTGTTTTATGATTTAAATATACAAAATGAACATTGGTTAAAAACTTAAAATCCATACTGTAACTCGTTGATTGTTTTTGAAAAAAAGAATATAGTTTCACATAAATTCTATTTGAGCTTTTCAATACTTAAGTATTAAACATTTTGTATTATAAAACTGAGAATACAGTTTATTTAATTCTAGAATAATATGCTATAAAAATATATTTAAAAACAAAAAGTTTTAATGAAAATATATTGTCGATGCAATTTGATTTTAAGGATGTTGTGTTAAATTATCAAGAGCCAACACATCAATATATTGTGCGGATACTTTTTTTTAACGACCAACAGAATCAATCCCGAACACTTTTGGGGCACCCATTAGACAAATGGAGTACTCCGAGAGTAACCTGAGTCCACCACCAATTCCGGGGAAAATCCAGTAACCCACCCGCCCGTAGGCACGACGGTGAAATTACTAGTAAAACTCGTTTGGCTCAAGGATCCAACCCAGGTTTCCCTGGGTCTCCTATCATTGCCCACCAGTGCCCCACTCTGCACCAAATGGGAGTCGAACCTGCATCTCTCAAGAGAAATGCAAGTCTTCCACCACTTGATCTAGAGATTATTGGCATATTGTGCGGATACTACTTCGACATTACACTTAAACTCATATTTAATTTAAAGGACGCATATGCCTCAATTACATAAACAAGTAAAAATTCACCACTTGTGGCCTAATGGTAGGGAGGTTTGGGTTCTTCAATGGAGACTCGAGTTCAATCTCCACTTGTGTCATTTTGGTGAATTAGCCATGATGGATAGAGCCTAGGCTCCTTGCAGAGGTGTCAGGTTCTATTCATATCACCCGGGTTTTCGTCCAACCGTGTGTTCGTCCAACCGTGTGTTACGCCAAAGAGTGTTCAGCTCTTGTGGTGGCATAACATCTGTCAACTGGTTGTTGGCGGTATGGTTTCTCGGAGAAACGCCCAAACCAAACTCTGAAATCAGCGTGGGTCTGATTGAGACAACATAATTTAGCCGGAGTAAAGAAAAAGAGTTCTTCGATTTCGAATGTGTGATGACATAAGACATGAAAGTCTTCGTTAAAGAAAAGATAAACAAGTAAAATAAAAATCACTTTTTAGTTTTTACAATAACATGGGAATTTGGTTTTGAATTCTGGATTGCTATAGAACAAGAAAACATATAATAATTAACAAAAAGAGAAAGCATTTGCCTTTGCCACCTAATCACCTATGATAGTGTGACCTAACCCTCCGTCAGTTCTTCCAAAACGAAATTATTTCGTCAAACACTGCCACATCACCAGAACATGCGAATCACAATGTGACAAGTCAGCTTTTTCCCCAACACGTACGGACATTTCAAATAACACCCCGAATTTTTTCTCCAATTTTCTCATATTTAATATTATATTTTTCACTCGTCGTGTATATATATTACACACAGAGGTGAGATCCCATACATGCAGAATTTCAGATCGCTATATACAATTTATTATCTCTCTCCTCTGTTTCTCTCTCTAACTTTCAATTAATCGTTCACCGGAGAAACTAAACCCTAGAACTTTCATGGCGCCGGCGTGCGGCGTTTCTGCACCGTCCGATCGAGTTCCGGTGATGATTCCGGTACAACCGGCGGTGATGCCGGAAGCCTACGCAAAGGACGCAATCATCTCGTGGTTCCGAGGCGAGTTTGCGGCAGCGAACGCGATCATTGACGCTCTGTGCGGCCATCTGTCGCAATTAGACGACGGAAAACGTGATTACGAGTCGGTTTTCGCCGCCGTACACCGTCGCAGGCTGAACTGGATCCCGATTCTTCAGATGCAGAAGTATTTTTCGATCGCTGACGTCACTCACGAGCTCCAGAAGGTGATTCAGGAGAAGAGTCAGAAGACGAGACCTGGAGACGTTGAGAAAAGTCAGAAAAGTGAAGATGTTGTTGTTGTTGATTCTTCGCCGGTGAAGGAGAAAACGGTTGAAGTTTCGGTTGAGTGTAATGGAAATGATGATGTTCACGTTGTTGATGTTGATTTTGTTAGAGATGATTCTCCGATCAGTGAGATTACAGATTCAGGTATTCATCTGTAACTATGTGTTCATAATTTTTATACGGTCTGTAATGCAAACTGTGTGATTGTTTAGATCTGTTTGCCCTGTTTCTCATGCTACACATGATTTTTGTTATAGTTTATCATATTTTTTTTAATTTTTAAAAGCTTATAGATGTGTTTCACTGTTTCTTCACGGAAATTATATGCATATAACACGGACGCCTTGTAACTTCACTGATTATTTCAATTTAATATTTATTTACGGCAACTAGGATAGATGATTAGATTCCTCTGTTTTTTTCTTTGGAGTTTCTTTCATTGAGCTGTGCATTTTCAATCTATTATATTCCAGATTTTCATGTTCATGTTCTTAAATAATTTTTATTTTTTTATTTCATCGAGTATTTCGTGTTGAATATAACTAATATTTTAGTCAAAATATTCTGCTTGAAATATTATCTCTGGCATATATATTTTTTTTATCATAATAATCGAGCAACAAAAAAAGAAACAAATCCACATGGTTTAATATTAAATAATTGGTTATGAGTTTTTAAGTTTTTGACATATATATTGTATTGATTTTGATTCCTTTTTCGTGATTATGGGATTTCATATTATGGTGAAGCCTGCAAGTTGGATCCGTTTTAATGGACGTCAGCACATGCGTCTTGTTTTTTGGGTGGTACTGATGGAATTTGGTGATAGATGCTCATCCCTAGGTGATGCCGATTCCATTGTTAACTCCCCTTGCGTTGTGAATTTTTGAATGGACCAAGTACCTTCCGCACTATTGATGGTCTAGAATGTTCCTAAAAAAGGAATAACATTTGTTTTCCCACGTAACTTTTACTAAATTTTTAGCCTATGTTTCCACTTTAAACCTTTTTTCCTGACTAAAAAACCTTTAATTTTCAATATTTTTTTAGTAAATGTTGGAATTTAATGATTTAAATGAAAAAAAATATGAACACAGTTACTGTTTAGTGTTTTTCTTTCTAAATTTAACCTAAAATAGAAGGTAACTGTAATAAAGAAAAAAAGTCAGTTAAATCCTACTCAAGTTTCATAATTGTTATATTTAGGTCATTAACTTTATGCAGTCATAAAAAGTTTGACAACGATGGAAACGATATTGAAAGTTTGTGATTTTTATAGTCAGAAAAAATTATGAATTTACTTTGTTGGTACCGTATTGAAACTTGGTTTCTATTTCCTGATTTTATCAATTTGTTTTTTTTTTAACTAGTTATCAATATTATGATATGATTAATTGATTATGTAATTAATAAGATAGGAATGTATCATGGTTGAAATGAAAACATAGTTTAAAATATACATGTAGAATATATTAGTTTCATGTAAATATTGAAGATCACTGAAATATGAATATAAGCATATTTTTACTGCAGGATCTCAAGAAGTTCAATTAGTAGAAGAAAACAACGATGTATGCTCAAATCAAGAAGAATATTGGGAGGCTAGGCGTGCTCAGATCAAGATGACAAAAGGGTTCGTAGCCAAGGAGTCTGTAAAAGGACATATGGCGAGTTCTTTTTTATTATTTGCATTATATTATATTCTAAACATAATTCATGAGCCGCGAAAACAGTTATATTGATATTGAATTTTGACCAACAGGTGAATGTTGTAAGAGGTTTAAAGGTTTATGAAGACATACTTGATGATTCAGAGTTGTCTAACCTATATGAGTATGTGAATGAACTACGAGTCGCCGGTCAGAATGGTGAACTCTCAGGTGGACCCCGAATCGATTCGTGATGCTTTTATAGTTAATCTAGTTCTTTCCCTTTGGGACTGAAGTTTTGAGATAGTAAGGGATTGAACAGGTTTGGCAGTTATTGCATTTCCTTTATAATTATCTTATAACTGCACTTTCAATCATAGGATCCAAAAGAATTTCTAAACAGCAGAACATTATATAATCTGATACAAATAATATTGTTAAATGTTTTTTTCTTCTTCTTAAACTAGAGTATTGGTTCTTAATTTTGTTCAACTATGATTAGGTGAGACGTTTATCAAGTACAACCAACAGTCGAAAGCAATTAAGAGAGAACTCATTCAATTTGGAGCTCCTATTTTTGGTCAAGTAAAAGATGATGCTATAACTAAATCCCAAGATGGTAAGCATCCTCAATAAGTCACGTTTTATATCAATGATCGCGTATTATGTGTATTCGGCCCATTTTAACTAATTATCGATATGCGTATAGGCCAAATCGAGCCAATCCCAGCTCCTCTTGAAGATGTCATTGACCATCTGATTCAGTTTCATCTGATTTCTGAAAACAGAAGACCAAACAGCTGCATCATAAGCTTTTTCGATGAGGTATTAATCTTTTACTGTAATGCCTTTAATTAACATGTGTGTTCAATGTTCATACAGTTTACGATATTTTTTTATATAATGCAGGGGGAGTTTTCACAGCCTTTCCTGAAACCACCTCATCTGGAACAACCAATCTCCACTCTGCTTCTTTCTGAATCAACAATGGCGTTTGGGCGCACTTTAGTATGCGATAATGATGGAAACTACAAAGGACCACTCATGCTTTCCCTAAATAAAGGGTAAGCTTATTTTGATCATGAAATGTTACATGTTTAAGTTTCATATATCGGTTACTGATATTAAGTTTTGTAATTAAACAGATCACTTTTAGTTATGAGAGGAAACAGCGCCGACATGGCACGCCACGTCACTTGTCAATCTCCAACTAAAAGAATCAGTGTCACATTCTTTAAAGTCCGGATGGATGACACCTGTGAAAACAAAGTCATGACAGTCTGGCAACCGAATGTACCCGCACCAAATGGAACAGTTAAACTTAAACCCTCTGATACAACGGGTGTGGTCCCTAAATGGGGCACTCTTCGTGCACCACAATTGCTTATGTTAGCCCCGGTTCAGCCAATGGTCATGAGCCCAAGAAGGTTACCCCGTGGTGGCACTGGTGTCTTCTTACCATGGACCGTTGGGTCAAGAAAGCCCACAAAGCATCTACCTCCTCGAGCCCAACGGGGTCGTCTTCTTGTAGCAGAAGCACATAGGGTCGAACCCACCTCTGATTTGGGCATCAGTGTTGCTTGAGAAGTCTAAGATCTGAAACCATTCACGTTTTACCACTCGGAAGCTAGAAATTAGAGTCTGCGGTCATATGATTAATTACACTTGATTTGGTTGTTTAGGTATTAATCTTTATGTTAATCATCATAGAATTTTATAGTTAGTTAAGTTTAAAGAATGTGTGATCATATATTCATATCTGTATTAGCATCAAAGAAGTTTTCACTACGAAATGTTTTCTATATTGTAATCTACATATGCAGTAACTAAAATAACTAACATCACTACAAGAAGAGAGGCTAAAACACGATCGAGGTTGAGGTTAAACACGATGTTTTCACTTGCAGATACATTGCCACACATGATTCTTTTCGCGTTTCTGTTATATGTCATAGGAAAGATCAATAAACTTGATCTAACGCGCTCATTGCAAATTACCCGAAGCACTTTTTTTGTTCATTTGCTTTCGGTTCTTGTCTTTTTGGATCGAACAAGATTCATCTGTTTAGTGATCTAGATTTTGTCACTCTTCCAGTCTATTTTTAGATGAGCGATAAAGATCATACGGAGCCCACAAGTGATCAACCGTACAAGGTTTCCTCGAGTCTAGTCTCAACCATGGTTTACCTTTCCCACTCCAATGAAGCAGGCTAATCGGACCAGGGTGCAAACTCCTGCATTTTCCTTGAATGTTGTCACCACCTAACCCATGTTGGTTCCATCTATGATCAATTCCTTTAATATTTCCAGCAAAAACAAGCAGAAATGGTGGCAATGAACCCAAGTGATATATCCTTTTTTGCTTTTGCACTGCCATCCATTCTTCTACTTTGTATGAATACCCACCTTCCCTCCATTTATGAACATCTACAACCATCACCCCTGTGTTAAAATAACACGGATTTCGACCCCTGAATGTTTTCGATAAATTACGGTCCATCCAGAAACCATTCGTGAAGTACCGCTTGAAGTTTGCCTTACAATACTCAGGTGCAGCGAGTACCTTGCCTTCCAAGTTAACTCTCCACAACTTCCTAATGTCATCAACCATCACAATGTCCGAGTCTAGATAGATCACACGGTTGACATTCTTCGGTAACATGTCCGCAAGGTAGACTCGCGCATAGTTCAATGGCTGGTCAAGTGCGTGACGGATGGATTTGGAGATCTTCCCACAAACCTTTTTCGAGTCAAATTTATATATCTTAAACCTAAGGTATGGGAATGTTGTTTTGATGGTGGTGTAGATTTCTTCGTCGCAATGGGACCACAGGAAATGAAAATATACATTTTCGGGACAAAACGAGTGTTGTAAAATGGATAACACGGCTGCCATGGTCCCGCGGAGGTAGTTCGAGTCAAGAGTCATTGCTACATGAACAATGTCATTGGTGCACTCATCCCCGTTGTGAAACACGGGTGCTTCGCGAAAGAGGGGAAGAGGTTTGGACGGTTTTCGGATGAAGCTAAGGCGGACGCTGGTGGCAGCGGTGGTGGTGGCGAGGCTCGCCACGAATATCAAACTAACGGTCGAGACGAGAGACAGGAGGCCAATGAGGAGTGAGGGAGAAAGAGATCTCCGAAAGGCCATCCTGTCTTTGACGTTATTATGAGATAAACAAAGACAGGATGATACACAAAGTATTTAGGAGAAAAGATTTGACGCAGCCATCAAAGGCTGGTTAAGAGGAACTTCAGGAGATTCTCAAATTTATTGATATCAAGGATGCAATCAATTGTGTGGAAGACCATAATATTCGGAAATGATATATTTCTGGTTCAACCTTTCAAAGGTTTTGACTTTTTAGTCAACGTGTATTGTGTACTTTCCTAATTAAGACAATTAAAATTTGTCGATGCGAAGATTTTTAAATCCAAGATTTTGTATAACCTTCAATTTTTCTTTGAAAAAAAAAATAAAACTTCATTAAAATACACCTCCGACCCAAGCCGGCAAAAGACCAAACAAAATAAAACCCCCGACTCAAACGGGCAAAGGGCAAACAGTTACAACATATACATAGGATATTTACACCACTCTTTCCAACTAATATATCTACATGAAAATCTATTTTTAACGCAAGCAAAACCCCTCAATTTTATCTCTAACATAATTTCTTGCGCGCTTCTCTTAATCTGATTGAACATCAACTTGTTCCTACCTTATGCACCAACAAGAAGTTATAACCAACCCAAGAAATAACCTTTTTTGCTTTCTTTTCCCATCTTCAAATATATATATATATATATATTTGGAACTGCGACATTTTTATTGAATAAATAAAAACGACACAAGGGGCTAGCAAGAAGTTGGGAGTTCCAAAACGGAAACAAAAATTACATAATCATGTCTCTAATATTAAAATCGCACCAACGCCCCCACTCAAGGTTCTTTATTGGTGACCTATTTTTAATCCACATAAACGTCTCTTCTTTTATGTGTTCCACAACCTTCTCCATCTGGAACGAAATGTTATAAAAAATCTTGTTGTTTCTAGCCATCCAAATCCTTCACACCGTCGAGTAGAACACGGTCTCCACCACCTTCCTCCACTTGTTCGATCCTTTGAACTTGGCAATCTCTTCCAACATTTGTGAAAAAACTCTCCATATGCATGAGGACCGGAATTTTCAACCAAACACAAACATGCCACCAAACTGCCCTCACCATTACACACTCTACAGCTATATGACTATCCATTTCGGTTTCGAATACACAAAGTTTACATTGCACATCACTTAAATCAATGCCACGCTGTCGAAGAGCCTCTGCCTAAGGAATACAACCTAGACACAACTTCCAAACAAAATACAATACCTTTTTTGGAACCCAACCGTTCCATTTAAACGCTCCCACATCAACCTTTACCCCAATTAAATCACTAATCTCCTCCATAAACTTCGCAACAGAGAAAACCGGATTTATACCTTCCAATCCCAAGCCAATCACATTTGTCACCCCTGCTTTCTTAATATCATTTGCAAATATATATGTTTCAAGTGATTTTTACACCTTAACTATTCAACATATCTGTGGGATTTTTAAATCCAAGATTTTGTATAACCTTCAAATATATATGGTACAAGTGATTTTTACATGTTAACTATTTAACACATGCGTATTTTAGAACGAAGATATATGTCTCTATTATATATATTACAAGTGGTTTTTAGATTCACCATTTGTAATATTTGGATATGCCATTATACACTTACAGTTCACACCAATACGCCAGAGTTTGACTACATGGATGCACAATTGTTATTGGTTGAAACATACTATTATAACTACTTTAGATACACCGTTATAATTGTTATGCACCGTCGTAATTGAACAACTTAGACGGATCATTGTACCTAGTTTAGATGCCCCGTTATGATCACAATGCATTAGCTCAAAATAAAAAATATTGATTTTATGATATAAAATGTTTTAAAATAACTAATAATTAATTATAGTTATATGAGCTTAATAAATTAGTGAAACTAAATTCAAACAAGTCAAAGATGGATGTTGATTCCTTTTTTTTATTTTTTTAACATTTGTAACTTTGTATTCTGTATAATTTTGTCATTATTTGTAACTTTATATTCTTTATAATTTTGTCACTATTTCAATCTTAAGGCCACATGGTATGCTTCAAGAGTCCGGACGTTTTTTGTCGGCTCATATTTAGACGTAATGGCGTTTGCGCGTAGCCCTGAGCGCATCCGGCCCCAATCCTTCCATTTTTTGCTTTGCTTCAACTAGGCTCTAGCCTCTCCAAATCTCGGAGTGCTTAGAGATTTTGGAGGATTTTGTCGCCCCCGATCTCTCCAAATTTCTAATCCAACACTACTCAATGTGCCCTAAAAACTAAAAACAACCAATCCCAATCACTACCTAGGAAGTTTTTCATTTTTATTCTGCGTACATCACAACTCTACGGGGCTGTTTGGTAGCCTCTTAATGATCATTCAGATGCTACCTCTTAATGGTTTAAAACCTCTGAATGAATAAGAGGTAACCTCAAGTCTGAATGGTTAAGAGGTAACCTCTGAATAGTAAATCATCACATGTCACATTCATCTCCCTTCTTATTGGTAAAATTCTTAATGGTTCCATTAAGAGGTAGCCTCTTAATAACCATTCAGAGGCTACCAAACAGCCCCTACCTTTTTGAAAAAGTTTTTTTTTTTGAACAAAGAACTTCATTAGAAACACAGGCTAGCCCTCGAAACAAGGACCGCCACAAAAACGCTTACAACATATATAGAGGGTTACGAGACCATTCTTTCCAAACTAACGAATCAAACTTAGATCTATTTTTTAACCATAGAAAAGACCAAGACTTAATCAACGCTACCGCCTCTACCACCTTAGGATCCGAGTTATTAAAAACCTTGGCATTTCTCAGCTTCCATATAACCCAACAGGAAATATAAATGATCCCTCTGACCACTTTTCGAGCCCATTTGCCACCATTGACCTGTTCATGTGCACTTAACAAATCTTTGAAATCAAATGCCATAATCAACCCCATCCTGCACCATCGGCCCACAGCCAACCAAACACCAAGAGCAAAGATGCAACCTGTGAAAAGATGCATCACATTTTCATCCCCGGAGCCGCATATCGAACAGGAAGTATCTTGTAAATTAATGTGTCTCCTACATAACTCTTCCCTTGTTGAAATACACCCCATTTCCGCCCGCCAAATAAATAGGTTAACCTTAATCGGGATCCACGTTTCCCACGTCATCATTTGTTGTCGTCGAACTTCAGTGCCAGCTCTAATCCATTCTTTGACTCTCGCCACTGTCATCGGTTTCGTATCCTTATCACCCCATGACCACCTATTCATGCCAACCTTTTTGAAAAAGTAATTAGAAGTATGAAAACACATTTACCAACCCCGAATTTAATTATATAAAGAAAAGAAAAAAACAACATAATCAATCAGGAAATAAGAAAAGAAAAAGATCTTCCAAACAAAAATCTGGAGCCATTGCCGACGTCGTCTTCTCTCCAATTGGGGCTCTATAATTATTATTATTAATTATAGATATACCCAATCACTTCCAATTCGAGATCCACTTGTTTTGACTTTCACTGCTACTAATCAAGGCTTCACTTTCTCGATTGTTCAGGTGATGGTATGAATCGATCCTCTTTCGATTCAACCAGATGGGGAGATTTCTCGGTGGCTTTCTTTTGCCCTTACTCTTGTTAACAGGTAGGTTTTCATTTTGCACACTTAAACCTAGACAATTTATGTATTTTCCCCAAATGTTTGTAGATTTTGGTGCTTTTTAGATAGCTAAATGTAGTTTTCATAGGTAGGTTTCTTTAAGTTTGAAGTTGAAATAACAATTCACTTGACACTTGAATGTCAACTGTCAGCTTTAAGTTAGAGTAGAAACTAGAAACATTGTCTTTTCCTGTAATCAATGCAGTGGGCAAAAGTGAAATGGTAGTAACTTTAACGCTATTTTACTAACTTCGTGAAATAAGGTTAAAAGCGGCGGATGGTTAATCATGCATCATATGGTGGCGTTGATAGCTGAAAGACACGGGGGCACATGCACCAATTGGTCTTTGTCCTGATTGTTTGAGTGTTATGACTTATGTGCATGTGCCTTAGGTCCAAGGCTTGATACAAAACTACAATCGAGGCGGGGGTCTCACTGGAACTGGAAGCAGCCTCTCTATCTCTACGGGGTAGAGGTAAGGCTGTCTACATCCACCCTCCTCAAACCCTACCTTAGCCTTGCTATTGGTGGGATTTACTGAGTATGGTGATGATGATGATGATGATGATTAGGATTATGATTTTCTGATTATTTAGGGTCGAATGTCGATACTACTTGAAACATGTTATCGATGGCTCATTATGTTCTCACTCTTTTTTGCTTTTGCAGCTGCTTTACTAAATTGGAGTTTGATCTCTCTTGGCAATTTGATAGCTTCACTGATTATTCTATTCACTCCTCCAAAAAGAGGTGAATAGTTTTTTAGTCGTCTTTTTTTGTATAATGCCTCCTGTATGCATCATTTATGTTATAACTCATGGCGTGTAATTGCTTATGTGTATGTGTTTGTGTTGTAGGGTTTCATTTAAGAGGGAGAACGCTACTATGGTCCATTGTTCTTTTTTCATTTCTTGTAATTATTTCACAAGTTGCATTTCTTATCACATGGGCCATCGAGTGTGGAAGCTGCGATGCAGAAGTACCTTGGTGGGCAAAGCTTTTAGGATATATGATGTGAGAGTTTAAGTTTTTGGTCAAACTATATTATTAGTGTTATTCGCATGTGTCGTCATTAATCTGTTACGCGGACTAATGGAATATGCTTTTTTCAGAGTTGAAACATGGACATCACCCATAGTGATTTATCTTTTGATTGTGCAACTATTAGTGGCGGTGATTGCTTCTGTTGAACTCCATGAAAGCAGATTAGGGTTGTTTAGACATGCATCTACGTTTTTAGGGAGCTTGTCATCAGCTTTTGATGGAATAGGTTAGTAACTAATTCGACTGATTCACAAATAAGTGGGTTGGAATTGCGACCTGTAATTTAAAGTTTTAATTGAAATTTTCTTTAACTTATTAAGCTTTGAAATTATAGGTTCACATGTGAAGGTTGGTTTCTGTTTGCTGTTACCTGCTGTTCAGTTAGTTGTGGGAATCAGCAATTCTTCTTGGGTCTCTTTGCCGTTTTTCGTTTGTAGTTGTGTGGGCCTTGTGGATTGGTCCTTAACAAGCAACTTCCATGGCCTTTTCAGGTAAACTCGTATTATTATTTGTAAATTTTATTACAATAAAGTTTGATTCTAGTTTCATCGTGGGGTGTTTATATGTAGGGGTGTAAACGAGCCGAGCCGAGCCCGAGCTCGACCAGGCTCGAGCTCGTTTAACATATGAAAGCTTCGAGCTTTATTTCTGAAGCTCGAGCTCGGCTCGAAGATAAATTTTCAAGCTCGAGCTCGGCTCGGGCTCAACTCGTTTAGTATTTATTAATTAATTTATATTAATTATAATTATTATTATACATATAATTTAGTTATTTTTATATTTATATAAATGTTAATTATTATTATATAAATATATGTTTAATATATTAATAAAAAAATGTATAAACAGAAAGCTCGATTAGGCTCGCGAGCCGGCTCGGGCTCGGGCTCGTTTACTAAACGAGCTTGTTTTTAGGCTCGGGCTCGAGCTCGTTTAAGCTCGGCTCGTTCGAGCTTTTTTTCGAGCCGAGCTCGAGTAGCTCGGCTCATTTGCACCCCTATTTATGTGTGTGTTTTGGAAGAGTTCATCGCAACTTGTAGAATTAGAATAAAAGAATCAGTCGTTTAAAGTTACAGATAGTTGTAATTTTCTTGTTACTTTAACAAAAAGTGTGTGTGGTGTGTTTTATATCTATTGAATGTTTTTTTTTTCCCGATTGTTACTCACATTTTGGCTTCCACTATTTACATTTTGATGAAGGTGGTGGAAGCCTCTTTGGTTCTATGCAGGATTCAATATATTCTTGCTTTATATCTATCAACTACCCTTAGGGTTCCCAACGTTCTTTACTACAATATGTGATTTCATCGGCCTCTACCAAGTTTCAACAACCTTTGAATGGCCACAAATTTGTTCAAGTCTTTCACTTATCATATTTTGCTTCATGGTAACACAAATTTGTTTCATTATCGTTTCAAAATTTTGTCTTTTCAAACTCATAGTTATTAAAGTTGGCTTCTTTGTTTAATGATCCAAACAGTTATCTTTTGTCAAATTCGATTTGGAAGAAATGGATTCCATCATGTCCATGAGTGAAAGCAACTTGACTGAGTATCTTTTGCCTATAAAGAACTCTTTTTTTGTTCGTGAATCTAGGTAAGTGACATTTAATATGAATTTACGGTTTTAAAGCTTCTCTAATATTTTTTAAATGATTTATTGTGATGTTATTTGCAGATCTGGAGTAAGACATACCAATGTTTTATTAAGAGGTGCAGTTTTTCGGATATTTAGCATTAACTTCTTCACATATGGCGTCCCGGTAAATATCCTTTAAATACATCTTATAGCGAAAGAAAAAGAAGTTAAATACAAATCTTTCTTTCAAAACGTACATCTAAACATGTATGCACATCAAAGACTAGTAAGCTAATATCAAATTTCGATTCTTGGCCATGATTGTTGCTTACTTGACCTAAATGATGAATTCTGATTCCGGGTTAAGTCTAGTACCAGTTATATTTATGCTTATATGTTAAATTTTCAGTGATGAAACTGACAGGTTTCCCTTTGTGCCCTTTGTTTGTGGAGCTTCTATTTTGCAAGTGTATGCGCGTTTGGGTTACTTGCATACGTCGGTTACGTTATATTTGCTTACCCATCTTTATTTCGGTTGCATCGCCTAAACGGGCTACTCCTTGTGTTCATTCTCTTATGGGCTGTCAGTACATATATCTTTAACGTCGCATTTTCGTACCTCCATTGGGATCTTGAAAAGGTAATCTTTTTTCTTTCTTTCAAGTTTCCTCGCTTTTTTCGTTAGTGGGGGTATTGTGGTAATTTTGACCCATTTACATAGAAATGGATCTATATGACTACATGGTTTGTATTTTTCCCCAAATGGGTCAAATAAACAAGTTTAAAATGGGAACGAGTTGAACATGTTAAACAGGTTGAAAGTCACCTGAGGTCATTTGTTTTTACGCATACAAGATACAACCTCCTAAATCATTTAATATGGAGATTCAAATTAATCTTTGTAATATTTTTTTTTAAATGGACAAAAAGATGCAACCCATCGTACACTATGCAGTTAATATCGGTGATTTATCTCTGTCCCCATGTAAAATATCTGTCAGAATATCGGTACCGATATTATCGGCGATACTGACCGATATTTGACCAATTTTACGATACAAGTACCTTTCTTCTTAGTTCTACGATTCGTCTTTCTTCTTATTGCTGCTATTAGTCTTAATTGTTAATTGTTAGTGTTAAATGTTGTTTTAAGTCTTAATCAGTTCCTAACAATTATTAGTGTTTTGCCAGTTGCAAAAGGTTAATTTGTTACTGGTAGGAGAGTATACTGAATTGTTAGTGTTAAATTGCTATATATATATATAAATTTTACATGATATTAAAATTACCGATATCCCACCGCGATAACCGATATCCGATTTTTTACCGCATTAACTGCTTAGACTCACCGCCTCTACTTTGTGTGATGGGAAAGTTTTTGATGTTGCTTTTTTTATTTTGTTTTACAAAACGGCATAATCAGGATATGGAGATTTGGGAAATGGTGGGACTTTGGCATTATCCTATTCCTGGATTTTTTATACTTGCTCAATTTTGTCTCGGAGTTTTGGTTGCGCTCGGGAATCTTGTGAACAACTCTGTTTTTCTTTACATCTCCGATGAGGAGGACCAGCCGACATCAAATGGAGATGCCACTCAGGAAGGTGATATTTTGTTACATATTTTTACTAGTCGGTTTGATGCTAAAGCTATAGTTAACATCTGTTTTTATATGTTCTTGAATAAAGAACATGTGTCGATAGTTTTATTTAGTTTAAACTAAAGATGGGACATGTGAAATGGTGTGGAAAATAATATAAAGAGTAAAGTACACGGATGGTCCCTGTGGTTGACCAAAATTTTGGATTTGGTCCCTAGCTATTCAAAACCACACGAATGGTCCATGTGACACTTTGTAACGTATTTAGTCCCCAACTGTTGCCAAAAGTACATGGATGGTCCCTGTGGTTTGCACTTTGTAACGCATTTAGTCCATAACCTGGACATGCTGAAACCTTTAGATTTGTTAGTTGGGGACTAAATGCATTACATAGTGCAAACCACAGAGGGACCATCCGTGTACTTTTGAAAAGCTAGGGACCAAATCCAAAATTTTGGTTAACCACAAGGACCATCTGTGTACTTGACTTTAAATATAAATGAATAGAAGGGGTGTGGCCGTGTGGGAATTGGCCAAAGTCTCACTCACATGGTGTATCTTTAATGCATAAAACTTCATAAACCATTGTACCAAAACCTTAGATTAGTATTGAAAGAATTAGATTTTATAAATTATATTAGACACACTTTTTGTCTATTTCTTAACATGTGGTTACAACTTACGACAGTTACGGAAGATACAAAAGTACTGATTGTGGCTACAATTGCTTGGGTACTAAGGAAATGTTCTCGTGCTATCATGCTAGTGCTAATATTTCTCATTGCAATGAAGCCCGGTTTCATCCACGCTTTGTACAGTACGATAAATTTGAACTTATATTATTTTGTTTATGATTAAATATTTAAATCCCATCACATGAAAAAAGCACTAAATTTGTTTAAAATTGTGTTTTCCAGTGATATTCTTTTTCCTGTATCTTTTAAGTCACGACATCGGCGATAAAGTACGGCATACGCTTCTTCTTTTGTGCGAACTTCATTTTGCTTTGTTGTACTCTCTTCAAATAACTCTCGTGTCTCAAGCTTTGGAGAAAAGTGGGTCCCTGAGTTTGGAAATCTTATCTCAGTTAGGTACGAGTACGACTTTGATTGCTTTTGTTTTCTTTTTGTTTCACGTACACGTGGCAATATTGACCCGTTTAGAATTCGCAACAGGTTTCTGTGGACAAAATAGCCCGTGGGATTTTGTGGAAATCGCATTGCTTGCATGCTTCTGTGCGATTCATAAACACGGATACGACTTGCTGTTTTCATTCTCGGCAATCGTGCAACACACGCCGTATCCTCCAGTCGGGTTCAGCATCTTGAAAGCGGGTTTGAACAAATCGGTTTTGTTGTCTGTTTATGCCTCGGGAACCGCCACAAACAGTGACGATAATCTATCCCAAGGTTTTTTACTTTTGTCCTACATTATATTATTGCGATTCAATTTGTTCAACTATGTACTTAACTGTTTTATTTTGTTTTAATTCAGAGAGAAAAGTGGCTTCATATCTTGGTGCAATCGGCCAGAAATTTCTGTCAATATATCGATCGTTTGGCACGTACATTGCGTTTCTAACAATACTCATCACAGTTTATATGGCAAGGCCCAATTTCGTATCGTTCGGATTCATTTTCCTTCTTCTATTTTGGATCACCGGTAGACAACTTGTTCAAAAAACAAAACGCCGCCTTTGGTACCCACTAAAGCTGTATTCAATCGTCATGTTCATTATCACCTACATTTTAAGTATTTTTCCTGCTTTCAAATCATGGGTATCCACAAAAGTCGATCTTTATGCATACCTTGGGTACAATCCGGATGCCTCGTTGTTAACAAACGTATACGAATCATTAGCAATAATGATCGTCATGCAACTTTATAGCTACGAAAGGAGGCAAAGCAGGTATAGAACGTTAGAAGATCCAAACCGAATGCAATTCGGGTTTGTCGGGTTTATTCAACGCCTTTTAATATGGCACAGTCAGAAGATACTGTTCGGTGCTATGTTTTATGCTGCGATATCTCCGATAAGTGCTTTTGGGTTTTTACATCTTCTTGGTATCGTGTTATGTTCCATTTTACCAAAAGCTTCACGGATCCCGTCAAACTCGTTTCTTGTCTACACGGGGGTTCTCGTGACGGTTGAATACTTGTTTCAGATGTTGGGTGGATTAGTGGGTATGTTTCCGGGCCAACAATATTACAGTCTGTCGGTTTTTCTTGGGTTGAAGGTTTACGATAGCGGGTTTTGGGGTGTGGAAGCGGGGTTGCGGGCTAAAGTGCTGGTGGTTGCCGCTTGTACGCTGCAATACAACGTTTTTTATTGGCTCAAAATGATGCCTAGTTGGTTTTCGGGTGTTGGTCAATGGGAAGAGCCATGCCCGTTATTTTTTTCCGAAGAAGATGTGTTGCGAAATGTAGATAACGACGCAGCGGCAAGTTCAAGTGGTGGGAAAACCGGGATTAGAACCAGTAGCTCGTGGGCGTCGGCTCGTGATTCGGGTACGAAAACGGGGGTAACCGAGAGTAACAGTAGACGATACTTGCTTGGGTACTTTTTGGGGAGTGTTAACGAGAGCCATAAATGGAACAAAAAACGGGTTCTTGAATTACGAAAAGAAAGATTCATAATGCAGAAAACTTCATTGAAAGTATACTTGAAGTTTTGGTTGGAAAACATGTTTATACTTTTCGGGCTGGAGATCACTATGATCGCACTGCTTCTCGCGAGTTTTGCTCTTCTTAACGCTGTTTCAATTCTTTATATCGCGTCACTTGCAGCTTGCGTGCTTTTAGGTCGCCAGTTTATACGAAAAGCATGGCCGTTTTTCGTTTTCCTGTTTGCTACTATACTCGTGCTAGAATATTTCGCCATTTGGAGGAACCCGGTCCCGTCTATTGAACCGGAACCCGAAGACATCATCCGATGCCATGAGTGCTGGCGGTATTCGGTTCAATATTTTGGCTATTGCTGCGACTGTTGGCTAGGGCTCACCGTTGATGATCCGAGAGTACTCAGCAGCTACTTTTTGGTCTTCATGTTTGCGTGTTTCAAGCTTCGAGCGGATCGATTCGGTAGCTTCTCTGGCTCGTTCACTTACCGACAAATGATAGCTCAACGGAAGAATTCGTTCGTATGGCGAGATCTCTCGTTCGAAACCAAATCAATGTGGACGATTCTTGACTACCTGAGACTGTATTGTTACTGTCATTTGTTAGATCTTGTTCTCGCGTTGATTTTAATCACGGGAACGCTCGAATACGATATTTTACACCTCGGATATCTTGCTTTTGCTCTGATTTTCTTTCGAATGAGACTTACGATACTCAAGAAAAAGAATAAAATATTTAAGTGGTTGCGGATGTACAATTTTGCCGTCATCGTTCTTTCGCTGGCGTATCAATCTCCGTTTATCGGTGCTTTCAATGACGGAAAATGTGAAACGGTGGATTATATCTACGAGGTTATCGGGTTTTATAAGTACGATTACGGGTTTAGAATCACATCACGGTCAGCTTTGGTTGAAATCGTCATTTTTATTCTGGTATCACTGCAATCATATATGTTCGCTTCAGAAGAATTCGATTACGTGTTTCGGTATCTCGAAGCTGAGCAAATCGGCGCGATTGTACGCGAACAGGAAAAGAAAGCTGCCTGGAAAACCGCACAGTTACAGTACATCCGCGAAGCTGAGGAGATGAAACGGCAGCGTAATTTGCAAGTCGAGAAGATGAAATCCGAGATGCTTAATTTACAAATCCAACTTCAGAGCACGGATACCGCACCGGCACCAAGCACCGACGGTTCTCCTTTACGTGAGGGTTTAAGGAGACGAAGAAGCACCGAACCCACCACTTTAAATCTCGATAACGAAGATGCAACTCCCAAGAAACAAAAGTCTGATGCTTTTGTCGACTCGTTTTTTCCTTACGAAAGTTTGTCTGCGGTTGCGTCTCCCAAGAAAACATCGCTTTCGGAGATCACCGAGTTTGAAGAGGACGTGCCAGAGATGCAAAATAAACGAAGGGCACCAAAGCGAGACACCTCATTGAAATCCGCCGTACAGTTGATCGGCGACGGTGTTTCTCAAGTACAATCAATCGGAAATCAGGCGGTTACGAATCTAGCAAATTACTTTAATATCCCACACGAAAATTCAGATTCTGATTCAGACGTTCCGTCCGAATCGTTAAAAGCCGATACACATGACCAGATGGAAGGTTACATGGCTTTCAACCGTTCTACAGCTTCTGTGGAATCGGATAAAAGTGATTCGCCAAGCATACGTATCGGCCATATCTTCCAACATATATGGGCGCAAATGCGATCGAACAACGATGTCGTGTGCTACTGCTGCTTTCTCATCGTATTTCTATGGAACTTTAGCCTGCTTTCGATGGTGTATCTTGCAGCTCTGTTTTTGTACGCACTTTGTGTCAATACGGGACCGAGTTATACGTTCTGGGTCGTAATGTTGATCTACACCGAGTTCTACATCTTGATTCAGTACATGTATCAAATCATCATCCAACATTGCGGTTTTACAATCCAATCAGCGTTTCTCTCTGAATGGGGGTTTCCGACTAAAAAGATAACTTCGTCATTCGTTATCAGCTTGTTACCTCTGTTTCTCGTTTACCTATTCACCCTAATTCAAAGCTCGATAACTGCTAAAGACAGTGAATTGGTAACGGAGTTCAGTAGTCTCATCGGGGGGATCACGAATCAAAATGAGCTTCTTGTGAATCCGAATTGGCGGGAAAACACACAAAAGGTTATTCGACTTGCAAAAAACTTTGCAATGTTGATCATCAGAAACTGTACTCGATATTGGAAATCTTTAACGCAAGAAGCTGAATCTCCCCCGTATTTCGTCCAGTTATCGATGGACGTTCGTTATTGGCCCGAAGACGGGATCCAACCGGAAAGAATCGAGTCGGGAGTGAATCAAGTTCTTCGATTGGTTCATGATGCAAGATGTAAAGAACCGAACCCGACAACGTGCCCTTGTCCCAGTATTGTTCAAGTTCAAAGCATTGAAAAAAGCGAAGAAGACTCGAAAGTTGCATTAGTGGTTTTCGAAGTGGTTTATGCATCACCACCGGAAGAGTGCACGTTAACCGAAAGATACAAATCGTTAACCCCGGCAGCCGATGTAGCTAAAGAAATAACTGAAGCACAAAGTGCAAATCTTTTCGAAAAAGTTGGGTTTCCGTATCGGATTATTTCAGTAATCGGTGGTGGAAAACGAGAAATTGATCTTTACGCGTACACATTTGGTGCTGATTTGGCGGTTTTCTTTTTGGTTGCAATCTTCTATCAATCTGTTATAAAAAACAAAAGCGAATTACTGGATGTTTATCAGCTTGAAGATCAGTTTCCAAAGGAGTTTGTGTTCTTTCTAATGGCAATTTTCTTCTTAATCGTGCTTGATCGGATTATATATTTGTGTTCGTTTGCTACCGGTAAAGTCATATTCTACATTTTCAACCTTGTGCTTTTCACGTATTGTGTAACGCTTTACGCTTGGAATACAAAACCTTCACAACAAAGTGCAGTGGGCTTTGCACTCCGAGCAATATATCTCACAAAAGCCATATCGCTTGCATTTCAAGCAACGCAAATACGATCCGGTATTCCTCATAAAAGTACGTTATACAGGCAGTTTTTGACTAGCAGTGTTTCAAGAGTTAATTATTTGGGGTATAGACTCTATCGGGCCCTACCATTTCTTTACGAGTTAAGATGTGTGCTTGATTGGTCATGCACTACCACATCGTTGACCATGTATGACTGGCTTAAGGTATGTTTTGAAAATGATTATTTGATAATTACGCTTTTAAAACTAAAGTAAAATGCCATTTTCGTCCCTGAGGTTTGGCCACTTTTGCAACTTTTGTCCAAAGGTTTGTTTTTTCGCATCTGAATCCAAAAGGTTTGAAATCTTGCCATTTTCATCCTACTCGTTAACTCCATCCATTTTTCTCTGTTAAATGAGGAGCATTTTCGTCTTTTTCAACATTTTTATTAAAATAAAAACACTATAAGAAATAAAGATACACCTCTGTTGACTTTCTCACCACCCAAACCATTTAATCATCACTAAAATGTCTAAAAAGACGAAAATACCCCTGACTTAACCTTAAAAAATGGATGGAGTTAACGACTCGGAAGAAAATGGCAAGATTTCAAACCTTTTGGATCCAGATGCAGAAAAACAAACCTTTGGACGAAAGTCGCAAAGGTAGCTAAACCTCAGGGACGAAAATGGCATTTTACTCTTAAAACAATTCTATATCAGTAACTAAATTGTTCTTTTTTGTTTCTTCGGTTTGCAGTTGGAGGACATAAATGCAAGCTTGTACCTGGTGAAATGTGATTCGGTTCTAAATAGAGCGAATCATAAACAAGGAGAACGGCAGACACGAATGACAAAATTTTGCAACGGCATATGCTTATTCTTTATACTGATCATCGTCATCTGGGCTCCGATGCTTGTAAGATGTCAGCTAATGTTGCACTTACAATAGGGGAGATAAATTAAATATTCTTTTGTTTATATCTAGTTGAAATATTACTTTTGTTTCTTGACAGATGTATAGTAGCGGGAATCCAACAAACATTGCAAACCCCATCAACGATGCCAGTATTCAGTTCGACATAAAAACCGACGGTGGAAGATTAATGTTGTACCAAACAACTTTATGTTCAATCACCCCTTGGACCGACTTTGACTCTTCGGTTGACCTTGACCCGTATGGCTATCTTGAATCGTATAACGTAAATGATATTCAACTGATTTGCTGTCAAGCAGATGCCACCGATCTATGGCTTGTTCCAAATGTCATTCAAACCAGATTCAGTCAGTCAATCGATAAAAATATGGATATGAAATTCAGTTGGATACTCACTCGAGATAGGCCGAAAGATAAAGAAGTCGTCAAGTTTGGGCAAAATTTGGCCCATTCAGATCTACCCGACCCGTCAGCAGTTAAACAAGTTCTAGAAGGTTCTAGTGATACTTTTAGGGTAAACAACACGTATCCTCGGTATTTTCGTGTTACGGGTTCTGGGGAGGTCAGAGTGTTTGACCAAGAGGTATATAACTACATAATATATATATGATTTATCTGTATTTAGTTTCTTGTCACCGCTTTAACTTGATGATCTGAATTGATGATATTTTGCAGGCAACTGGTGTAGACGGGGCGCTTTTTTTGAACCGTGGGGAGTCACAATGGTGGTCGTTTTACGATATTAGTTTGTTGAACTCAAGTGTGTGTGGAGATTTGATGGGGCCCATGGCGATTGTTGTGTCAGAAGAAACGCCACGTAAGTGTTGTGTGAATTTGTAGGTTTATAAAGTTGTGAGTTTCACGTCACTGAGTGATATATATATTTTCTTTTCAGAGGGTTTTCTTGGAGAGACGTTGAGTAAGTTCAGTATATGGGGTCTTTATATTACATTTGTGCTAGCGGTTGGTAGATTCATCCGGCTTCAATGCTCAGATCTGAGAATGAGAATCCCGTTTGAAAACCTTCCTTCTTGTGACAGGTACCGTCTTTAACGACCCCACAACAAATGGATTTATGTGAACTAGTTTCATGCGGAAACTTATTTTTGGTGTATTGAACAGGTTGATTGCGATTTGTGAGGATATATATGCTGCTAGGTCTGAAGGGGAGCTTGGAGTGGAGGAGGTGTTGTATTGGACATTGGTGAAAATATACAGGTCGCCGCACATGCTGTTAGAGTACACAAACCCCGAGTAGTTTGTTAGAAAGTCAAAAGTCAAAGATACCCAGTTATTTCAGGAAAAGAAGTGGCTAACTATACAATTGCTAACATTAAGGTAAATCCCAAGCTTTAGACACAGAGAGAAAGAGAAAGTGTGTGTGTGTGTGTGTGTATCAATCCATTCATTAATCTTGTATCATGTATATGTATGTGTATATGTTGATAAGAGAGATTTGCGTCGAGTACCTTGTAACATATATAACACAATTCTTATGTTGTCAGTTAATCAAAAGTGTAACTTAGACAAATGCTGATTTGTAACATCTAGTGTATCAAACTACATGTATTCATGCATCAAAACAACTTACAGTGCTTCTTGACCTTAGACGGCTGACAACTGTCTGTATGTTGATTTGTGAATGCTTGCAGACAAGTTAACGCGCTTGGTTGGTTTGGTAAAATCACTCTGATTTGATTATTTTACAAAGCAATGTGTATGCATAAAGTTGAACTAACGCTATGCAAATGTCGAAAGTGTGTTGCACACCTGCACACCATCTACATACCATTTTGGTTTTATTTATACTAAATTTAGTAAAAAAAAAAAACAAACCCTATAACACAAAAATATAGCTAAGCCTTTAGATGAAATGAAACAATATTGTGTGTTTAATGAACTCCCTCTCTTTCCCTCTCAACACTTCGAAAAGGCCATCGCGACTTTCTTAATACGTAGACGTACATGTCACAATGCAACTCAGTTGAACCTGAACCCCAACACCATTATTTTCGCATACATGCATTTGTTAGTTAGGCATTGCATTAACTCGATAAAGCGTGTACTCATTGTTTAGCACTGTATTTTGTATGCAAGAAAATCTGATTTTCAATAAAGAAGTATTATGAAAATTTTGGCACAAGTATCGTCTTGTTTGTCCTCTATTTCGTGGGAGGTTAATCCCCTTGAGCAGGATCGTATCTGTTGTATGTCGAGTCACAATTCGTTCAATGTGTATCAGGTCATACGGATCCATGCAAATTGAAGCAACCCGTTACCCACGTTCACCACCAACCATAGTTTCTCCATGTCTTTTCATGTTTAACGCGGTAACATTTGCAAGTTAAATTCATTTGCCATACGAGTAGATTGAGTGGCGAATCTGTATCTCTATCGATCCGTAGCCTATTCGTTTTATTTTATTACAGTCCGGTCTAGCACACCCACCTGGTCCTAAGAATAACACTGTACTCCGTGTAGCAAAGAAAACAAAAAACACAAAAGCCATACAACAAACTCAATTGTATTCATCATAGTCGCAGGATCATCAGACCCCATACGAGATACCATTCCCTGGTTCCTACTAAAAACTTACGACTACAGCCACTTTACAACATATTCCAGTTCAATTTGGCCGAGAGTCATGAACACAAAACCTAAACATACAATACGATTAAAAAAAACATAATCCTGATTTTACGTCATAATAGAACCTTAAAAACACACCCATAAACCAACCAACCAACCGACCGACTGACCAACTAACCTTTTTAAGTTGATTTCTTCTGTTTCTTGACACTGGGACTCTTGACATTCGGACTCGAGCTTTTTTTCTCGATATGTTCTGGAATTGTGTCGCTCATGACCTTAGGAGACGTGAAACAGAAATCAGTAGGCGACACGTTGCTGTATTCCGGGTGTTCTTTGAGGTACGTTATGATTCCCGGAGCTGCTCTAACCCTTGTGCCATCGGGAGTGATATACTGCACATCCATTTTAGAGTAATCTCTTCTCAGTACAATTACTCTCTGAAAGCCTTTTGGGGTTTTTGGGATGTTGGGTTTATCCATGACCCATGTTCTAGAAGAATCATACTCGATATCAGCAGGAGTATCGCAGACGATCCCTTCAAGTTTGTTGCAAACAAATGGGTCCTCACTTTGCTTACTTCTGAACTCTTCAAATTGATCTTCAGTTGCTAATGTCCTCCACTTGAAACAGTCGTTGCATTGAACAGCAAATGTGTCGACCGAACTCTGAGGTGGGCCCCTTGATTTCTGCATGAATTCAGTTGATAATTTAATTCAAATCGGATTAATAGACCAACACGGATGTAAGAAAACTATTCATATAAAAACAAGACATTAAAGAAAACCTTGTAGGCTTATGTTTGATCTCTTAGATACTTCTAAGAAAACTATTCACATAAGCAATTGTATGTAGGGCTAGTCAGATAAAGTGGGACGCTTACGCGGTTGTAAACATACCGATTAACGAATGTAATTGATACAATTGTTTATGCATTATTATTTGACAAAGATAATCACATAACTATCAAGGCTTAAAACAACGGAAACGAGCCTCGAGGCGTTTTCCGTTAGCGTCACGAGGCGTAAGCCTTGAGACATTATTAAAAAATAATTAATATATATATCGTAAAAATCACAATTTATTTAATAAAAAACAAACATCATAAATATCAGAATTTAAGCACAAAAATAGTTCAGCAACCTAATTTAGTAATGTTATGACATTTAAATATTATAAAACGCGTTTCCTCCACATCATCGTCAATGTTTTCATCAACCAAATTTAGTTCGTCACCACTCACCGTCATCTTCATCGTCGTTTATTAGGGATAACAAATAAACAACATTACACAAAACAATGTTATAAACACACAATGACTAAAATCCACCAAAACTCCCTGAGTTTTCACGATAAAACATAATATATCTGCAGACAGACAACAGAGATATAGAAAATCATGTTTTTGATACCCTTAATAAACACACACACACACAAGATATTCAATTCAAACATGTCATTTGCATAATTGACATAGGTTATATCACACAACTGTTTAATTGTTTCGACCCGTACCGTTTTGACCCGAATGGGTGGTTGTGGGTGCCGGGGTGATGGATTCCAATTCATTTGACAACCAAACACAACAAAAATGGAATTGAGATTCCAATTCCAACAATTTCCAATTCCAATTGGAATGTTTAAATTCCAAATCCAATTCCTTCAAATTCTAAATCCTATACAAATTCCAATTCCAATTCCAAATCATTCCACGAACCAAACGCTCCCCTAGAACTACAGAACAACATGACATAAGCCAAAGTTGGTACAAATTAAACATACAAAAACAATTACTTCAAATCATACAAATATCAGAATTCCTATGACCAAAACCGCAGATCGGAATTGAAAACACGTACAACGCACATCAGATTCGCATAAAACCCCAAAATTACATCGGAAACCCTAAAAACATTAAAACACCGTACAATGTTTGGCATCATAAAACGACAAGGACAAAATAGAAAGAAATTGGGGATTTTGTTAACCTTAGCAGACGATTTGGGAGTCTTGTTGACCGCCGGTGATCCGTTTGCAGCCTCTTTCTCTTTCTCCTTCTCGTTCTCCATAGTAGCTGAGTCTCCTCACACGTGTGTCCGTCGTGAAAGTGGGTCGCACTTATATTTGTATCGGCATCGTATGTGTTTTGTTTCGACACCACTATGTTAATTGGAGTGGTGGTGCTAAGCGGGCCCGGGTTAAACCCGAAACCAACCCGGGCATCCACGATAAACCTAAGATGTGTTTGGTTAGTTGACAGTAGGGGTGTTCAAAAAAATCCGAATCCGAAACCGAATTATCCGAAATTCCGAATTATCCGAAAATTCGGATATCCGAAAATTCGGATATCCGAAAATTCGGATATCCGAAATTCAGATATCCGAAAATTCGGATATCCGAAAATTCGGATTCGGATATCAATATCAAAAATTTTCGGATATTTCGGATATCCGATATCCGAAATCCATTAAATAATATAATTTTTTAATTATTATATATATACACTTATGTTTCTTTGTGATAACCCTACCGCCCCTTTCCACTGTCCAGCTCTCATTTTCCCCATCTCCATCCATTTTAGTCTTGTACTCTCCTTCAATCAATGACTAATTCAATTTGTTTAAGAGTTCATCTCAACGAATCCTTCTATCTGTTCAAGAAATCATCTTGACATCATTCAAGACTTCGATCGACGACTCATTCGATCTGTTCTTTGGCTTTGGCTCTTCGATCTGTTCTTTGGTTCGTCGATCTGTTCATGGGCTCTTCAACCTGTTAATTTTAAGAATACATTGTGCTCTCTCTACTTTTTTCCCTTTCATTAGTGTTGGATGATTTCTATTCTGTGCCATTTTGTCTATATCTAAAACTTTTTAGTTATTTACAAACGCAAATCAAGTGATGAGATTAAAAGAATACAAGGTTATGGATCTAGGTTCTTCATATCTCCACCTTTTAAATAATATTATAATATTAAAAGCAAAAGAATAGAAAGATCGGATGTATATCTGATGAACAGATGAAGCCATTGATATAAATGTAACATTTTCTTTTTTTGAGTTACGGATATCCGGTTCATTATCCGAATCCGTATCCGAAATTTTCGGATATCCGAAATTTTGGATACGGATTCGGATAGTAAAAAATAACTATCCGAAATTTCGGATAACCGAAATTCGGATATCCGAATTTTCGGATATTCGGTTTTGAACACCCCTAGTTGACAGATAATAGAATTACAAGTTTTGTTTTTTATGTTTATATAAAATTTAGTCGGTGTTTTTTGCGTTTAAAATTGTCGAGTTTTGCACTTAATGCTTTAAAATCTTAAACGATTTATCATTTAACCTAACCCAGTTAATTTTAGCTATCTAGTTGATTTTAGTTGTTAAGTGGAGGGAAATTTGATCTTTTTAGTTATTTTTTAAAAAACCATTTTAAGAATTAAAACAAAAAAGATATATCTTTTAAAAACTAATCGGCCCTTGTCTTAATTGCTGAGTGTTATGTGCCTTATGTCCAAGGCTTGATGCAAAACTACTATCGAGCCGGGGGTCTCGCTGGACGTAGCCTCTCTATTTCTAACGGGTAGAGGTAAGATTGTTTACATTTTACCCTACTCAAACCCTACCTTAGCTTTGCTATTGGTGGGAATTCTGAGTATGATGATGATGATATATCTTTTACCCCATCCTCTCTATTCCCCTCTCTCTCTCTCTCTATATATATATATATATATAGAGGGTAGGGCTCCTAAGAGAAGTCCACCACCCTATTTAAGAAACTTGAGAAGCAATCTGGACCACACATTTTCCCTAAGCAAAAAATGCAAAAAAAGTGAAAAAAATGCAATTTTTTTTTTTGGGAAAAATCGCAGCTTTTTCTTTAAGGATTAAATTATTTATTTATTTTTAAAATTTTTTTTTTATGATTTATACACATGTGTATATTGTTAATCTTTTAACTATATATATATATATGTATATTGACAATTATACATATATGTATATACATGTTGAAAAAATATGTGTTATAAATCCTAAACCTTATACCATAAACACTAAAGCTAAACCTTAATGCTAAACCCTAAACCCTAAAGCTAAACTCTAATTCTAAACCCTAATGCTAAACCCTAAAGCTAAACCCTAATTCTAAACCCTAAAGCTAAACCCTAATGCTAAACCCTAAAGCTAAAACTAAACCCTAAAGCTAAACCCTTAATGCTAAACCGTAAAGATAAAGCTAACCCAAAAGTAAAAGCTAAACCCTAATGCTAAACCCAAAAGCTAAACCCAAAAGCTAAACCCTAATGCTAAACCCTAAATACTATTACTAAACCCTAATGCTAAACCCTAATGCTAAACCCTAATGCTAAACCCTAAAGCTAAACCCTAAACCATAAAGCTAAACCCTAAACCCTAATGCTAAACCCTAAATACTAATGCTAAACCCTAAATAACACTTATTTTTCAATTTTAAACATGTATATACATATATGTATAATTGACAATATACATATATGTATAGTTAAAAAGATTAACAATATACACATGTGTATAAATCGCAAAAAAAAAAAAAATTAAATTCTTAAAGAAAAACCTGCGATTTTTCCAAAAAAAAAAATTGCATTTTTTTTTACATTTTTTTTGCATTTTTTTGCTTAAGGAAAATGTATGGTCCATAATGCTTCTCAAGTTTCTCAAATAGCCTACTACTTCTCACATGATCCTTATCCTATATATATATATATATATATATATATATATATATATATATATATATATATATATCTTTCTCTCTCTCTACCACCATCAACACAACCACCCCCACCCACTTGACCACCTACTCCGACGCATCACCGTTAACCTCCCCAACCATAGGAGAATCTACTTTAACACGATTCTCTGTAAACTTCGTCTCACATATCAAGTTTCTTACGCTTCTGTTTAAGCCCTAATCACTCTCTTATCCTTCTTTCTCACATTCAAAATAACAGTCCGAGACAACCGCATTTCCAAGTCCACAACACTCCACCAAACACTCCTATATCATACAATCTATATCTCTAAACCTACACACACACACCCCGATTTATACATTGTAATCATTGATCATAACTTCAAATCGAGTATGTAATGTGTCAATACTTAATAAACTTTATTGCTTACTGTAAAAACTGGTAAATTTGATTAGATTGATGACGATAACATATCTAAAAGCCTAGAAACCGTCAAGTTCAACTTCTGGATTCGATTTTTGCCGATTTTGAGGCTCCGGTTAGGTTTTAGGACTTGACATATGTATCGATTTTCAATAAGTCATCATAATAATATTGTGTGTGAGATGGAGGTAGGGGCAAATGTTCTTGTAGAGAAAGGGTTTTTCGGGTTTCGGACTTTAAAACGGAAAAATCCGGGTGGGTTGTTGAAGGTGTGGTCACAAGCTTGTGGAGGTGGTAGAAAGAGAGAGAGAGAGAGAGAGAGAGAGAGAGAGAGAGAGAGAGAGAGAGAGAGAGAGAGAGAGAGAGAGAGAGAGAGAGAGAGAGAGAGAGAGAGAGAGAGAGAGAGAGAGAGAGAGAGAGAGAAGGGGGGGGTAAGAGAGATGTGTGTGTATATATATTGTTTTATTTATTAAATGGTTTTTTAAATAAATAAGTAAAAAGACCAATTTGCCCTCCACTTAACAGTTAAAATTAACTAGGTTAGGGTCAAAAGACAACTATAAATGGTTTTGAAACATTAAGTACAAGACTCGTCAATTTTAAAGGTAAAAGACACCACCTAGAATTTGGTAAAAGCATAAAGGACAAAACTTATAATTCACTCAAAGAAAAACATAAAGATTAATTTTAAAGGTTAAGGACACCGCGCCTGTTGTTGTTTCCTACACTTTCTACCCAAACCAAACTCCCTATTTGATCATCTCCCTTATTTATAAATCATTAACTTTATTATCCAATGAAAACCTTAATCAGCCAGCAACATCAAGTACCACAATCTCTCTCACCAATCACACCACCACCTCTCAAAGTCTCAAGTCACATTACCTTCACAATTGTTGAAGCTAATCAAACCAAACACAAACTCGTGCACTCTAATTAACCTAATAAAATATGTAAAAACCCAAACAAATGTGTAACTCAACCAATTAAATACGAGTGCATGTGGTCGTGAATGCGGTGTTATGTCAATGGTGATGGCAAAACACAACATTCAAATATTTTCTTGAAACACATAATGACTCAAGTTTAAGCATTACAATTTACAAGTATAAATGTGGGTAAGCCCAACAACCTAAGTGAACTTCTTTGGGTAAGCCCAACAAGCTAAATGAACTTTTATGTTAAGCCCAACAACCTAAGTGTTCTTTAGTTGGGCTCAGAAAACAAGTGAATTTTCATTTTCATTTTCATTTTCAACGTATACAATTCCCATGGGCGGGAATAGTTGTTCGCAGCCATTGGCTGAAATGGGCGGCCGCCCCTTCCTTATTGGACCAACCAATTTATTATTTTATACACGCTTTAAAATTACGGTTTTGCTCCGGAATAGTGTTTCTCTGCCATTGGTTCAAATGAGCGGTGAGCATTACCCATTGGACCAACCAGTTTATTATTTTATGGCTGAAATGGGCGGCCGCCCCTTCCTTATTGGACCAACCAATTTATTATTTTATACATGGTTGCAAAAGTCGCTAGGCGCTCCCTAGTCGGATTCGGGAGTACTCGGGAAGTACTCGGCTTAGGCGGAGATTACTCGGGGAGTAATTGGCCTGGGAGACCAGTACTCGTGCCTCGGCAGCCTACCTTGTAGCGAGTACTCGGGAAGTACTCGAAGCCTAGACGGGACTTTTACAACCATGATTTTATACACGCTTTAAAATTACGGTTTTGCTCCGGAATAGTGTTTCTCTGCCATTGGTTCAAATGAGCGGTGAGCAATACCCATTGGACCAACCAGTTTATTATTTTATACCCACTTTAAAGTTACAGTTTTGCCCGCTATTAACAAAATACGGTTTTGCCCCAGCTTCAAAATACATTTACCCTTTTGCCCCGAGCTAAAAAATACGATTTCGCCCTCGGTAAAAAAATTACGCTTTTACCCTCGGCCTAAATTACGTTCTCGCAACAGTTAAAAATAAAATTTTGTTTTCCCCCCGGCTCAAAATTACGAATTTACACCAGTTTATTATTTTACACTTACTTTAAAATTACGGTTTTGCCCATAGTTTAAAATTACGTATTTGTCCCCAATGCAACATAAATTTATGCTCTTGCCCTCAGCTAAAATTTACGAATTTCCCCTCGATCCAAAATTACGATATCACCCTCAATTCAAAATAACGTATTTGCCCCCCGTAAAAAATAAAAATATGGTTTTCCCCTAGCTAAAAATTAGGATTTTACCCTCGGGAAAAAAATGATTTTCCCCAAGTAAAAATAAAAATATGACTTTGCCTCTAGCTAAAAATCGTGTCAAAAAACTGCCTAACACTCTTTTTACTTTTTATTTCTATCAAAACTATAGTACTGTTTTTTAATTGGTTGATAATTGTTCGGCCATCGCCCCGCAACGCAGGCAGGGCATCACCTAGTTATTTTCCGTGAACCATATAAAATAACTTATGCGATGGCTAGAGTGTTCACCAAATCGAATATCCCGTTATTTAACTTTTGATTTTTTGAAGTGTATTCAAATTTGAATTTGAATTAGAATTTTAAAAGACTGATCCGGGTTTAAACGTTCAATTTCTAGTATACGAACAAACTAAATTATAAGAAAAGAATAAGTAAAGAAATCTATATATATAATAAATGAATAAGGTTTGGGACACATGTCCTCACATGGTGCAACCATTTTGGTTTTTTCCCGCCTTTTTTTTAGGTTCATCTCTTAATATCGGTTGACCCGACCCGGTATTAAATACATTTCCTAAATTTGATTACCATCTAATAATAGCCTAAATCAATACCATAACCCCCATTGCATCTCACATCTCTCCTCTCAATCATTGTTCCAAACACTCTTAAGAACCTAAATGAAGATCATCGTCAACAATCGTCTTGATTGACAGTAAGCAATTGGATTCCATAATCTGTTGTCAAGATTTTGTGTTATTGTTTGTGATTTTGAACTTCGTGTACTATAATCGTTAGGTTATTATGGATTTGGAAGAATGATACACAAAATCTCTTACATCAAAGGTATTTTTATCATTTGAGCATTTGTTATTTTGCTTTTTATTACTTTGATTTTGTATTAGGATGTTATTTGTTTTGATCGGTTACTACTGTGTAATTTGAAGGATCATTGTTTTCTATGTTTGTTTTCTCTAGCTTTTCTTTTGATTCTATAGGCATGTCTTAATGATTTTCCTAACTATTATTTTGTTTTTTTTCTTTTAAAATTCAAATAGTTCTTCGGAGAATCATTAATGTCTTTTAATTCGATAATCTTAAGGTTTTAGAAAATATGTTTGTTTTAAAGTTTTGTAATCTTGGTTGAATCTGGCTTTAATCTTGATTGTAAATATGGTTTTCTCATTTTTATTTATTGGATGGAGTTCGTTTTTCAGGTAAAAAAAATTCTTGAAAGATACTTGAAATTGATATTTATTGATTTTTACTATATTGAAACATGATATTTGTTTTATGATTACCATATTGTTTAAGGAAGCTTATTATTGATGTAAAAAATAATGTTTGTTTTTTAAAAAACATAGTTTCATGTGTTTACAGGTTTTGTTATCAAGAAAAAATATGGCCATGATGCCACCAATATTGGTGATGAAGGTGATTTTGCTTCTAATATTATGGTGATCATGGTTTAACCATGGTTTAACCATTTTCATACATCATTTTGATATTCTTTTTTAACGATTTCTACATATTCGTTCTTTATCTTTAGGAAAACAAAGAGGGCCTTAAATTACTAAAGATTCATTTACACTTATGAATTGATCAATTTGATTTTTTTAAATCTTTAATATGTAAAATTGGAAGTAGCAAAATAGAAACACATCAAAACTGGTTGAAAATTACCCAAAGTTTATTTTTTATACAACCTCTTAAATTGTTTCTTTCACTAAAAAAAGTAAGCGTATTAAAATAATATACTTTATATATTGTAAAATATAACTGAAAATATTTATACAATAATTCTAAAATGATACCATATCTTTTTAACATTTATATTATCAAACAATTAATTGCTTTTTCTTTAAATTGGTAATAAATACATTCCTTTTCATTCATAATTTGATTCCCTTCATCTTACCAACTTTTCATATATCTTTTTCGTTTAGTATATTTTTTTCATTTAGGAATGTTAACTGTCATCATTTATTCATTTCCATTTCTACAAATACGTGTAAATGATGATTTACAATTTCATAATCAATCAATAAATTTAACGTATATTTATATTATATATATTTTTATCATTTAAATACTAAGCAATGAAAAGGAGTGTTGAACGTTGACTTATCACAAGTTAAGTCTATATTTTGAATTGTTATTTTAAATTGATGTATTTAATAGGTTAGTCAAATTTATTAATTAGTTACTTTGTAAAGCTTAATTATTTTCTCCATCCATTTGTATCAGAATTAACTTTTTTAAACGTTAATCAAAATTATTAATTTAGTTTTGAATTGTAATTTTAAAGTAACATATTCAATAGGTAAGTTAAATACGTTAATGGGTTACTCCCTCAATTCTTATTCATGTTTGCAGATGGCATTTACATTTGTAAGTTTAATTTCTTATTTTTTTCTAATAAGATGAACTATTGTCACCAGCTATTATTTGATTGCCTTTGTGTAGGTTTAGGCAAATTTGAGGTTTTTTGTTTGTTGGCTGGTATGGTCATGTGATTGACTTTACTTTCACTTCGCAGTCATTGAGTATGCAGCCGTGGAAGATTTATTCTCTTTGTTTGAAGATGAAATATTCCATATCTTGGCTTGCCATCCAAGATTGTGATTGTTGCTGTATGAATGGTTTAAAATTTGAGCAAAGATGAGAATTTTGTGTGTCCTGGCGGGGTACTCGAGATGGTCATATGATTTGACTTTGCTTTCACGTGGCAACCAGTTAGTGTGTAGGAATGGCACACCCATACTCTTTCTTTAAATATTTACATATATGATCCTCATTATTCTTTCATCGTGTTTTCTAATCATTCATCGTTTACATAATATTACCCATTTTGATTGATTGCAGATCAATGGTGGATACTTGGGTAATTTCTCCTCCTTTTTTACCCACTGTAAATTTTGTTGCATGTATTCAATAATTGTTGTGTTCTAATTAAAGGTTACACCAGTTCTTTTTGATTCAGTTGTTGGAGGGCTGACGATGTTTGAGCCTACTTATGTCATTTTCTCGGGTGCCTTTTTTCATGTTATGCATATAGACTAATAATACACTTAGTAATTACGTATCTTTTTAATATTAACGATGCTTTGGTTCGTTCTTACAAGATCCAGAGAAGACCAAACTACAGCTTCTACAAAAAGCACATATGTCGTTCACCTGGTATGGTATGATAAGCCTTTAATTAAGTTTCATATAATATGTTTTTCACAGTTTGTCTTAAACTTTAATATACTTTGTAAATGCAGGGTGGTTATTTAGAAAGATAAATTCCAGTGATGTTATTAAATATGCGTCTAATGTAAGCACCGCAAGGAGGGGAAGTTGACTCTGGCCACCCTCCAATTTAGTAGCATTAGTTTTCAAATAGAAATTATGAGAAATAACACGTCAACTAAAAACGAAATAAAACCAATAGACGCTCATGTGTGAATAAAGACGTTGTGCCAATTGTATGTGTCATCCATGCAAATTGGGTGACGCCATTACTAGAAGAGAGCATGTTGCTACTTATTTACTTAGAGTACACTAGGTACCTTTGATCTCCAATCTTATATAGGTGTAAAAATGGCCGGGTCAGGTTAAGTTTAGTTTTATTTAAACGTAATAACAATTTGAATTTTTTAATCTATTATCTATATGTATAAATGAAATGGGGTTTGGGACACGTGTCCCTAAATGGTGGTTTATACATGATAATACATGTTCAATATATTCAAGAATATTGTACATAATTTTCAGTGTGTTTTAAAAAGTTTGACACTTGAAGATTTGGTTATCCATCGATGTGTGTCATCAAATGTGGCAAGTTTATGTTTATGCAATTAAGGTGTTTGATAAAAGGCTTATATGGGTTTTACCAGATAAATTCATCATTTCGGATTTAAATTAGCATCATTAGCATAAAATTCATTCTCCTTCTAAGTCGGCAATTTCAAGTGGTTCAGAAATTACAAGTGGTTTGGCGGCGAGTACAGGAGGTTCAGCGATCGGCGCTAATTGTTCAGTTCTCAGTCGGAGATTACAGGTGGTTTAGGTAGCATTATTGCTCTAATTTATTTTCTTTTTTTCCAGATTGATGTTGTAGCTAAGAGCTGTGATGGAAGGCTTCACATTGCCAACAACGATGAACGAGAAGAAAGTTTGATTCAACTACTTACGGTATTATGTTAAAGGTCACTTCTTTTGTATTTGGTGGTTTCAAGTGATGCTATTAAATGTTTACAAAATATTAAGGGTTGAGTCTTGGAACAATCAGCACATGGTCACTTTTTTATGGCCGCATGTTCGAGCCATGGTTCATCCTAAAAGTTTAGAACATTCTAATCTAACATCGCTACTAGAGTTCTTCACCGAACTCCAATTTTATCTAACAACTTCCTAAATTAAAACTTTATTATAATATATGTTCAAAGTTGTTCCAAATGCACACATCATAAGAGAAAGTCTGTCTTTGAGCGTGAAGTTGAGATGGTGTGAATTTACATTTTTTTACTGTAATCTTAAAGTACTCTATTATTTTATTGCTTCCAATTTATATTTTGTTCGATTCATATATAAAAAAGTTTTGTATTAAATTTTGTATATGTCAAGGGATGAATTTATCATAAAGACTCATTTAAGAAACATATATGACCTTTGGCAAATCATGAAGGTTTTTATGAATCTATATAAAAAATTTGTACCAAATTATTTTATAGAAATTAATTATGTTCTTATTTTAAAATTTATACACCCTCAATTCGTTGTGATAGTTGGTATTATTAAGGTTATAGATAAGCATTTTGGTTGGCACTATATGGAGTGTCCTAAATTTTAATTAGGGCGGATACAGATCTTATAGACTATGTGGGCATGGAGGAGCATTTGTTTCATGTGTGCAACAATTATCATTGTGATGAAAGGGGTTACATATCCAGTTGAAAGGTATTATGAGCCTATTTTTATCTATTTTAATAATTATATTTATTAAAATATAAACGATTTGTATATATTTTTTTATTTAATTTAACTAGATTCAAAATAAAAGTTCAAGTGGAAGACATTAGTGATGATGTTCCAATAATATTATTTCATCCTCCGGCTGATGAAATTATTGAAAAAGTTGTTCTCAAGTCTGCCGACCAGTTGCTTCAAGAAAACACAACATCTGTATGTATAAGTAATTTTTACTTCACCTATATATTTTTGTCATTACATTTAAATTTTTGGTTATATTAATTTAATCATAAAATATTATGATTCACAGGATGTTGAAGAAAGTTAGCTTTCCTGTGGATTTAAACAAGTTCATTGGAAAGATGTTTGCTTTTAAAATTGAGATAACAACTTATAATATGACTAACTTTGATGAAATGTATTTGTTACAAACATGACCGATGATGAGTCAATTATTAATGAGCTCAAAGAAAAGATGAAGATTACTGAGTTATTTTTTATAAAAATAGATGATTCATATTAATACATTAATATTTACAATTTATGTAATTCTATTATTAGTAACTTAATTTTGACATTTGTCTCAGGGAAACAATAAAGAATTTATCCAAAGAAAAAGTCATATTCCAAGCGTTAAGAATGATGATGCTAATACCAGTTCTGATATCAATAAAATCAACAAGCGTAAACTGGTTGACGTCTACAACTCTTCAACTCCAAGTAACATCAAGGATCCGGAGAAAGTTAGAAAGAAAGAGACTTAGCTCTTATCTCGATGAATTCAAAGCAGTTTTTATGATTTTTACGTTTTAAACATTGGTTTTTTTGAATATTTCAGTTTGTTTGACGTGGTTGTTTGATCTTTATATGTTTTTTTTTATATATGAATAAATCTATCATTTTTTAACCAATATTTTTTTTCCTTTTAACTTAATCAACTTATCATTTGACATTAATGGATGAGTCTTAATAAAAGAAAAAAGAAAACAAAATACATATAATTTCCTAAAACACGTTGTTTATAATATGTTTATGAATTTTATTAGTAGAAAATTCAAGTAAAAGCATAATATAATATAATTTAAAAACAAACAATATAACATTTTGTATGGGTGTACGAAATATTTTTATACTGAGATCTCAGTAAGAATTAAAAGGTTATTAGTTTTGCACGAAAACTATGAATACACATGGAGACAAAGTTAGGATACTGATGAAACCGAACAAATAATTATTGTGGGAAGGGAAAGAAGATACTAATGAGTTTGAAAATGTTGTTTATGTACTTTTTTATTATTGAAAACTAAATTTTCCTAGCCCGGGATGTTCCCGGGTGATAGCCTAGTCTATACTATATAATAAAAGAAATCTGTTTTGGGACATTTGTCATTCACTCATTTAATTGATTAAAATTATTAATAATACTAATAATAATAATATTTAATCTGAATTAATACAAATTTTTATTATTAATATATATACATATGTAAATGTGTGTGAATAAAGTAACTACAACGTAATTTATGGTCATTTTTTAAAACAAAGATATTAAATAACAAACAACTAGAAAATTAATTGTAATTAACTTATATTAAACATAATTTAGTAACGGTAATCATTCTATTTCATTAATATTCATAATTTTGAATTATAATTAGTATTTAATAATAATTTAAAAGTTATAAGTATATAAAGAATATTAAATTTTTCATGCTAATCATTAACAAAATAATTTTAAAAATCTTCGATATTTAATGTTTTTCAAAAGAATAATCTATCTACAATACTTGTCTTATATTAAATATATAAATAATAAATTAATATTAAATGTTATCCTAATTTATTAAAAATATAATTTTTTTATTATTTGATATACAAAATTTTATTTATTCAACAAGACTAAAATGCGGGGTTTTGAAAAATATAACTTTTTTTTATTATTTACTATACAAAGTTACATTTATATAACTCGTGTAACACACGAAGTTTTTAAAGATATAACTTTTTTTATCATTTGCTATATAATATTAGATTTATTCAACCCGTATAATACAAGAGGTTTTTAAGGATATAATATTTTTTATTATTTGGTAGATTTTTCGACCCAACTATACACGAGGTTTTTAAAGATACGACCTTTTAGTATTTAATATACAAAATTACATTTATTTAGTATGTGTAATACACATTATTCTTAAATATATAACTCTTTTTAGATCTATTCAACACATGTAACATACGAGGTTTTTAAGGATGTAATTTTTTTATTATTTTGTACATTTATTCAACCCGATTATACACGGCTTTTTTAAAGATACGACGTTTTTAGTATTTAGTATACAAAATTACATTTATTTAATCTGTGTAATACACATGGTTTTCAAATATATAACTTTTTATTTGGTATATAAAATTACATTTATTTAACCCGTACAATATACGGGGTTCATAAAAATATAATTTTTTATTATTTAATATATAAAATTACATTTATTCAACCCGTGTAATACACGGGGTTCTAACCTAGTTAAGATATATAACAAAAATATATAATTAGTATTTAAATATTACGGACCGAGTTAGTTTGAAATTTACGAATTTCGGAATTTGATTTGGACAGAAAATTCGAAATTCGGGTCGGATGCTATGACAATAGGTTAAAGTAAGACTATTTTTCGGTCATGTCGGTGTTTTTCATGAAATTTTAGTAAAAAAATATAATACTATGAAATTGATGATTTTAATTAGTCTTGTATGCAATCTTTTTTCTTATTTGAAGTTTTAGTAATTATTTTTGGATTAAAGTAAAAGCTTTGAGATATATAAGTGTGTGTTCTAATATTCCTTTTTTATGGAAAATAATTGAAATTGATTTGTTAGGGCTAACGCACGACTAAAAAATAACAAACATCAATAATCCTAAAAATCAAACATTAGGTTGTCTCACATGAACTGCTAGATTACATGCTTTGACGTTGATCCTTTCAAGTTGGTTTTTACCGATTCATAAAATAATCCATTTAGTACCGATGTTGAAGCGTCCTGACAAGTTGGTTTAGTGGTTAGTCATTTGGTTTCTCTCCTTGAGATCCCAAGTTCAACTTTCACTAGCATCACTTTGAAGGACATTGGTGGTGACAATGAAGTTTAGAACTAGGCCTCTCTAGAGGTTTCTAGTTCGAAAGCGAGCCGAACTAGGTTTTACCGCAGTGGGCCTTCGGGCGGCGGGTTTTCCTTGGAACTGGTGGCTTGGTGGCTCGGGTATCCATCTAACTCTGATCGTCAGAGGCGGAGCATAGTGTAAAGTGGGGGGTGCACCCGCTGAAAATTTCAGTTAGTATAAAATTTCCTAATTTTCGTCCGAAAATTTTAAAATTGTATAGGTCCTATAGGATTGTCCCCCTGATTATTTTGCCTAAATATTTATACAATATATAAATTGGGTCCCATGACTTTCCGCCCCCTCGAAACTTTTGGTCAAGCTCGACCACTGTTGACCGTTATGGAGGAGGGGATGCATTTGCTCGATTGAGGGCATCCCAGGATGCTTATCCGGTGATTTAGTTGGCCGTTCAAAAAAAAAAGCACCCATGTTGAAGCTCTATATACAAGTTCTCTATGCGCATTTTGATCCCTACATGTTTTCCCACTCAAATGCCACACATTTTAATGTTGTACCATCACACATCTATAGTTTGTATGTGATAATGGGGATGGGTCAAAACCTACTTCCCTCCTATATTAACGAAAAAATACAAGAATAACATCAGACAAGGAGGAGAGATCCACTTATCGCCTAACGATTAAACGTAGAACGAACAAGACAAGGCGTCTCCTAATAACGGACCAGGCAGAGACATCTCCTGAACAAGACGACTGTAGGGCACATAAATCAAGATTGTCAAAAGTCAAAGACAAAAAGGTAAAGACACGACCAATTAATTAGACATAGGGGGACACCACAAGACCAGTCACTATCAACAAAAACATAGTCAAGGGATTACCTGAAATGGTATGGAAGAGAAGTTATAGGCCTCTGAAGTAAAGGAAAAGGTATTGCGGTGTTTCCTCTCCTGGATAAGTCCTGAGCTTACTATGGAACAAGAAAGGACCCTTGGTTCCTATAAATACCCATTTCTTGAAGACCTTCAAACACACATCAGCCTGGATAACTCCTCAGCTTACTTAGGAACAAGAAAGGACCCTTGGTTCCTATAAATACCCATGTCCCGAAGACTTTCAAACACACATCAGATACAAGACTCTCTCTCGAACTTATACCTTATACGCTATCTTACTTCTCCTTTGTAACTTAAATTACTCCTCCTTTGTATTACTTTTCCTATCATAATTTATACTTCCCCATTGTACTCATACCACTTAACCTGGATTCCTCCAAAGTTAAGTGTTAGATCATTTCAATAAAACACACATTATTACCACTACATAATCATTGTAGCAACAAGTGGCGCCCACCGAGGGGCATACTTCAACTTAGTCACTTGAAGGGTGATTGTCTTTGTTGCCTCAAAAAATGGTAGAATGTCTGGCGAAAACCAACAAACTCCCGAGGAAACATACATCCTCCTTCTCCAGAAGACGTTATGGACATATCTGATATGATAGAGCTTACTCCTGAAGGCGTTAGGGAACACTTCTCCACATTACAACGTCTAATGAACGAACATATTCTACAGGAAAGAATGAAAGGCGTAGCTATTAGACTCTCTTATGGAGAAGAACCCAATAGCGCTCATAAGAACACTTCCCCTAGGCTCGATCACCAAGATCCACAAACAACTAATAACTCCCCTACCACTGGCATATCCAGACTTCAAGGAGTGGTGTTTGAGTCTGAGTCTACGCCTATCTGGGAATCCTCTCCTAGGGTCCAACCCCCAAGCTCCAGGAAATATCCCAGTATAGCATGCTCAAATTCCGGTGGGGTCACAACTCCCCATGAGCCAACTTTCAGTAGCGCAAACACTACCTTACATTCCCTTTCCACTCAACTGTACCTGGCAAAACAGTGGTGTAACGCCTCGCTTTTTAGAACTTCCTTTATTTAGAAAACTCGCCTTGTATTCTATTAATGGAAACTCGTATTCCTTTTGTAATCATATTCGTTGCCAATCATTATAAACCGACACTTTGATCGTAATAAAAGCTTGATTATTTTATGCACATTATACATTAAATATACGTACATGTCGTACCTTCATCCTAGATACATACTTGATACTTGTTCATCATTCTCGTAAACACATACTTATTTTATCAACGAACTATCGTAAATGCATGTTTTCATACACTTTAAGCATACGAATACTTAATTTTATATTTACAATACTTAAACTATACTTTCATACAAGTTTACTATTTAATTATATGTAAATTATACAAACTATGCCTTCAAATACACTAAGGACCAAACTACAGGGACTATTCTTGCCAAAAAACTGAAAGTTTGCCGGGTTACACCTGTCGCGGCACGCTGCAGGTCGTTCTTCCCCCTCCGCGACGCGCGGACGGCTGTAATCCGAGCCAGACATGATCTAAGCTCGTATTGGTCCATTTTGTTCAACTATCTCCCACCTAACTTCCTTTAAAGCCCCATTAACTTTTAACCTAACTCTTTCCCTATAAATACAACACTTCTAAACCTCATTTTCACTTTAAAAACATCATAACCACTCTCAAACCTCTCAAAACTCTCTAGAATTCTGATTTTGTTGAGCAGAAAGTTTCAATACTTTCAAGTGAGTTCTAGCTCACTTCTTTACTTGTTTCTTCATTGATCCTTCTATTAACTTACTTGGATAACCTCTAGGAAGGTTTTCACAAGTTTTCCTTGGCAAACTAAGGTGAAACCTCACCATATTTGAGGTCCGAAGTAAGGTTTAAATTATGTTTTTATTCATGTTCATATATTTTCTATTTCTTTGCTAAAACTTGATGAAATATTGTACCCACCAAGCTCATAAGTTAATCCATAGTTGTGGGTTTGTGTTGTGGTTGATTGCCACCAAGTTGTGAGTTCAAAACCCTTTTTTACTTTATGTTCATACATGTTACATCTTCAAGTGTTGAAAAAAATACATGATTCACCATCTTCCATATGGTTGAACTTGTGTCTTGTAAAAGTGTGAACCGTGGGAGCTTTGGCTTTCCAACCTAGTTCCACTACCTCACTTATGAACCTTGTGTATAAACACTTAGGTAGCTTTCTATTATCAAAGTAACATAACCCCGTCTAGCCTCCAACACTTAGTTAACTCTTTCCATGTTGTGGTGGTTCACCCTGGTTAGGACTTACTTGGCTACTTGAGAATGTATTAGTTAGTTTATTTCTTGTCATTCATGACCCTCCGAATCATCCTTGTGATGATTTGTGTAGTGGTGAATCATACAATGAGGTTAAACGTCCAAGCTTGACTTACATGGCAATCTATGAAACTCATGATGGACTCAGCTTAGGATTAATATTATAACTATATATTATTTTGGTAAAAATCTTACCTAATCAATTTAGTGATCAAATTAGTTAAGTGAGGTAGTGTGCTAAGAATGTGTATCGGAAATATGCTGAGTTGGTTGTTTGCAAAAACAATGTTCATGATATAGCTCAGGATATTGAGCTAAATCTACAATCAAACAATGAGCAAAAAAGTAAAGGGTGACACGAGATGTACGAGGAAAGCCCTTGATCAATCTAGATCGCCGGCACAAAACCTCGGGAGCTGACAATCACAGCTGCCTTGTTCTTCTTATTACTTCAAATCTCAGGATACAGTGCAAGATATTGATCAGATTGCTACTAAGTGTTACAATGCTTTTTCAGAAAGTGAGAGTTGCGAGAGAGTAGAAGTGTTTGAGAGCAATGAGTGTTGTGTCCTATTCGATCTGATCTATCCATCTATTTATAGCTAAGAAATAAAAACAAAATTTCCTATAAATGAGGGATGCCATCGAATATTCTTTAGTTAACGTTGCAGACCAAGTAAAGCGGCCTCAACGTCTTTCTTCGAACCACTTGGACTAAGTGTTCAGGGGAAAAGGTCTTCGTGAATGTTGCAAGCTTGGACTCGTACTCCTGCACATAATCCGTTAGTGATCCTCAGGATACCATGTCAGGATGTTACCAATATCCTGAGTCAGCATCCTGGGCATGAACATTTATCATATAATCAAGATATAATTTAAGATACTATCCAGGATATGGGCTCAGAATTTCACCCATAACAATTGTCCCCAAAAATGTTATCGTTATGGATCCTGAGTCCTAACGGTTACATTTTTTCACGATAAACAAGGCAATTAAGCGATAAGACCTTGATGTGACTACTTGTAACCGTGCAGCCTATAATTACTCATTACTTCCCTATAACTTCTCATCCTCATCCTCATTTAACCCTCACCGAAGAGAAAAAGGTAAAAACTTCTCTCTCATTTCCATCTTCTTTCTCCTTTATTCTGCACAGTATTCCGGCAACCATATGGCATGGCAAACCAGATCCAGCTTCGGTGACTCCGCTCCTTCATTTATCCACCAGAATATTCTCCAAGATCCAGAGAAAGAAATATGCTCCTTTGACAGTGCTCACTTGTCGGCTCTGAAAACCTCCGGGATCTTTCCGAAAGGGACGGTGTTCCGGCCGTTTGATCGGGAAATCCGGTCAGACATGGTTTCCGATGAGTGGTTATGCTTTAATGCTTTTCCCTTTACCTTAGGGTTACAATTTGCATTTCCTGACTTCATCACCGAGTTCTTTAACATCACAAAAATCTGTTTCAGTCAAACAATGCCAATGCTTTGGCGAGTCTTGCTTGTTCTTGATCAAATCAAGAAGAACCATATCCCTGATCTTTCTATTCATGACCTTCCTTTAGCATATCGGCTTAGATGCCATGGCTCTTGCCGATTCTTGTTCTACTCCACCTCCGGCGATCAACTGATACTCCGTGCCACCAGGAATGAGGAGGAATGGAAATCCAAATTCTTCTTTGTAAAAAGAGATTCAATCCCTGGTGGAATGGATTATCCGGTGCAGTGGTTGAGAAAGGGTAGGACTTAGGGTTTTAGGATGATCCTGTCTTATATCCTGTTTCATATCTTGAACTAACTTCTTTGTTTTCTTGTATACAGCTGACTTCAGAAAGCTTACACCTCCTTTAGCCGACTCACAGAAGAGAATCGAAGTCATCAGACTCCTCCCAGAGGCTGAAAGAAGTTTCAATCCGTTTCCAGCATCTCCAAGTCCACTCTCCAGTTTAAACATGTCTGGTAAGGATCCTGCACAATATCCTGCATACATGTTTTTATTTGATATGTTTAGGAAAGAGTTTTACTCCCTGTATGCAGACTCCAGCAAAGTTCCAATCCTCTTGGACATTGATGAGCTTGATAGTTACCCCACTCCAGTCAACGTCAAGAAGGAAACTCCTGCCACTACCAGCTCCAAACCGGTCCCGGTTCCTAAGCCCAACCTGAGAACTCGGGCCTCCACCGCTAAGAAGAGGAAAGGTTCCGAGGTCAGCACTCCAGGCTCTGAAGGGTTCTCTTATGAAGAACTCAGCTTTACCGACTCCTTAGAGCCAATGACATCCTTCCTTAACAAGGTAATATCCTGGTACCATATCCTGAGTATATATCCTGATAGAATATCCTGGTTAGCTAGTTTTTAACTTATACCTGAATCTTGACTTGCAGGGTCTCCAACATCTGCTCCATCTCTACACTGATGCCTGCAGTACAACCAAATTTCAAGAAGCCAGGATCAAGCAGCTTGAGACCACTGTTGCTGATCAGGGCCCCATCGCTGAAGCCAAGAGCCGGCACTACGAGGATAAGCTGAAGAAGGTCACTCAGGATACTGAAATAAAGCTGGCAGCCGTCCAAATGGAGCATGAGCAAGCCATGGTCTCCTTCCGGGAAGGGATAAAAAATTCAGCTGTTGTCTCTCTGCTACAAGCTCGCATCAAGATGGCTTATGAGGCCAAAGAGACAGGTCTTGAGTGCCCATCCTGGCCGGTTGATTCCCAGGTGGCAAAGCTGAAGGAGCTTGGAGGCAAGACTGTGCCGTATCCTGCTGGGGCTGGTGAATCCTCTAAGTTAGCAGAGGTGGTGGACAAGGCTGGAGAAAAGAAGGATGCTGGGACGGATGCTGGTGAAGATGCTGGAGAGGATGCTGCTCAGGATGCTGAGGCTGAGAAGACGGAGAAGGCTGGTGAAGATGCCGCTGTGTGAGGGCATCCAAGTGGGCGATGATGGATGTTGATGCCTAGGCCGGAGCCCACTTTTTTAAATTTGAATGTTGGTTTGTAGCCCGAAAATAATTTACTTTCCCTGCATTTTACTTTTCCTGCACTTGAACAATTTATATTTCCTGCATGCTTTTTGAACAATATAACTGTTTTGGTCAAAAATCACACAAGGATAATGCAACCAAATCTGATTTTGTGAGGAATGATGCTTGGTTAATTGTATGAACAACAAGTATATGAAATCAACGATGAACACCGAGATTTATACGAGGAAAAAGCCCTTGATCTTTAGAAGATCTCCGGCATAAAAAACCTCGGGTGATGGAAACTACCGATCACCAACTATATTGCAAAAACAATAGTGATCCTTATACAACTTCGGAAGAAAACAAGCTCGATACAATGAATTGCTAGTATAAGTGTGTGTTTTTTGCTAAGTGTTTGCAAAGAATTCGTGTTTTGTGTGTATTTTCTGTGGTGTGCACGAGTTGTGCCTCTAATGAGCTTGTTTCCCCTTAAAAAGATAAGAAAAAACAACTAACTAACTTCCCGAAAAAAGGTGGTGGTCACCCATGACCACCACTAACGGTTATTTCTTCAATATGCACGTGCCTAAAAGCATATTCCACGAGATTCCAGCAAAGAAGTGGTCCACTACGTCCACTACCTGCATTTACACATTAAAAACGTGCAAAACATAAGTTCTGTTAAGGATCCTCGGACTCGTGATCCTCAGACTCTAGATCCTCAGACTCTGGATCCTCAGACTCTCTGCATCAGCCATTAAGCATCCGTGATCCATGCCTAGTCTCAGGATAGATGATCCTTAGCATAAAATTCATGCCCTAACAATTGCCCCCAATATGGCAGTTGTGATAAGGATTCACAGTTGTCATATTTCCGTCAGAAGCGGACTAGCCGTTGCTGCTGGTAACTAGTCGTTACACTACTTGTCGTCATTGATAAGACCTGCTATAATCTTCATTGCAAAATATAGAGTTAGAGATAACTCTTCAAGTGCCTTTACAGATAAGAAGATCCTTCCGTTCGTGGAGAATGAATCCTTCTACACAGTTTGCTATTAACATTCCTGCACTTTAATTTCTACATAGACACTTTAACTGTTAGATAGCCCTGTCCGGCCTGGGTGGATGGTCCACGATTTTGCTGGTGAAATCCAGGCCAAATGATTTTGATACATAATGAATAGGTAATAACATTAAACTTTTTTAGCTACATCTATAGTTGTTTCTTCCCTTTTTATTTTTCATGTATGCTTTCTATTTTCAAAAATATCATCACCAAACAACTGGAAAGTTATTGAAAATCTGATGATAATGTAAAATTTTTAACAGAAAACTTGAAGTGTTCGAACAAATGTGGATCAATGATCCCCAACCAAAAAGGATAAGAGACAACTTACAGCTTAGAAAAAGTTAGAATATAACATACCAGAGAATCCAAGTTAGGATTCTATATCCTTGTAAATTATTGCTGAATAAGCAAACTATGAAAAGTAAAGCTTCTAAGATCAAGGATCCTTATCGTCAGAACTTGTATAACTTTAGACAGTAGTTTCTAGGGTGAAGGATCATGGATCCTTGAACAATAGGCAGGATAATGGGTGGTGGATGGATCCTCTGTTTGGGGGATGAAGCCACTCGTTATCCTTCCGTCTTTTATTTTCTGCACTACAAAGACCCGTAAACAATGGACACCCTTTGCCAACCCATGTGGACGGGCCACGTTTTGCTGGTAGAAACGTGGGTTGGCAATTTTGACAACCTTAAAAGGTTTAATGTTTTGTGAATAAAATAACTTTAACTTTTTGGCTATCTCCCGTGTTGCTATCCTTATATATCCTTTAGTTTTCAATTGTTGTGATATACATTTGTTTGAATAAGAAAAGTTAAACAAATTAAGTTTAAGAATTTTAGGATATGATCCAGGATCAAATAGTCTATAGTCGAAAAGTTCCGAAAAGTAGTATATTTTAAGGATCATAAGTTCAGTTGTCAAAGTATAAGGGTTATTCAAATGAATAATGAATAAAATCAAAATAGTTAAGGATCATACCTGAGAATCCAAGTTAGGATCCTAACCTTTATCATTATAAACAGGATAACCATAAGACAAACCTTAATGGAAGGTAAGGATCAGGATCCCTGGTCGTTTGTCTCCAAAAACCTGAAATAGGATACAACTTGGGACTAAGCCAATATAATATAAGAGTTAGTAACTGGGGACAAGCCCAACAAACTAGGGACAAGCCCAAATAAACGGATGTAAACTGGGGTCAAGACCGTATAAACGGATGTAAACTGGGGTCAAGCCCATATAAACGGATGTAAACTGGGGTCAAGCCCATATAAACGGATGTAAACTGGGGTCAAGCCCATATAAACGGATGTAAACTGGGGTCAAGCCCATATAACTTGTGTAAACTGGAGTATGGCCCTCACTGGCGACTATCCAAACTTGAGCGACATGAAAATGCCGAAACCTTAGCTAACGTGAAAACGTTAGAAACCTTAGGAACGGATGTATGGTACGTCTACCATTACACGTAGGATCCTGGGTACAGCCAGTACAATGAAATTGTCAGCCCCTAAAACGAGTACTGGTCGCACTGCCTTGAACTGCACCAGGATCATCGTGCGCTACTGGCGAAACTGGGGACAGGCCCAAACTGGGGACAAGCCCAAAACTTTGGAGAGTTGGCCAACCACTTTGATCTTCTGTAAAATGATAACAACTCTGCAAAAGCTTAAACTTTGTGAAAATAGATGTTAACTGATTAACATCTTTAACTTATGATAAGTAATAAGTATAAAATGAATGAAAATGAAAGTAATGTGTTACCAAATGTAGAATCACATATCCTTTGAGGATCCTGGATCCTTAATCAGAATACCGGTATCGCTGAGTGTTTTAGTCAAAAATCAGATGAGGATAATGCAACCAAACTCTTTGTTACGGGGTATGATGCTTGAATTGATGAATAGCAATGAGGATCACTTAGAAGTAAATTGCACAAGTGACACAAAGATTTATACGAGGAAAAAGCTCTTGATCAATGAATGATCTCTGGCATAAAAAACCTCGGGTGATGGAAACTACCGATCACCAACTTCCAATTGACCAAGAAATGTTTACAACTTCGGATAATAGCGAGCTTTGTACAAGGATTACTATAGTGTAAAGTGCAGAAAATGTGTAAAATCGCTAAGTGTTTTGCTGTATGCTCAAGAGTGTTGCCGTACGAGTGTGTGTAGCCAAAATTAGCCAAGTGTTTCTAAAGCTAGCTCGCTACCCCTTTTAAAAATAGAAGTTAACTAGTCTAACAAACTATCCGCAATTCGTGCCATGCTCCCACGTTCTCCACAACATCCATTTTCAGTCAAACAGCTGCGAAATAACCGTGGAATATTCCTTAGTAACGTTGCCAAGACCAAGTCTAACTTGTTACTCCTGCAAAGCAATACGAAATTCAAAGTAAACAATCGTTAGTATAAGGATCCTTAGGGTGATCCATGATCCTGATCCTGAGGCACTTCTGAGGATCACTATCTGTCACAGAAGTAAGGATCACTAATAGGATAACAAGTGAGGATCATAGGTCATTAAAAATCCTGCCCTAACAATTGCCCCCAAAATATAAGGAGTAATTATGTAACATATACGAGTTGTATTTTGTTGATCTTATCTGCAACTAACTAACGGATATATAGCCGTTAATATCGAACTAGCCGTTACCATTTTGACGTCACCGAAGTGACAACCCTGCAAGATCATGATTATAAATAGGAGATAAAGATAGGATCAATTTGCATTTAAACTCAAGAGAACTCCCTTTATATTCTCATCCGAAGAACAAACAGGTATTCCCTCTTCATCTTCTTCTTTCTCTTACTCTGTTTTATTGCTTTTACCATCATCTTGCCGAAAATGTTGCTCCGGAACTCTCCTGCTAAGGATCACCAAAAAAACAACCCTTTTAAAAGTCAAGGAATCATCACAGATTCCGCAAAGGAACGCTGCTGTTTCACTGATCCTCAGATCGATAGGATCCGCTATTGCTTTCCTGCGGACACCATATTTAAATCCTTCGATCCCACTGCCCTGAGCGATCACATTTCTGAAACATGGGTTGCCTTCCCTGTTACTCCGTTCACCATAGGATACACCTATCCTTTCCCGGCCTTTACCCAGTCCTTCTTCTCTCTTACTGGCATCTCTGATATCCAGGCCATACCGATGACCTGGAGGGTTTTGTATACCCTTGAAAGGATCATTGAGCAGGAGGGGATTGACCTAGGAATGTCAGAGCTGGGCGAGATGTATGATCTCACTACCTTTGGATCCCACCGATACTTGTTCAAACGTAGACCTGGTGAAGAACACCCAATCTTTAAAGCCACCAAGAATGAAACCAACTGGAAACGACGTTTTTTCTTTGTCAGAAGAGATACTATCCCCAATGGAAAGGATCTACCAAGAAAATGGGCCACCCATGGTAGGATAGAGGATCCTGAGAAGGATCACCAGACAGTCTCCTTTTGTATGAGGATCACTAACACCCTTTTGTTCTTTGTTATGCAGCTGTTACCGTCTCAAACCTCAAACTGTCTCCTGCTGCCAAAGAGAGGCTTGCTGCCTTTAGAAGACTCAATCCTGAAATAAGATCATTCAAGACAACCACCTAGGATTCACAAGAGGTATCCTCAGGTTCTGTCACGATGTCAAGTAAGTATCATGTTTAAAAATTCTAATAAATAGTTAAATATAAGTAGGATAAGGATACTTATCTTGTTTTGTTTGTGCAGGTGCTGGAAAATCCTCAAAGTCTGCCTCCAAATTCAGTGTCACTGATCTCGCCAATGTCAGATCCTCCAAGAAGAAGACTCCTGCTAGCCCAACTGCTTCAATCCCCAAGGCACCTTCCAAGGGAAGGGGAGGCAAGAAAAGAAAGGCCTCTGAAGCTGAGGATCTGCAAGGTCTGCCCTTGATCCGCCAACAATTCCTTGAGTACTTCAATGAGGTAAGGATCACTGTCCCTGCTTGTATATCCTGCTTGTTTGAGGATCACCTGGTCTTGAACTATCCTTTATCCTCTTTGCAGAAATTTGCTGAGATTGAGGATTACGTGGGCAACGTTGAGGATCAGGATAGGAAGATTGCTGACCTCCAACAGGTTGCACTGCTTAAGGATCTCAAGATTGCCGACCTCCAGAAGGATCTCCAGAATGCCAAAAACGAGACGGCTAAGGTGTTGATCAATGCTGACTATGAAAAGCATGAGATCACCGAGGATGCCAAAGTCTCTGCCGCCATAGCGATGTACAAGACCAAACTGCAGATGGCCTTGGAAGCTCAGGATCCTGATTTTGACAGGAGCAACTGGGATGTGGAAGGCTGGAAGGCAAGGCTGGCTGAGTTGGATGATGAGGAGGAAGCTGAGGAGATCTTGACGATTGAGGCTGGGAGCAGTGGCAAGGATCAAGGTGGTGAAGCAAGTGGAGCTGGTGGTGGTGATGCAGCGAAGGTGTAGGCTACGTGATTGGGCAATGATGAACACTTCTAGACATAGTCGGAGCCCAATTTTTTAGTTTGGTGGTTGTTTTTGTTGAAAAATTGTTGGTTTGTATTTGAACAATAGTTTTAGGGTTAAGGATCCAGGATCCTTTAGACAATAGGTAGGATTGCAAATGGTGGAGGGATCCTCTGTTTGGGGGATGAAGCCATTGTGATCCTGCCGCCTATTAATTACCTGCATGCTAAGACCGCACAAACAATGGACACCCGTTGCCAACCCATGTGGACGGGCCACGGTTTGCTGGTAGAAACATGGGTTGGCAATCTTGACAACTTTTGGTGATTTATGCTTTGTTAATAAAATGATTTTAATCTTTTGTGGCTTATCTTATATTGTTTTCCTTGTTTGTCTATTTAATTTTCAATTGTTTTGATGTATACTTGTCTAAATAAGAAATCTTGAATAAGTTAGATTGAAAATATTTAGGATATGATCCAGGATCAAATATCATATAGTTGAAAAATCCCAAAAAGTAGTATATTTTTAAGGATCACAAGTTTAGTTGTCAAAATACAAGGGTTATTCAAATAAACAATGAACAAAATCAAAATAGTTAAGGATCATACCTGAGGATCCAAGTTAGGATCCTAACCCTTAATACCATAACCAGGATAACTACGAGACAAACCTTAGATAGAAGTAAGGATCAAGGATCCTTGGTTGTTTAACTTCAAAGACCTGAAATAGAACGTAACTTGGGACTAAGCCAATATAAGATAAAAGTTAGCAACTGGGGACAAGCCCAAGGATAACTGGGGACAAGCCCAAGGATAACTGGGGACAAGCCCAAGGATAACTGGGGACAAGCCCAAGGATCGTTTGTAAACTGGAGTATGGCCCTAACTGGCGACTATCCAAACTTAGTGACATGAAGATGCCAAAACCTTAGCTAACGTGAAAACGTTAGAAACCTTAGGAACGGATGTATGGTACGTCTACCATTATACGTAGGATCCTAGGTATAGCCAGTACAATGGAATTATCAGCCCCTAAAGCGAGTACTGGTCCCATTGCCATGAACTATACCAGGATCATCATGCGCTACAGGCGGAACTGGGGTCAAGCCCAAATAACTGGGGTCAAACCCAATTGACTGGTTGCTTCTGTGGATAACCAACATTTTGCTAAGAATACCTGAACTTTCAAAACTCAGAATCACGTGAGAAGTGGATAAAGGATGCAGGATCCTTATCCATAGGTGAGAAAGTAAGGGAATGAAATAGTTCAAAATTAGGATGTTTACTACAGTAGGGATCATCGGTGCTTTAAGGATCCTTCAAGGATACCCATAATGTAAGGATCATCTGTTCTATGAGGATCCTGTTCACATGAAATATTTCTTCAAGTGGACAGCATTCCAAGCTCTTGGTAGCAAATCACCTTCCATGGTCAGCAATCGATATGCCCCCTTTCCTGCCTCAGCTTCAATCAAATAAGGGCCTTCCCATTTTGGTGCCAATTTTCCATCAGCAGGATTGGTGGTATTCTGAAATGCTTTCCTTAACACCATATCACCAATTTGAAACTTCCTGATCCTGACATTTTTGTTGTAAACACCAGCCATTCTTTGTTGATAACTGGCCATCCTTACCCTAGCCATATCCCTGATTTCTTCAATAGTATCCAGGTCTTGAACCAAGTTCTCATTGTTTTCCTCAGGATCACGGATACTTGTTCTAGCAGTTGGAACCACCATTTCTGTAGGGATCACTAATTCTGCCGCAAATACCAGGTAGTTCTTCTGCCCATTTCTCTTTTTTGGATCCAAGCTTCTTCTTCAAATTGTTGATGATGATCTTGTTGGATGATTCTGCCTGACCATTAGCTTATGGGTGGACTGGTGTTGATGTTATCATCTTAATCCCCCAGCTGTCACAAAAGTTAGTAGTTCTGCCCCCAATAAATTGGGAACCATTATCACATATAATTTCAGAAGGGATACCAAATCTAGTAATAATATTTCTTTTAATGAAGGATATCACTTCCTTTTCTCTGACTTGGGCAAAAGCTTCAGCCTCTATCCACTTGGAGAAGTAATCAGTCATAGCAAGCATGAACACTTTTCCACCAGGTGCCTTAGGGAGCTTACCAACTATATCCATACCCCATCTCATAAATGGCCAAGAGAAGGATATAGGATGCAAGAATTCGGCCGGTTGATGAAGGATATTGCTGTGTCTCTGACAAGGATCACACTTCTTGGCATACTCCACAACATCTCTTTTCATAGTTGGCCAATAGTATCCTGTCCTCAGGATCCTTGAGAATAATGCCCTGCCCCCAGTGTGGTTTCCACAATCTCCTTCATGGAAGTCTTTTAAAACTTCTTGTATTTCAGGATCCTCAATGCATCTTAAATATGGTCCTACAAGAGATCGCTTATACAACATATTATTTAAGATTGTGAACTGAGATACCTTAATTTTGAAAGCCCTAGGGTTTTCTCCTGTAGGAATTTCTCCATGTTGTAAGTATCTCATGATTGGCAGGATCCATGATCCTGATCCTGAATGAGACCGAGTATCCTCACTAGGGATAATTGCGGAATCCTCTCCTATTTCATGGCCACATGATCCTCGATGGCAGGAGCCAGGATATGGATAATGGGGATACTTATATCCTCCGGGGTCTTCAAAGATGATCCTAGATTAGCCAATGCATCAGCTTCTGTATTTTCTTCCCTTGGTACCTGTGTCAAATTAAAGAAACAAAAGAGAGTGCCAATTCTTTGACTATCTCTAAATATTTGGTTAGTTTTTCACCTTTAACAACATAGGATCCATTAAAGTGATTAGTGATTAACAATGAATCTACATGTACCTCAAGATACCTGATCCCCATATGCTTAGCAATTTGCAAACCAGCTATCAAGGCTTCATACTCAGCCTCATTGTTAGTGGTTTGGAACTCACAAGCTATAGAGTGGGGTATTATGTCCCCCTGTGGCGATTTTAGTAGTATTCCAAGCCCCGTGCCTTTGACATTTGAGGATCCATCAGTATAGAGTATCCAAGGATCCTTGGTCTCTTCTAGGTGCTGGACTTCCAATTCAGCTTCCTTTTGCAAATCACTACTGAAATCTGCCACAAAGTCAGCTAATGCTTGGGATTTAATGGCTGTCCTAGGCTCATATCTTATATCATATGCACTAAGCTTCACTGCCCACTTAGCCATCCTTCCTGACATTTCAGGTTTCCTGAGGACATTCTTAATTGGAAAATTAGTTTTAACAATAATAACATGAGTTTCAAAATAATGTCTTAATTTAGTAGATGCCATAATTAAAGCAAGGATAAGCTTTTCAAGGTGTGAATACCTGGATTCGGCATCAAGTAAACTCTTACTTACATAATAGACAGGATGTTGTGTACCTTCGTGATCCTTAACAAGGACTGCACTTACTGTTTTTAAGGATACTGCAAGATATAAGGATAGCACATCTCCTTTTTTCTGGTTTCATCAAGGCCGGGGCTGAGGATAGGTAATCCTTGAGAGCTTTTAAGGCACTTTCATGCTTCTCAGTCCACTCAAATTTCTTGTTCTTCCTTAGGATATCATAGAATTCCTTGCATTTCTCTGAGGATTTGGATATAAATCTGTTCAAAGCTGCGATCCTGCCTGTTAGCCTTTGGACATCCTTAGCATTGGCAGGAGATTTGATATTCACTAAAGCTTTGATTTGTTCCGGGCTGGCTTCAATACCTCTCTTGTCACCATATATCTTAAGAATTTACCTGCTTTAACACCAAAGTGACATTTTGAAGGATTAAGTTTCATATTATATTTGTCAAGGATATTGAATGCTTCCTCCAAGTCCCTCAGGTGATCCTCAGCTTTTATGGATTTTACCACCATATCATCTATGTAAACCTCCATAGTTTGTCCAATCTGATCCTTGAACATCATATTCACCAGCCTTTGATAAGTTGCACCTGCATTCCTTAGTCCAAATGGCATAGCAATCTAACAATATATACCGGTTGGAGTCATAAAGGCCGTATCCTCTTGATCAGATGGTTCCATCTGAATTTGTTGAAATCCAGATGAAGCATCCATAAAAGTTAACAGTTCATGACCCGCCGTTGCATCCACCATGGAGTCAATATGGGGTAATGGGAAAGGATCCTTGGGACATGCCTTATTTAAATCTGTGAAATCGACACATACCCTCTGTTAGGGCAGGATTTTTAATGACCGGTGATCCTTACCTAATATCCTAATAATGATCCTTGTTTCTGTGGCAGATAGTGATCCTCAGAAGAACTTCAGGATCAGGATAATGGATCATCCTGAGGATCCTCATACTAACGATTGTTCTCTTTGAATTTAATGTTGTTTTGCAGGAATTACGAGTTGGACCTGGTCTTGGCAACGTTATTAAGGAATCTTTCACGCTAATTTCGCACATGCATAACCAGAAATAGACGTTGTGGAGAATATGGAAACTTAGCACAAATTACGGGCAATTAGTTAGGCCAAATTTACTTCTGTTTCTAAAGGGGTAACGAGCTAGTAGTTAGGTGACTTACCTAAATTCAACCACACACACTTATATAAAGGGCACTCTCAAGCATTCGGAGGACACGACACATTTCTTACACGCTCTAGCATACTACACCATAGTGATCCTTGTACCTAGCTCGTTATCATCCGAAGTTGTAAACATTGTTTATTATATTGAAGTTTGGTGATCGGTAGTTTCCATCACCCGAGGTTTTTTATGTCGGAGATCATTCATTGATCAAGGGCTTTTTCCTCGTATAAATCTTTGTGTCACTTGTGCAGTTTACATATACGTGATCCTTTTCTTTATTCATCATTACAAGCATCATTCCCCGTTAACAGAGAGTTTGGTTGCATTATCCTTGTGTGATTTTTGACCAAAACAGTTTGGCGCCCACCCTGGGGCAATTGGTGCTTCATTCATAAGAAAGTTTTCTATTGGTGATCATTCCGGATCGTTGCATACATGGCTTCATCGTTGAAGAATACCTCTACAGCGATGTCTGCGGTCAATTCATCTCAGGGCATTCCACCTTTGCCTCCACCACCTGCTGGATCTCAGAAAAATGCTGAGAAGAGACCAACTTCCATTTTCTCTAAACCTCCATCTTCTTCTGCTCCAACTTCTTCTGCTCCCACTACTAGTGATATGTTTACTTTGATTTTGCAGGTGAGGGATCGTATTCAGCGACAGGATGAAACTAATGACAGGATCCTCAAGGAAATCGGAGATCTCAAGAGACAAAAGAAAACGGCAGAGGATCATTCTCCACTGGTGCCCAAATCTTTGAATTTTGATACTCCGATGATTACTTCTCAGCCATCAGAGATCCCAGACATTCAACATGTGGGTGGACCAAGAGGAGTGCACTTCGGCTCAGCAATAGTGACTCAGGCATCAGGTTCATATTTCCAGCCAGTAGGATCCTATCCTCAGCATATGGGATCCTTCGTGAATTTAGGAGCCTACTCAGGAGCGCAGCAGGTTCTAGGATCCTCCTTTGTTCCAGGATCATCCCAGGTTCTAGGATCCTCCTTTGTTCCAGGATCATCCCAGGTTCAAGGACCCTCCTTTGTTCCAGAATCATCCCAGGTTCAAGGATCCTCCTTCGTTCCAGGATCATCCCAGTTTCAGGGATCCCTCCAGATGCCAGGATCCTTGAAGAATTTGCAAACAGGAAGTTCAGATGTCCATCAAGGAGATTTTATTCCAATGCAGACTATTGCTTCCACTGGTCCCTCCATCATCCCAGAGTCCCAGCCATATGGATTCACATCCAGTATTCCTAACTTGAACCCAATGGGAGGTAACACTTTTAATAATTCTCTTACCACTAACCATGGATTCATGCAGGATGCAGGTATCAACCATGCTATGGCTAAAGAACAAGATCATCATAGAACATTGAATCCCTAAGCAAAGCCATTTTAAAGGTTTCTAGAGCTGTAGCAATATCTAAGTTAGGGATTTCTAAGGATTCTTTACTGAATTTAATTATGTAATCCCTAAGTGATTCATTATGACCTTGAGTTACCCTATATAAATCATTAGTTAATCGTTCAAATTTTCTACTACATGAGAATTGGCTATTAAACAGATTAACTAGATTAGCAAATGGAGTAATATAGTAAGGGGGAAGACTTAGCAGCCATTTAAGAGCAGATCCTGTGAGTGTGGATCCAAAACCCTTGCATAGACATGCTTCTTTTAACCTCTCAGGAATGGGATTGATCTCCATTCTTTCCCTTGTGACTTCCATCTGGGATTTCAGGAATGGGCTTAACCACTCTCGGAACGCTGGATATCATATCTTTGAGTTTCTGCAACTCCCTAGCCATAGCTTGATTGATACCTATATCCTGCATGGAGCCATGGTTAGTGGTATAAGAGTTATTAAAAGTGTTACCTCCCGGAGGATTCAAGTTTGGAATCCCAGATGTAAATCCATATTGACGGGATTCTCGTATGACAGAAGGGCCAGAAGAAGCAATGGTCTGCATTGGAATGAAGTCTCCTTGATGAACATTTGAACTTCCGGGTTGTTGACTCCCTAAGGATCCTTGATCCTGAAAGATGTTGGATCCTTGATGTGCTGTGAATGGGGGTCTTGGAGGATAATCCATGGATCCGAAAACCTGAGATGAGGATCCTTGAACCTGGAAGGAGGATCCTTGAACCTGAGAGGATCTTTGAACCTGAGAGGATCCTTGAACCTGGGAGGATCCTTGAACCTGAGAGGATCCTTGAACCTGAGAGGATCCTTGAACCTGCGAGGATCCTTGAACCTGTTAGGATCCTTGAACCTGCGAGGATCCTTGAACCTGCGAGGATCCTTGAACCTGAGAGGATCCTTGAACCTGAGAGGATCCTTGAACCTGAGAGGAGGATCCCTGAACTAGCTGCGTCCCCATGCATCCTCCTAAACTGGTGAAGAATCCCTGATGCTGAAATGAGGATCCTGAAGGCTGGAAAGAGGATCCTCGAGCCTGAGACATTACCGATGATCCAGAACGCATTCCTATTGATGCACCCTGGTATTAGACATCTGGAGCTGCAAGTGCTGGGAAGTTATGACCGGAGTGTCGAAATTCAGCGACCTCGACATCAAAGGGGAGTGATCCTCTGCTGATTTTATGAATTTCGCGAAGGATCCTGCCATTAGTTTTAACCTGCTGCTGCATGTGATCCTTCATCTGCATAATCAAAGCATAAAAATCACTGTTAGTAAGTGTAGAGGAAGAAACAACAGTTGGTTTTGTGAAAACGGGGGTTGTCTTCTTCGGAGAATTCTCAGCATTCTCCTGCAATGCAAGGGGGAGATGACGCAAAGGCGGAATGCCCTGTGAAAAAGTGACCGCCGCCATAGAACTTGGAGTAGTTTTCCCTGAGAAGCCATGTGATTGAAGGTAATGAACCGAAATGAATGAAATGAACAAAATTTCTCAGAATTGAAGCACCAATTGCCCCACGGTGGGCGCCAAACTGTTTTGGTCAAAAATCACACAAGGATAATGCAACCAAATCTGATTTTGTGAGGAATGATGTTTGGTTAATTGTACGAACAACAAGTATATGAAATCAACGATGAACACCGAGATTTATACGAGGAAAAAGCCCTTGATCTTTAGAAGATCTCTGGCATAAAAAACCTCGGGTGATGGAAACTACCGATCACCAACTATATTGCAAAAAACAATAGTGATCCTTATACAACTTCGGAAGAAAACAAGCTCGATACAATGAATTGCTAGTATAAGTGTGTTTTTTTTGCTAAGTGTTTGCAAAGAATTCGTATTTTGTGTGTATTTTTTGTGGTGTGCACGAGTTGTGCCTCTAATGAGCTTGTTTCCCCTTAAAAAGATAAGAAAAAACAACTAACTAACTTCCCGAAAAAGGTGGTAGTCACCCATGACCACCACTAATGGTTATTTCTTCAATATGCACGTGCCTAAAAGCATATTCCATGAGATTCCAGCAAAGAAGTGGTCCACTACGTCCACTACCTGCATTTACACATTAAAAACGTGCAAAACATAAGTTCTGTTAAGGATCCTCGGACTCGTGATCCTCAGACTCGTGATCCTCAGACTCTGGATCCTCAGACTCTGGATCCTCAGACTCTTTGCATCAGCCATTAAGCATCTGTGATCCATGCCTAGTCTCAGGATAGATGATCCTTAGCATAAAATTCATGCCCTAACAATAACAGTTGGAGGTGGATGGTGTTAGGGCTGGATTTTTACTATAAGTGATCCTTATACGTGATCCTAACCAGTGATCCTTGTTTCTTTGGCAGGCAGTGATCCTCAGCGGACTTCAGGATCAGGATCATAGGACGCTATGGTGATCCTTATACTAACGGTCACCTTCGCTTACTACAATATTGTTTTGCAGGAACATCTAGCAGGATATGCTCTAAAGACCATGATCCAGGGACGCGTCTTCACAAATATGGCAAGAGCTAAATCAAAGAAAGACGTTGCACAGGATATGGAAACTAGGCTTGATTTATGGGCAGCAATTTAGGCTAGATTATCTTTATTTCTAAAGGGGTAATGAGCTGATAATTAGTCCTTTTACCTAAAATAAGTCACCCACACATGTATAAGTACCACTCTTCTTCATTCGGAAGAACACACACGACATACGACACAACTCTCGAACACTTAGACACTCAGTGATCCTTGTACTCAGCTCATTATCATCCGAAGTTGTAACTACATTTTTATTATATTGAAGTTGGTGATCGGTAGTTGCCATCACCCGAGGTTTTTTATGCCGGAGATCATACATTGATCAAGGGCTTTTTCCTCGTATAAATCATTGTGTCTTTGTATCTTTATCACAGAAGTGATCCTTTACTTTCATAGCTAACCAAGCATCATACCCCGTTTACATAAAGTTTGGTTACATTATCCTTGTGTGATTTTTGACCAAAATAGTTTGGCGCCCACCGTGGGGCAATTGGTGCTTCATTCATAAAGAAAATCTTTTGTTCGAAATCATTTCAAAGAGTTACATGGCTTCATCATTGAAGAACACGTCCACGGCGATGTCTGCGGTCACCTCATCACAGATCACCTTGCCTCCTCCACCGGCAGGATCTCAGAAAAATACTGAGAAGAGATCAACTCCCACTTTCTCTAAACCTCTATCTTCTTCTGCTATGAATTCCTCTATTCCCAGTACTAGTGATGTATTTGCTTTAATTTTGCAGATGAAGGATCGTATGCAGCGGCAAGATGAAACTAACGAAAGGATCCTCAGGGAAATTGGAGATCTCAAAAGACAAAAGAAAGCAGCAGAGGATCACTCTCCACTGATGCCCAAATCCTTGAGCTTCGATACTCCAATAATCACTTCCCAGCCATCAGGGATCCCGGACGTGCAAATCACAGGGGAGTCAAGAGGATCACGTCTCAACTCGGCAGCAATGACTCAGACATCAGATTCACATTTTCAGCCAATAGGATCCTATCCTCAGTACATGGGATCCTTCATGAATCCGGGAGCCTATCCGGGGGCACAGCAGTTTCAAGGATCCTACTTTATTCCAGGATCATTCCAGGGCCAAGGATCCTCCTTTGTTCCAGGATCATCCCAGATTCAAGGATCCTCCTTCGTTCCAGGATCATCCCAGATACCAGGATCCTTACAGATGCCAGGATCCCTAAAAAGTTTGCAAACAGGGAGTCTAGATGTCCATCAAGGGGACTTCGTTCCAATGCAGACCATTGCTTCCACTGGTCCCTCCGTTGTTCCAGAATCCCAGCAATATGGATTCCCTAACTTGAACCCAATGGGAGGAAACACTTTAAATAATTATCCTACCACTAACCGTGGATTCATGCAGGATACAGGTACCAATCACGCTATGGCCAGGGAATTACAGAAACTAAAGGACATGATCTCAAGTGTTCCAGGGGTAGTCAAGCCTATCCCAGAGATTGCAGATGGAAGCCACAAGGTATCTCGCTTTGCACCACCAATTTGTGATGCAGAGATGCCCAAAAGGTTCCATATCCCTACCATGAAGCTGTATGATGGCACAACGGATCCAGAGGAGCATATAGCACAATACAGGGAAAGGATGGAAATCAATCCTATCCCAGAAAAGTTGAAGGAAGCATGCCTATGTAAAGGATTTGGATCCACTCTAACTGGATCAGCTCTTAAGTGGCTGCTAAGTCTTCCCCCTTACTCTATTACTTCATTTGCTAATTTAGTTAATTTATTCAATAACCAATTCTCTTGTAGTAGAAAATTTGAAAAATTAACTAGTGATTTGTACAGGATAACTCAAAATAATAATGAATCATTAAGGGATTATATAACTAAATTTAGTAAAGAATCCTTGGATATTCCCAACTTGGATATGGCTACGGCTGTTGAAGCCTTCAAAATGGGACTTCTTAAGGATTCATTATTCTATGATGATCTTGTTATGACACCTTGCAGGAATTTAGATGAAGTAAGAACTCGAGCACTCAGGTTTATCCGGCTAGAGGATGACAAGAGGATCCAGGAGAGACAAGTAGGATCCTCAAAACAAGATAAGCAAGGATCCTCCTTCAAAAACAACAAGTTCAAATCCTACCATAGAAACGAGAACAAGAATGTGCATGCTGTCGACCAAGAAGAGGATGATGAAGAATATCCTCCAATCTCAGAATATTGTTTTTCCGTTGATAATCATGAACTAATCCTTGCAATGCAGAATCTAGGTGAAAAGGCTAGGTGGCCCAGGAAGAATGATAAACCATCCGGGACTAAAGACAAGTCCAAATGGTGTGCATACCATGAGGATTTCGGGCATCTAACTGAAGATTGCATAGCCTTAAGAAAAGAAATTGGATACCTGCTAAGCAAGGGGCATCTAAAAGAATTATTGGGGAGAAAAAAGCAAAGGACCCAGGATCCTGAAAGGATCCCTGAAAAGGCTCCAGCACCTCCGGCAAACGCACAAGTGATCAACTTCATATCCGGAGGATCAGACATTTGTGGTACATCCTTTTCAGCGGCCAAAAGACATGCAAAAGAATCAAAAATGGACAATGGAGAAAGGCCTATTAGAACCTCAAGTGTCTCAGAAGGGAAGATGATAACATTTGATGAGGATGATCGCACTAACATTCAGGATCCTCACCATGATAGTTTAGTTATCACTCTCTTCATCTCTAACCATTTTGTCCGCAGGATCCTTATTGACGGAGGGAGCTCAGTGAACATTATCCAGCTTGATGTCTTGAAGAAGATGGGAATCCCAGAATCAGACATCACACCAAGATCCTCCGTGCTTGTAGGATTCAGTGGGGAAACGAAGAAAACTCTGGGGGACATCAAACTCCCAATCTACGTGGAAGGATTACATAATTATCAAAAATTTTGTGTTATTGACTGTTTATCTTGTTGCAACGTTATCCTTGGCAGGCCTTGGATACATGACATGAAAGCAGTTCCATCTACCTACCATCAATGTGTGAAGCTCCCTAGCCCATGGGGGATAATCAAGATCGACAGTGATCAGCAAGAGGCTAAGGATTGCTATACCTCATCCATGAAGCCAACCTCGAAGCCAAGGGAGCAATAGCAATTACAGTATCCTCCGAGGAATGTCTTGGAGGCAAGGGAACAAGATGTAGATGAAATCCCCTTGGATCCTAGTGATCCTGAATCAAAAATCTATATCGGATCAGGGATCCTTGGCAAGATGAAAGAAGACATGATATCCTTCCTCAAAAGAAGAAAGTCTACCTTTGCTTGGAAACATGAAGATATGACAGGTATATCTAAGGATATTATTACTCACAAACTTGGCATTGACAGGTCTATCAAGCCAATCCATCAAAAAAGGAGGAAGTTTGCACCGGAAAGGAATGCCATTATCCAAGAAGAAGTAGAGAGACTACTTCGAGCAGGTATGATCAGAGAGGTAAAGTATCCAAAATGGTTAGCCAATGTGGTTGTTGTCCAAAAGAAAAACGGAAAGTGGAGGGTATGTGTCGATTTCACTGATTTGAATAAGGCATGTCCCAAGGATCCTTTCCCATTACCCCACATTGACTCCATGGTGGATGCAACAGCGGGGCATGAACTGTTGACCTTTATGGATGCATCATCTGGATTCCAACAAATACAGATGGAACCATCTGACCAAGAGGATACAGCCTTTATGACCCCAACCGGTTTATATTGTTATATTGCCATGCCTTTTGGACTAAGAAATGCAGGTGCAACATATCAAAGGCTGGTAAATATGATGTTCAAAGATCAAATTGGAAAAACTATGGAGGTGTACATAGATGACATGGTGGTCAAGTCAAAGAAAGCTGAGGATCACCTAAGGGACTTGGAAGAAGCATTCGATATCCTGGATAATTACAATATGAAGCTTAATCCTTCAAAATGCCATTTTGGTGTTAAGGCAGGAAAGTTCTTAGGATACATGGTAACCCAGAGGGGCATTGAAGCAAGCCCGGAACAAATCAAAGCATTAATAAATATCAAATCTCCTGCCAATGCCAAGGATGTTCAAAGACTAACAGGCAGGATAGCAGCTTTGAACAGGTTCATATCGAAATCCTCAGAAAAGTGCAAAGAATTCTACGATATCCTAAGAAAGAATAAGAAGTTCGAATGGACTGAGAAGCATGAGAATGCTTTACAAGCCCTAAAAGAGTATATGTCCTCAGCACCAGCATTAGCAAAACCGGAAAAAGGAGATGTGTTATCCTTATATCTGGCGGTATCCTCAACCGCTATAAGTGCTGTCCTTGTTAAGGATCACGAAGGTACACAATATCCTATCTACTATGTAAGTAAAAGTCTACTTGATGCCGAATCCAGGTACTCACACCTCGAAAAACTCATCCTTGCATTAATCATGGCATCCACTAAGTTAAGGCACTATTTTGAAACCCATACTATTGTTGTTAAAACTAATTTTCCAATCCAGAATGTCCTCAGGAAACCGGATATGTCAGGGAGAATGGCTAAGTGGGCAGTGAAGCTTAGTGCCCATGATATAAGATACGAACCAAGAACAGCCATTAAATCTCAAGCACTAGCTGACTTTGTGGCTGATTTCAGTAGTGATCTACAAAAGGAAGCAGAATTGGAGGTCCAGCAGCTGGATGAGACCAAGGATCCTTGGATCCTACACACTGACGGATCCTCAAATATCAAAGGCACAGGGCTAGGGATCCTACTAAAATCGCCACAGGGGGACATAATACCCCACTCCATAGCCTGTGAGTTCCAAGCAACTAACAATGAGGCTGAGTATGAAGCCCTAATTGCTGGCTTACAAATCGCTAAGGATATGGGGGTAAAGTATCTTAACGTATATGTAGATTCATTATTGATCACTAATCACTTTAACGGATCCTATGCTGTTAAAGGTGAAAAACTAACCAAATATTTAGAGATAGTCAAAGAATTGGCACTCTCTTTTGTTTCTTTTAGCTTAACACAGGTACCAAGGGAGGAGAACACGGAAGCTGATGCATTGGCCAACTTAGGATCATCCTTAAAAATTCCAGAAGATATAAGTATCCCTATCATCCATATCCTGGCTCCTGCTATTGAAAATCAGGTGGCCATGGAAATAGAAGAGGATACTGCAATGATCCCTAGTGAAGAAGCCCAATCTTATTCAGGATCATGGATCTCACCAATCATGAGATACTTGCAAAATGGAGAGATCCCAATGGGAGAAAATCCTAGAGCTTTCAGGATCAAGGTATCTCAATTTACAATCTTAAATAACATGCTGTATAAACGATCCCTTGCAGGACCATATTTAAGATGTATTGAGGATCCTGAAATTGAAGAAGTGTTGAGAGACTTCCATGAAGGAGATTGTGGAAACCACACTGGGGGCAGGGCATTATTCTCGAGGATCCTCAGAACAGGATACTACTGGCCAACCATGAAAAGGGATGCTGTAGAGTATGCTAAGAAATGTGATCCTTGCCAAAGACATAGCAATATCCTTCACCAACCAGCTGAATTACTACACCCCATACCATCCTCTTGGCCATTCATGAGATGGGGAATGGATATAGTTGGCAAGCTCCCTAAAGCACCTGGTGGAAAAGTATTTATGCTTGCCATGACTGACTATTTTTCCAAGTGGATAGAAGCTGAAGCCTTCGCTCAAGTCAGAGAAAAGGAAGTCATATCCTTCATTAAAAGAAACATTATAACTAGATTTGGCATTCCCTCTGAAATTGTATGTGATAATGGCTCCCAATTCATTGGAAGCAGAACCACTAACTTTTGTGACAGTTGGGGAATCAAGATGATCACATCAACACCAGTTCACCCACAAGCCAATGGTCAAGCAGAATCATCCAACAAGATCATCATCAACAATCTGAAGAAGAAGCTAGGATCCAAGAAAGGGAAATGGGCAGAAGAGTTACCTTATGTGCTATGGGCTGATAGGACAACTCCCAAGAATGCCACCGGTCAGACACCCTTCTCTTTAGTATTTGGGGCAGAAGCAGTGATCCCAACAGAGATGGTGATCCCAACTGCTAGAACAAGTGTTCGTGATCCTGAAGAAAATGCTACAATCCTAGCTCAGGATTTGGATACTATTGAGGAAAACAGGGATCTAGCTAGGATAAGGATGGCAAGTTACCAACAGAGGATGGCTGGTGCCTACAACAAGAATGTCAGGATAAGGAAGTTCCAAGTCGGAGATATGGTGTTGAGAAAAGCATTTCAAAATACTATCAATCCTGCTGACGGGAAACTAGCACCAAAATGGGAAGGTCCCTACTTGATTGAAGCTGAAGCAGGAAAGGGGGCATACAGGTTGCTAACCATGGAAGGAAACTTGTTACCAAGAGCCTGGAATGCTGTTCACTTAAAGAAATATTTCATGTGAACATGATCCTTCCTGCCTGTGATCCTTACATTGAAGTATCCTTGAAGGATCCTGGAGATATCGGTGATCCTTACTCTGGTAATATGCTTATCCTAAAACTATTGCATTTTCTTACTTTTTGCCTAAGGATAAGGATCATGTATCCTTCATCCTCTACTCACAAACCATTTGAGTTATGATAGTTCAGGTATCTTCAGCAAATCGTCAAAGATCTCCAAAAGCACCACAGATCCTTGGGTACAACCCCAGTTATCCTTGGGATTATCCCCAGTTTCCGCCAGCAGCGCACGATGATCCTGGTATAGTTCACGTCTTTGGGACCAGTACCCACTTTCGGGGCTGACAACCTCATCGTACTGGCTATATTTAGGATCCTACGTATAATGGTGGACGCACCATACATCCGTTCTTAAGGTTTCTAACGTTTTCACGTTAGCTAAGGTTTTGACATTTTCATGTCACTAAGTTTGGATAGTTGCCAGAAAGGGCCTTACTCCAGTTTACATACGATCCTTTGGGCTTGTCCCCAGTTATCCTTTGGGCTTGTCCCCAGTTATCTTTTTGGGCTTGTCCCCAGTGATCCTCTGGGATCATCCTCAGTTATACTTTGGGCATGTCCCCAGTTAATAATTTATCTTTTGCATTGGCTTAGTCCCAAGTTATATCTCACTTTTCAGGTTTTGGAAGTCTAAACATATAAGGATCCTTAATCCTTATTAATTATCAAAGTCTTATCTATGTGGTCTTGATTGAAGGTTAGGATCCTAACGTGGATCCTCAGGTATGATCCTTGACTATTTTTGATTATACTCTTTATCCTAACCAACCCTTATACTTTGACAACCGAACCTATGATCCTTGAACTAAAACGCTTTAAGAATTTTCGATATCAGGATATTTGATCCAGGATCATATCCTAAGATTATTTAACACTTTGTCAACTCTTGTCATTTTAACAAATATAGCAATTGAGAAATAAGAGGATTATTGAAGGATAACAACACAAGATAAGCCAGAAAGATTAAAGTTATATTATTAAACAAAAGGATCATTAACCCTTTCAAGAAAGTTGTCAAAATTGCCAACCCACGTTTCTACCAGCAAAACGTGGCCCGTCCACATGGGTTGGCAAAGGGTGTCCATTGTCTATGCGGTCTTAGCATTTTTGCAGGAAAGTAAAAGTGGCAGGATCACAAAGGCTTCATCCCCCAAACAGAGGATCCATCCACCTTTTGCAATCCTACCCATTGTCCAAAGGATCCAGGATCCTTAACCCTAAGAAACTATTGTTTAAGTTACAGACCATAAATTGTTCCAAATACCACAACCACAACCACTAACAAACCTAAAAAATTGGGCTCCGGCCTAGTCAACAATATCCATCATCGCCCAATCATGCAGCCTACTCCTTCGCTGCTCCATCTCCACCAGCTTCTCCATCCTGATCCTTATCAGCATCACCTCCCTCCAGCCTTGGGATATCCTCAGCATCCTCCTCGTCATCCAAGTCCGCCAGCCTTGCCTTCCAACCTTCAACGTCCCATGAGCTTTTGTCAAAGGTGGGATCCTGAGCCTCCTCAGCCATCTGAAGTTGTATCTTGTACATAGCAATCGCCGCCGAGACCTTGGCATCTTGGGTGATCTCCTGCTTCTCGTTATCCATATCAGTCAGCCTCTGAGCAGCTTCATCCTTGGTGGCCTGGAGTTCCTTCTCAAGATCCGCTATCTTGAGATCCTTTAACACACCCATTTGCTGAAGATCGGCGATCTGGCTCTCCTGGTCCTCAACATTGCCAAGATAAGTTTCAATCTCAGCAAGTTTCTGCAACAGGAGAAGAAAAAGATAAGCATAGGATCAGATGATCCTCCAGAAAAGCAGGATACACAAACAGGATATGATAGACGGATAACCAATAGGGGCAGTGATCCTTACCTCATTCACGTAGTCGAGGAATTGCTGACGGAGGAGGGGAAATCCTTGGAGATCTTCAGAGGTTTTCCTCTTTTTTCCCTTGCCCCGGATAGATGCTTTAGGAGCTGATGCTGAAGGACTGGCAGCAGGAGCCTTCTTCTTCTTTGAAGACGTGACATTGGCAAGATCACTTATCCCAAACTTGGAAGCGGATTTAACAGACCTGGCAGATTTTCCAGCACCTACACAATTCAAAAACAAGATAAGTCTCCTTGTTAAATTAAATACTTTTACATAAAACTTATTTTCTATAAAGATACTTACTTGACATTGTGGCAGATGCAGAGGATATCTCTTGAGAATCTTGGATAGTGATTTGGAAGCTTCTAACTTCAGGATCAAGCTTTTTGAAAGCTAACACTCTCTCTTTTGCAGCAGGGGTTAATTTCAGACGAGCAATGGAAATAGCTGCATAAAAGACAAAGGAAAAAAGGCATCAGTGATCCTCATCATATGAGACAGGACTGATAGTGATCCTTCGAGGATCCTCTACCCTACCATGAGTGGCCCATTCCTTGGGCAGATCCTTCCCATCCGGGATGGAATCCCTCTTAACAAAGAAAAACCAACGTTTCCAGTTGGTATCATTCTTAGTAACTTTGAAGATTGGGTGATCCTCCCCAGCTTTCCGTTTCAACAAATATCGGTGAGAACCGAAGGTGGTGAGATCGTAAAACTCAGCTAACTCCGCCATCCCCAGATCTATCCCTTCTTGCTCGATGATCCTCTCGAAGGTATAAAGAACCCTCCAGATCATCGGCATAGCTTGGATGTAAGAGATGCCGGTTAAGGAAAAGAAAGACTGGGTAAAGTCTGGAAAAGGATATGAGTAACCTATAGTAAACGGAGTAGCAGGGAAAGCCACCCAGACATCTGAGACAAAATCGCTCAAAGCAGTAGGATCAAAGGATTTAAAAACAACATTCGCCGGAAAGCAATGGCGAATCATGTCTATATGGACATCAGTAAAGCAGCACCTCTCCGTAGGAGAATCCTTGATAATCCCCTGGCTTTTTAAGGGACTATCCTTCTTGGAATCCTTGTATGGAGAATTCCGGAGCAACATGTTTTGTGACGGAATAGAAACAGAGACGGAGTAGAAAAAACAGAGTAAAGGAAAGGAAGAAGGGAAAGAGAGAGGAAGAAGATACCTGAACAACCTTCGGTGCAGAATATAAAGGGAGTGTATCTCGAATTTAAATACAAACTGATCCTCACCCTATCTCCTATTTATAATCATGATCTGCAGGATTGTCACATCTGTGACGTAATGATCACAACGGCTAGTTCATGTGTAACGGCTAGTTAATCGGAATCGCCCGTTAGAGATAAGATCGAAGCAAAATATAACTCGTCTATTTACAATTAACTCCTTATATTTTGGGGGCAATTGTTAGGGCTGGATTTTTACTATAAGTGATCCTTATACGTGATCCTAACCAGTGATCCTTGTTTCTTTGGCAGGCAGTGATCCTCAGCGGACTTCAGGATCAGGATCATAGGACGCTATGGTGATCCTTATACTAACGGTCACCTTCGCTTACTACAATATTGTTTTGCAGGAACATCTAGCAGGATATGCTCTAAAGACCATGATCCAGGGACGCGTCTTCACAAATATGGCAAGAGCTAAATCAAAGAAAGACGTTGCACAGGATATGGAAACTAGGCTTGATTTATGGGCAGCAATTTAGGCTAGATTATCTTTATTTCTAAAGGGGTAATGAGCTGATAATTAGTCCTTTTACCTAAAATAAGTCACCCACACATGTATAAGTACCACTCTTCTTCATTCGGAAGAACACACACGACATACGACACAACTCTCGAACACTTAGACACTCAGTGATCCTTGTACTCAGCTCATTATCATCCGAAGTTGTAACTACATTTTTATTATATTGAAGTTGGTGATCGGTAGTTGCCATCACCCGAGGTTTTTTATGCCGGAGATCATACATTGATCAAGGGCTTTTTCCTCGTATAAATCATTGTGTCTTTGTATCTTTATCACAGAAGTGATCCTTTACTTTCATAGCTAACCAAGCATCATACCCCGTTTACATAAAGTTTGGTTACATTATCCTTGTGTGATTTTTGACCAAAACAGATGGGTCTCGGTTTGAGATGAAACCTTCAACTGTTATGTAAATATAACTAGGAACTGATTGTGCTTCTGGTGGATGGATCTCAATTTGAGATGAAACCAAAAGCACAAACTTTTGCCACGTTAATAATATAACTTTCTTTTGACCTTATCTTTGTTGTTATATTTTTAGTGCATAAATTTTATTCTGAAAATAGTTTTCTTTGAACATTCTTGGGCACATTTTGGGAAGATATCCTGAGAGTATCCTGAGAGATATCCTGGTCAGGATACTGCCACATAACTTAGAAAACTTAAGTTATCTAAATAAAATAAAAAGGAGAGATCATACCAAAGACTCTTATAGAGTCGATTCCAATCTTCCATCTTAGGAATGTCTCCAGTGCACATTTAGAAACTTGAACCCATCCTTTGAATAGTATGGTGTATGTCCCATGTGTTCAGCATATTCGAAGACTTAGGAATGCAAACATAGCCCTACTTTAGTTTTTTTGAGGATAAACCTTGAATATCCTGGGGATGAGCCCTCAATATCCTGGGGATAAACCCTTAATATCCTGGGGATAAACCCTGATTTTCGTGCACTACAGGCGGGAGTGTATAAAGTCCAGGACTTAGAAAGGTGAAAACCTTTAAACCTTAGAGAGTATGAAAATACCCTTTCGTGAGAGAGGGTGATCAATCCTCATATACCTTGAGGATCCAGGATATAGCCAATAGTAACGAGATTGTTAGCCACTTTTACATGAACTGGTCCCGCTACCTTGAACTCTCCCTGGATAACTTGCGCTCCAGGCGGGGTGTTTAAACCAAATTCGTAAGAAAGGTGAATACCTTTAAACCTGTGAAGGGATCAGTATCCCTTAAACGTGAGAGAGGGGGCCAATCCTCTAATCTTTCGAAATATCCTGAGTGTGTATCCTGGAGTTATATCCTGAAGCATATACTGCAAAACAACTGTAAACTAAGGTGGGTGTTAGCCTGGCTAACACCCCTCCGATGCCTAAGTCAGTATTGGGTTCAAAAGAATAAATAATATCAAACATATTAAAAGAGATAGAATTCATACCATCTTGAGTTAGAAATTAAATTCTAAACTCACTTGAAATAGAGCATTAAGTGTATAGCATTCCAGGATCTTGGTAGCATATCCCCTTCTATATTCTTGAGTCGGTATGCTCCTTTCCCAGATTCTGATTCAACCTCATATGGTCCTTCCCACTTTGGAGCTAACTTTCCATCGGCAAGATTAGTAGTATTATGAAAAGCTTTTCTTAACACCCAATCCCCAACTTGAAACCTTCTAGTCCTTATATTCTTGTTATATGCTCTGGATATTCTCTGTTGATATGCTGCCATCCTCAGCTTTGCTGCATCTCTTGTCTCATCCACAGTATCCAATTCTTGGCACAAAGCTTCAGGATTCTGCTCAGGATCCTGGAGGTTAGATCTTGCTGTAGGTATCACCATTTCTGTTGGGATCACTGCTTCTGCTCCAAATACTAAAGAAAATGGAGTTTGGCCAGTTGCACTCTTTATTGTTGTTCTATCAACCCATAAAATAAAGGGTAATTCTTTTACCCATCTTCCTTTCTTAGCTTCTAGCCTCTTTTTCAAATTGTTGACAATTATCTTGTTCGAGGATTCTGCTTGTCCATTTGCTTGAGGATGTACTGGAGTAGATATGATCATTTTGATACCCCAACTTTTGCAAAAGTCAGTAGTCCTCTTACTTATAAACTGAGAGCTATTGTCACAAATTATCTCGGCTGGTACCCCAAACCTGGTCAGGATATTCCTTTTTATGAAGGATACTACTTCTTGGTCTCTAACTTGAAAAAAATGCTTCAGCTTCAAGCCATTTAGAAAAATAGTCAGTCATTGCCAGCATAAAGACTTTTCCTCCTGGAGCTTTCGGCAATTTCCCTACTATGTCCATCCCCCACTTCATGAATGGCCAAGGGGAAGCTATAGGATATAATGGTTCAGCTGGTTGATGTAATATGTTACTGTGCCTCTGACATGCATCACATCTTCGAGCATATTCTACAGCATCTTTCTTCATTGTCGGCCAATATTATCCTGTTCTTAATACTTTAGAGAATAATGACCTACCCCCAGTGTGGTTACCATAATCCCCTTCGTGTATATCCTGAAGCACTTCTTTAGCTTCGGGATACTCCAAGCATCTCAGGTATGGTCCTGCAAGAGATTTCTTGTACAAAACATTATTTATAATAGTGAATTGTGATACCTTCATTCTAAAGGCCTTAGGATTTTCATCCTTTGGGATGTGTCCTTCCCTAAGATATTTCATGATTGGAGCCGTCCAGGACTCAGGATCCTTGTCAGCATCATGACCAGGATCCTGAACGCTTGTTACCTCCTTCTCCTGAGTCTTGAAAAGATCCACAACAGGATGTAGGATGTGAAGTATTGGTATCTGGGTTCCTTCAGGTATCCTGACTGATGATCCTAGGTTGCCAAGGCATCTGCTTCAACATTATCCTCTCTCGGTACCTGTTCAAGTGTAAAAACATCGAAATATCCTGCTAATTTTTTGAGAATTTCGAGATACTCGATTAACTTCTCACCTTTGACTACATAGGATCCATTAAAATGATTAGTAATTAACAAAGAATCAACATATACTTGTAAACTCTTAATATTCATGTTTTTAGCCAACTCTAATCTTGCGATCAAAGCTTCATCTTCTGCTTCATTATTAGTGGCAGGAAATTCACATCTAATAGCCCGGGGTGATATGTCCCCCTGTGACGATATTAGTAGTATACCCAACCCTACACCTCTAACATTAGATGCACCATCAGTATATAATGTCCAGGATTCTGAGGTTTCTCCTAGTTGTTGAACTTCTAGGTCTACTTCATTTTGAATATCACCACTGAAATCAACCACAAAGTCAGCTAGAGCCTGAGACTTTATGGCATTTCTAGGTTCATATACTAGATCATAGGCACTTAGCTTTACTGACCACTTAGCCATTCTACCTGACATCTCAGGTTTCCTAAGCACATTTTTAACAGGATAATTGGTTTTAACATGGATCCTATGTGTTTCAAAGTAATGTCTAAGCTTTGTTGATGTCACACCCCCAAAATCCACCTGCGGAGTATCACCGCTTGGGAGCGTGACTGACCAGGATCAAGCCACCAATCATCCAGAACATTGTATAAAGTAAAAGTAATTGCAATATAATCCAAACCGAATCCATATGAAAGGTGTTTCCAAAATATAAGCAAGTTATCATTGTTTAGCGGAAGCGTATTATTGTAAAACCATAGTAAATAAGTATCAAATATCAAAAGTGTTTAGCAAGATGGTCAAGATCCAAGCCCCACAACGACCAGCTCCTCCCTGTGCAAGCTCCATGTCCCTAACGACCTGCAAGGCATGTAACAGAGGATCAACAACTAGTTGAGCGAGTTCACAGAAAGTAAATGCGTAATAGTAAGTTCGTTTGTAACAGGTGGCTCTACTGGGCCGTTATTACGTTCTATTGGTGGGGGCTTCCCATGTTGTATAACCACTAGACTACTCGTAACCATAGGTATCCTTCACAACCGAGGATAGTAATAAGCATAAGTATCCTTCACATCCGAGGATAGTAATAAGCATAAGTATCCTTCACATCCGAGGATAGTAATAAGTATAGGTATCCTTCACAACCGAGGATAGTAATAAGTATAGGTATCCTTCACAACCGAGGATAGTAATAAGTATAGGTATCCTTCACAACCGAGGATAGTAGTATGGTAGTCTAGTAACAGTATAAGTACAGTTCTATTCGATCTAAATCCTTCAATCCCAATTCCCGTGCCCTGGGAATCCCATGCCTTAGTAAGGGTGAACTCACCTTGGTTTGCTCGGTATGCTAGGTTATGCACTCACAAGAAATCAATCAAGTCCTATTGTATGCACGTATAACAAATCAGTTCATGTTCGCAATGATACGCATGTAATCTAATGTCACATAGTGCTTGATAGCCAATATCATGTAACAATCATGTATCACGTAACAGTTAACCCATTCATACAATTCACGTAATTCATGTGTCGTGTCTTTGATTACACACTTTAACCTCACGAGGGTGTTAACCTAGTTACCACTGATAACGTACTTACATTTTATTATCGTTAATAAGCTTAACAGGTTAGTCATTACAAATCACACAGTTCATTGTTTCAAATTGAATATCACATAACATCAGACAGGGCCTTGCCCTTCTAAAACTCAGACAGTGTGGGGGGGGGGTCTCCCCTGTTCAAAACTCGGATAGCACATGTAATCATCATACAACCTCGGACATACATGAAGCACACAAACTCGGACCATGTTGAGTGCATAAGGTCGGACTAAACAAGTTCATGGTCAAGAAACTCGGACATGGAGAGGGAATTAAACTCGGACAAAGCATGTGGATCATGATACTCGGACCAAACAAGTTCATAAAGTCGGACCACATAACACCACAATAATCTCGGACATACATCATACACTAAACTCGGTCCATTATCAAACACATTAAACTCGGTCCATATGTAACATTATACTCGGACCATTAACAAACACATTAAACTCGGTCCATATGTAACATTATACTCGGACCATTAACAAAAACATTAAACTCGGTCCATATGTAACATTATACTCGGACCATTAACAACACATTAAACTCGGTCCATCTACATACAACAAACTCGGACCACCACACATTCACATGCTCGGACCATAAAACAAACTCGGACCATTCACTATAAAACAAACTCGGTCCATTTAACTTATTCAACAAACTCAGACATGTTTATCATTTATTAAGATCGGACTAACATCCTAGTAAACTCGGACCTTTCACATCATATCAAACTCTGACTTATAATCATGCGGAATTCCATACATTGCACAGACTCCAAATAATCAAAACAGTTACGTTTTTGCTATCATACGAACATGAAACCCTAAATTCATACGTTTGCAATACACAGATCGAAGCAATGACCACTATGTCTACATCTCACGCATCACAATCATCAAGCAATTGATTATCTGACTAATCATCTTCATCACACAACAACCATCATCAAATCAAAAACACAGAAGCATCATGTGAAGACTAGGGTTTACACGCATTACAAGAATTAAGCATTGCTAACAATCAAACGATTAATAACAAATGATAACACAATTACCTTGGATGATTCTAGAGAAGGAATCAAAAGTGATGAGTATCTTGGTGATGATGATTGCCAGAGAATTAGAGGATTGCAAGTACGTGTTTTGGTTTCTTGGGAATGATTAGAGAATGATTAGGGAAGGGAATTAGGGTTATTAGTTGTTAAAGTTTCACTATCAACCCTAAGCACCCCTAAGAAATATTTATTATAGTTTCAACACCACATTCCCTTATTTGACAAATCTTTCACAATCAACACATAACCATGCACAATCACACAATACAATTCGTTGTATCAAAACGTATCTCATTCCATAGCAAATAATTGTGAAATCAATCGACTAAATAATACAAGAACGTGCAATAAATGCGAAATAGAAATCTTGGAATTTCGAGTTGTCACATTATCCCCAACTTAAAAGAAATTTCGTCCCGAAATTTGGTACGCACTCACTGAGGAAGCTAGGTAAGTCGTAGTGTTCACTGGTTTTCCTGGGGTGTCACATCATCCCCCCGTTGATTTGGAATTTCGTCCCGAAATTCAGTAGTAGTAGCTTCAGCCTCAGTAGTGGATGCATTGGTTTCGAATAACTGGGGGTACTTTTCTTTCATTTGGTCTTCGCGTTCCCAGGTGTACTCTGGGCCACGTTGGGAGTTCCAACGAACTCGAACAAGAGGGATTCTCTTGTGTTTGAGGACCTTAACATCCTGGTCCGTGATTTCAACTGGTTCCTCGACGAACTGCAACCGCTCGTCGATAGTGAGTTCCTTAAAAGGAACTATGAGGGTCTCATCTGACAGGCACTTCTTCAGATTTGACACGTGAAATACATTGTGAACTGCACCGAGTTCAGCTGGTAGGTTCAGTTTGTAGGCCACTTTGACGATTTTCTCAATGATCTCGAACGGTCCGACATACCGCGGATTTAATTTGCCCCGTTTGCCAAAACGAACCACACCCTTCCAGGGTGAGACTTTTAGTAAAACCCGGTCCCCGACCTGAAACTCCAATGGCCTCTTACGCTTATCCGCGTAGGCTTTCTGACGGTCGCGTGCTGCCGCCATACGTTGTCGTATCTGTGCAATCTTTTCTGTGGCGTCCACTACAATCTCTGGACCCGTAATTTGACTATCCCCCACCTCTGCCCAACAGAGAGGTGACCGGCATTTACGTCCGTACAATGCCTCGAACGGAGCGGCTTGTATGCTGGTATGATAACTGTTATTGTATGAAAACTCCACTAAAGGGAGATGCTTTTCCCAGCCGTTGCCGAAATCGATAACACACGCTCGGAGCATGTCTTCTAAAGTTTGAATCGTGCGCTCAGACTGCCCATCTGTCTGAGGGTGATATGCTGTGCTCATGTCTAATCGTGAGCCGAAGGATTTGTGCATCGCTTGCCATAACTCTGACGTGAATCGTGCATCCCGATCCGAAATAATGGAGGTTGGCACTCCGTGCCTCGAAACGACTTCTTTCAAGTAGATGTCTGCTAAGGTAGAAAACTTATCCGTTTCTTTGATAGCCAAGAAGTGGGCAGACTTTGTGAGTCGATCAACGATTACCCAAATAGTATCATTCCCACGCTGGGATCTAGGTAAGCCTGTAACGAAATCCATGGAAATTTCTTCCCATTTCCACTGTGGTATCCTGGGTTGTTGTAGTAGACCTGCGGGTTTCTGATATTCGACCTTGACTCTCGCACAGGTCAAGCACTTGCCAACATAGGTGGCGATGTGGGCTTTCATACTTGGCCACCAGTATGTTGTTTTGATATCGTGGTACATTTTATCCGCCCCTGGGTGTACCGAGTAGCGAGACTTGTGCGCTTCGTCCATCACAAGCTCTCGTAAACCACCATAAAGTGGGACCCAAATACGCCCCGTTACGTAGTAGGCGCCGTCTTCCTTTTGTTCCATTCGTTGCCTTGAACCACGTAAGGCTTCAGCCTTGACGTTTTCGGGTTTTAGTGCTTCTATCTGAGCAGCTCGTATCTGTGCAGGAAGACTGGACTGAATAGTAAGCTGTAGCGCTCGCACGCGCTTAGGTAGAGTGTCTTTCCGACTGAGGGCGTCGGCCACAACATTGGCCTTGCCTGGATGATACTTGATGGCGCATTCGTAGTCGTTCAGTAGTTCAACCCATCTCCGTTGACGCATATTCAAATCCTTTTGCTTAAGAATATGCTCGAGACTCCTGTGATCGGTGTAAATCGTGCACCTGGTACCGTACAGGTAGTGTCGCCATATCTTAAGCGCGAAAACAACAGCTCCCAGCTCTAAATCGTGCGTCGTGTAGTTTCGTTCATGAACCTTGAGTTGCCGCGAAGCGTAGGCAATAACTTTATCCCGCTGCATCAATACACAACCAAGCCCCTGTATCGATGCGTCACAATAAACCACGAAGTCATCCGTGCCCTCGGGCAGTGAGAGAATAGGTGCGCTGCATAGTCTATCCTTCAAGTACTGAAAAGCAGTTTCCTGCGTATTACCCCATCTGTAAACGACACCTTTCTGTGTTAGCATAGTAAGTGGTTGCGCGATCTTGGAGAAGTCTTTGATAAATCGCCTGTAGTAACCCGCCAAACCCAAGAATTGGCGTATTTCAGTCGGTGTACGCGGTGCTGGCCAGTTTCTGATCGAATCAACCTTAGATGGATCGACATGAATCCCATCCTTGTTCACCACATGGCCTAAGAAGTGGACTTCACGAAGCCAGAAGTCGCATTTTGAAAACTTGGCGTACAGTTGCTCCTTTCGAAGAAGTTCCAAGATAAGACGTAAGTGCTGCTCGTGCTCCTCCTGACTCTTGGAGTAAATCAAAATGTCGTCGATGAAAACGATAACGAACTTGTCTAGATAGGGTTTACACACCCTGTTCATAAGATCCATGAAGACTGCGGGCGCGTTCGTAAGCCCGAATGGCATGACAAGAAACTCGTAATGACCGTAACGAGTTCTGAAAGCGGTTTTGGAGACGTCCTCATCCCGAACTCTCAGCTGATGATAACCTGACCTCAAGTCTATCTTGGAGTAATAACACGACCCTTGCAACTGGTCGAACAAGTCATCTATGCGCGGAAGAGGATAACGGTTCTTCACCGTCACCTTATTGAGTTCACGGTAGTCGATGCACATTCTGAACATACCGTCTTTCTTCTTCACAAATAACACTGGAGCTCCCCAAGGCGAAGAGCTTGGACGAATAAAGCCCTTTTCCAAGAGCTCTTGTAGCTGCTTCGACAGTTCTTCCAGTTCGGTTGGAGCTAAACGATACGGTGCACGAGCTATAGGTGCTGCTCCAGGAGCCAACTCAATCTGAAACTCGACTTGACGATGAGGCGGTAAACCGGGTAAATCTTCAGGAAACACCTGAGGGAAGTCACGTACAACTGGAATATCCTCCAGCTTCTTTTCCTTTGCTGATGCATCAGTAACAAGAGCCAAAATGGCTGTGTGCCCTTTACGTAAACATTTCTGCGCCTTCAAGTAAGAGATGATGCCAACCACAGCACCACTCTTGTCGCCTTGAACTTCGAGAGGTTCTTGACTGGAGCGAGGAATACGAATAACTTTTTCTTTGCATAAGATCTCCGCGTGATGTTGGGATAACCAATCCATACCGATGACGACGTCGAAACTACCCAAAACTATGGGTATAAGATCAATTGAGAAAGTCTGACCCGCTAGAACAATACTACAACCCTTGACTACATGAGCGGCTTCTACACTTTTACCATTGGCTAGTTCTACGACGTGTTTGGTGTTTAGGGGTGTTGGTGTACGTTTTAACAATTTACTCATTTTCAAGGACATATAACTTGTATCAGCACCCGAATCAAATAAGACAGTAACATAAATATCGTCGAGTAGGAACTTACCCATAACCACATTAGGATCATTCACTGCATCTCCTCGACCCAATACAAAAGCACGACCACGAGCTTCATTGCCGTTGTTGTTGTTGTTTCCCCCGTTGTTGTTGTTACCATTACCCTGATTGTTGTTATGGTTGTTATTGTTCTGATTTCTGTTCAGCTGAGGGCAATGCCTTTTGAAGTGACCCTCTGCACCGCACTGAAAACACCCTTTGTTACCCTGCTGCTGATTCTGCTGTGCTTGGGGTTGCTGCTGATTCTGGTTCGCAGGTCGAGCGCTTCTACAATCTTTGGCCTCATGACCCATCTTGAGGCATCTTTGACAACGACCCTTATTACACTGGCCACTGTGGTGTTTGTTGCAGTTGTTACACTTTGGGAGGTTTCCTCGATACCCTCCCTGTCGGTGGCTGCCTGAGGAGTGCTGACTGGGACTCTGGTAACTGTCTGTCTTTCGTTGCTGAGCTTGTGACTGTACTGAAGCTGACCCCTTGCTAGAATCCCCATCCCATTTTCTCTTACTTTCACTGGGAGTAGCAAGTGTAGTAGAAGCAGTAGTGGTAGCAGTAGCACTGATACGCTTTGGCAGTCTGTTCTGATCCACTGCCTGATTTGTGATGCGGTGAGCGAGGCGCTGAATAGCCTGAAGGTCGTCAAGATTGGCCGATGTTACATGGCTCTGGATTTCTGGTGCCAAACCCTTGAGATACAACTCAATACGCTTGTATGGAGGGTCCACCATAGTTGGACATAGCACAGCCAACTCGTTCGATCTCTTGGTATAAGCTTCGATCTCTGACCCAACCATTTTCAAGTGATACAGTTCATCCTCCAGCTTGTGAATGTCTTCACGAGTGCAATACTCCCTTTTGATCAATTCCTTGAAATCATTCCAAGGGGTGGCGTTAGCAGCTGCCAACCCTAGGATCTGTACTTACGCGTTCCACCAAGTCAACGCGATCCCTTCCAAAGTACCAGTGGCAAACTTAACCCTGCGAGCCTCAGGGCATTCACACATCTCGAACACAGACTCGAGCTTTTCAAACCAGTGGAGGAGTCCAACCGCTCCTTCAGAGCCACTGAACGTGCTAGGACGACAATCCATGAAATTCTTGAAAGTGCAGACAGGCTGCTGCGCGTGTTGACCTATTGTGTACGAATAGGACAAAGTTAAATACGAGAATTTATGTAGGATCTAAAGATCCTAGTGTGTGTCCATACTGCAGGGTATACTACCTGCTTGAGCAGCTGCAAGTGCCGCAGCGACTTGAGCCTGAACAAGAGCCTCTAGCTGGGCTTGAGTCATGTTGATTCGTCCGGCCATTGATCTTCACATCAAAGGCAACATAAGTGAGAAAGGTTCGCGAATAGTGCGATGACAGAAGAGTGTAAGCACATAGGTTTTTTTAAGCAATAACAAGTAGTGAGCAAAGTAATGTAAGCATACTACGAGCAAAGTTCTATGCAGTTCTAGCAAGCAGGTAATAAACATAAACCTTATTACCTAGGATGTCGAGTCTTGCACGTGGAGCGAAGCGTCGTTGTGGATCGTTGAGAGCACTGTTCAGGTTATAGTCTGGTTTTAATAAAACGTTTTCCCATATTAAAACCAAGTTCTCTATAACCAATGGCTCTGATACCAATCTGTCACACCCCCAAAATCCACCTGCGGAGTATCACCGCTTGGGAGCGTGACTGACCAGGATCAAGCCACCAATCATACAGAACATTGTATAAAGTAAAAGTAATTGCAATATAATCCAAACCGAATCCATATGAAAGGTGTTTCCAAAACATAAGCAAGTTTTCATTGTTTAGCGGAAGCGTATTATTGTAAAACCATAGTAAATAAGTATCAAATATCAAAAGTGTTTAGCAAGATGATCAAGATCCAAGCCCCACAACGACCAGCTCCTCCCTGTGCAAGCTCCATGTCCCTAACGACCTGCAAGGCATGTAACAGAGGATCAACAACTAGTTGAGCGAGTTCACAGAAAGTAAATGCGTAATAGTAAGTTCGTTTGTAACAGGTGGCTCTACTGGGCCGTTATTACGTTCTATTGGTGGGGGCTTCCCATGTTGTATAACCACTAGACTACTCGTAACCATAGGTATCCTTCACAACCGAGGATAGTAATAAGCATAAGTATCCTTCACATCCGAGGATAGTAATAAGCATAAGTATCCTTCACATCCGAGGATAGTAATAAGTATAGGTATCCTTCACAACCGAGAATAGTAATAAGTATAGGTATCCTTCACAACCGAGGATAGTAATAAGTATAGGTATCCTTCACAACCGAGGATAGTAGTATGGTAGTCTAGCAACAGTATAAGTACAGTTCTATTCGATCTAAATCCTTCAATCCCAATTCCCGTGCCCTGGGAATCCCATGCCTTAGTAAGGGTGAACTCACCTTGGTTTGCTCGGTATGCTAGGTTATGCACTCACAAGAAATCAATCAAGTCCTATTGTATGCACGTATAACAAATCAGTTCATGTTCGCAATGATACGCATGTAATCTAATGTCACATAGTGCTTGATAGCCAATATCATGTAAAAATCATGTATCACGTAACAGTTAACCCATTCATACAATTCACGTAATTCATGTGTCGTGTCTTTGATTACACACTTTAACCTCACGAGGGTGTTAACCTAGTTACCACTGATAACGTACTTACATTTTATTATCGTTAATAAGCTTAACAGGTTAGTCATTACAAATCACACAGTTCATTGTTTCAAATTGAATATCACATAACATCAGACAGGGCCTTGCCCTTCTAAAACTCAGACAGTATGGGGGGGGGGTCTCCCCTGTTCAAAACTCGGATAGCACATGTAATCATCATACAACCTCGGACATACATGAAGCACACAAACTCGGACCATGTTGAGTGCATAAGGTCGGACTAAACAAGTTCATGGTCAAGAAACTCGGACATGGAGAGGGAATTAAACTCGGACAAAGCATGTGGATCATGATACTCGGACCAAACAAGTTCATAAAGTCGGACCACATAACACCACAATAATCTCGGACATACATCATACACTAAACTCGGTCCATTATCAAACACATTAAACTCGGTCCATATGTAACATTATACTCGGACCATTAACAAACACATTAAACTCGGTCCATATGTAACATTATACTCGGACCATTAACAAACACATTAAACTCGGTCCATATGTAACATTATACTCGGACCATTAACAACACATTAAACTCGGTCCATCTACATACAACAAACTCGGACCACCACACATTCACATGCTCGGACCATAAAACAAACTCGGACCATTCACTATAAAACAAACTCGGTCCATTTAACTTATTCAACAAACTCAGACATGTTTATCATTTATTAAGATCGGACTAACATCCTAGTAAACTCGGACCTTTCACATCATATCAAACTCTGACTTATAATCATGCGGAATTCCATACATTGCACAGACTCCAAATAATCAAAACAGTTACGTTTTTGCTATCATACGAACATGAAACCCTAAATTCATACGTTTGCAATACACAGATCGAAGCAATGACCACTATGTCTACATCTCACGCATCACAATCATCAAGCAATTGATTATCTGACTAATCATCTTCATCACACAACAACCATCATCAAATCAAAAACACAGAAGCATCATGTGAAGACTAGGGTTTACACGCATTACAAGAATTAAGCATTGCTAACAATCAAACGATTAATAACAAATGATAACACAATTACCTTGGATGATTCAAGAGAAGGAATCAAAAGTGATGAGTATCTTGGTGATGATGATTGCCAGAGAATTAGAGGATTGCAAGTACGTGTTTTGGTTTCTTGGGAATGATTAGAGAATGATTAGGGAAGGGAATTAGGGTTATTAGTTGTTAAAGTTTCACTATCAACCCTAAGCACCCCTAAGAAATATTTATTACAGTTTCAACACCACATTCCCTTATTTGACAAATCTTTCACAATCAACACATAACCATGCACAATCACACAATACAATTCATTGTATCAAAACGTATCTCATTCCATAGCAAATAATTGTGAAATCAATCGACTAAATAATACAAGAACGTGCAATAAATGCGAAATAGAAATCTTGGAATTTCGAGTTGTCACAGTTGATGCCATAACTAGGGCTAATATTAGTTTTTCTAAATGAGAATATCTAGTTTCAGCATCTAATAAACTTTTACTAACATAATAGATAGGATACTACTGGCCTTCATGATCCTTTACAAGGACAACACTTACTGCATTCCCTGCTACTGCGAGATACAGGTGTTTTGGTCAAAAATCTAGTGAGGATAATGCAACCAAACTCTTAGTTACGGGGAATGATGCTTGAAATGAAGAACAATAATAAGGATCACTTCGACGTATATTGCACAAACAACACAAGGATTTATACGAGGAAAAAGCCCTTGATCAATGAATGATCTCCGGCATAAAAAACCTCGGGTGATGGAAACTACCGATCACCAAGCTCAAATAAATCAATTAATGTTTACAACTTCGGATAGTGACGAGCTAGGTACAAGGATCACTATAGTTAACTGTGTAAAAGTGTGTGAAAACTATTAAGTGTTTGCTGAAAGCTTCAAGAATGCTGTTGTACGAGAATGTGTGTAGCTGAAAGTGGCTAAGTGTTCTAAAAATAGCTCGTCACCCCTTTAAAAATAAAAGCTAACTAAGCTAACTAACTATCCGACTTTTGTGCCATGCTCCCACGTTCTCCACAACGTCCATTTCCATTCAAACGTGTGCGAAATACCCGTGGAATATTCCTTAGTAACGTTGCCAAGACCAAGTCAAGCCTGTTACTCCTGCAAAACAATACGAAACATAAACAAACAATCATTAGTATGAGGATCCTTAAGGTGATCCATGATCCTGATCCTGAAGGTCTTCTGAGGATCACTATCTGTCACAGAAGTAAGGATCACTATTAGGATAACATGTAAGGATCACTAATTGTTAGAAAATCCTCCCCTAATAATTGCCCCCAAAATATAAGGAGTAATATGTAAAATGAACGAGTTATGTTTTCTTGATCTTATCCGCAACTAGCTTAACGGATATATAGCCGTTATTGTAGAACTATCCGTTGCAACTATGACGTCACAGAAGTGACAGCCCTGCAAAATTATGATTATAAATAGGAGATATAGATAGGATCGTTTGCATTTAAAATCCAGAGTTACTCCCTTTATAACTGCATTCCGAAGATAAACAGGTATTCATCTTCTTCCTTCTTTTGCTCTGTTTTCCTTCTCTCTTCATTATTCTGTCAAAATGTTGCTCCGGAACTCCCCATCTAAGGATCACACGAAGAACATCCCGCTAAAGAGCCAGGGAATCATCAAAGATTCCATAAAAGAACGATGTTGCTTCTCCGATCCGCAAATTGATAGGATCCGCTACTGCTTCCCGGCGAACACGGTGTTTAAATCGTTTGATCCCAACGCCCTCAGTGATCATATTTCTGATAACTGGGTTGCGTTTCCTGTTACCCCGTTCACCATAGGCTACACATATCCCTTTCCAGCTTTCACCCAATCTTTCTTTTCCCTAACCGGCATATCTTATATCCAGTCCATGCCGATGATCTGGAGGGTTTTGTATACCCTTGAAAGGATCATCGAGCAGGAGGGGATAGACTTAGGCATGGCAGAACTAGGAGAATTGTATGAGCTCACTACCTTTGGTTCCCATCGTTATCTGCTCAAACGTAAAACTGGTGAGGAACACCCGATCTTCAAAGCTACCAAAAATGATACCAACTGGAAGCGGCGTTTCTTTTTTGTCAAGAGAGATTCTATCCCTGATGGGAAGGATTTACCCAAGGAGTGGGCTACCCATGGTAGGATGGAGGATCCTGAGAAGGATCACCAGAGAACGTATCCTTTGATATAAGAATCGCTGACATTCTTTTGCTTTCTTGTTGTGCAGCTATCTCCGTTTCACATCTTAGACTGACTCCTGCTGCTAAAGAGAGACTCGCCGCATTCAAGAGGCTTGATCCTGAAACAAGATCTTTCAAGACAACCACCCAAGATTCTCAGGAAGTATCCTCAGGTTCTGTCATAATGTCAAGTAAGTATCTTTGCTTAAAAATTCAAATAAATAATGAAATACAAGTGAAATTAAGATACTTATCTTGTTTTGGTTGTGTAGGTGCTGGAAAATCCACCAAATCTGCTTCAAAGTTCAGCGTCACCGATCTCACCACCGTCAGATCCTCCAAGAGAAAAGCTCCTACCAGCCCATCAGCTTCGGTCCCCAAGGCACCCCTCAAAGGAAAGGGAGGCAAGAAGAGAAAAGCCTCTGAAGCTGAGGATCTGCAAGGTCTCCCCTTGATCCGCCAACAATTCCTCGACTACTTCAATGAGGTAAGGATCACTGTCTCTGCTCCTATATCCTGCTGATATGAGGATCACTTGATTCTGACCTTATCCTTTGTCTTCTTTGCAGAAATTCGCTGAGATTGAGAACTACGTTGGCCACGTTGAGGATCAGGATAGTAAGTGTTAGGGGAGGATTTTCTAACAATTAGTGATCCTTATTTGCTATCCTAATAATGATCCTTGCTTCTGTGACAGATAGTGATCCTCAGAAGAGCTTTAGGATCAGGATCATGGATCACCCTAAGGATCCTCATACTAACGATTGGATGTTTGTGTTTACTATTGTTTTCCAGGAGTATTGAGCTTGACTTGGTCTTGGCAACGTTACTATGGAATATTCCACAGGTATTTCGCACACATTTGAATAGAAATGGACGTTGTGGAGAATGTGGGAGCATGGCACAAAAGTCGGACAATTAGTTAGCTTAGTTAGCTTTCATTTTTAAAGGGGTGACGAGCTAAATTTAGAACACTTAGCCATTTTCATTTACACACACACTCTCGAGCAATCGCAGTCTCAAACCTTTCACTAAACACTTAACAATTCTCACACTTTCACACAAATAACCATAGTGATCTTTGTACTTAGCTCGTCACTATCCGAAGTTGTAAACTTTTATTGATTTATTTGAGCTTGGTGATCGGTAGTTTCCATCACCCGAGGTTTTTTATGCCGGAGATCATTCATTGATCAAGGGCTTTTTCCTCGTATAAATCCTTGTGTTTTTTGTGCAATTTACATTGAAGTGATCCTTACTATTGTTCTTCATTTCAAGCATCATTCCCCGTAACTAAGAGTTTGGTTGCATTATCCTCATTAGATTTTTAACCAAAACAGTTTGGCGCCCACCGTGGGGCAATTGGTGCTTCATTTCTAAGAAAGTATTTCTGTTGGTGATCATTCCGGTTCATTGCATACGAATATATGGCTTCATCATTGAAGAATATCTCTACTGCAATGTCTGCGGTCAATTCGTCTCAGGGCATTCCACCTTTGCCTCCACCACCTGCTGGATCTCAGAAAAATGCTGAGAAGAAACCAACTCCCATTTTCTCTAAACCTCCAACTTCTTCTGCTCCTTACACTCCTACTACTAGTGACATGTTTACTTTGATTTTGCAGATGAAGGAACATATACAGCAACAGGATAAGACCAATGATAGGATCCTCAAAGAAATCGGAGATCTCAAGAAACAAAAGAAAGCGGCAGAGGATCATTCCCCACTGGTGCCCAGATCTTTGAATTTTGACACTCCGGTGATTACTTCTCAGCCAACAGAGGTTCCAGATGTTCAATATGTGGGTGGACCAAAAGGAGTGCACCACAGTTCAGCAATAGTGACTCAGGCATCAGGTTCATATTTCCAGCCAGCAGGATCCTATCCTCAGCATATGGGATCCTTCATGAATTCAGGAGTCTACTCAGGAGCGCAGCAGGTTCAAGGATACTCCTTTGTTCCAGGATCATCCCAGGTTCAAGGATCCTCCTTTGTTCCAAGATCATCCCAGGTTCAAGGATCCTCCTTTGTTCCATGATCATCCCAGGTTCAAGGATCCTCCTTTGTTCCAGGATCATTCCAGGTTCAAGGATCCTCCTTTGTTCCAGGATCATCCCAGGTTCAAGGATCCTCCTTCGTTCCAGGATCATCCCAGGTTCAAGGATCCTCCTTTGTTCCAGGATCATCCCAGTTTCAGGGACCCTTCCAGATGCCAGGATCCTTGAGGAGTTTGCAAAGAGGAAGTTCAGATGTCCATCAGAGAGATTTTATTCCGATGCAGACCATTGCTTCAACTGGTCCCTCCATAACTCCAGAGTCCCAGCAATATGGATTTACATCCACTGCTCCTACTTTAAACCCGATGGGAGGTAACACTTTTAGTAATTCTCTTACAACTAACCATGGATTCATGCAGGATACAGGTATCAACCACGCCATGGCCAGAGAGTTGCAAAAACTGAAGGATATGATATCAAGTGTTCCAGGAGTGGTCAAACCCATCCCGGAGATTGCAGATGGAAGCCACAGGATATCTCGTTTTGCACCACCAATTTGTGATGCTGAGATACCCAAAAGATTCCATGTTCCAACTATGAAGCTGTATGATGGTTCGACGGATCTTGAGGAACACATAGCACAATACAGGGAAAGGATGGAGATCAATCCAATTCTAGAAAGGTTAAAGGAAGCATGCCTGTGCAAGGGATTTGGATCCACACTTACTGGATCAGCTCTCAAATGGCTGCTAAGTCTTCCCCCTTACTCTATTACCTCGTTTGCTAATCTAGTTAACTTATTCAATAATCAGTTTTTTTGTAGTAGAAAATTTGAACGGTTAACTAGTGATCTATATAGGATAACCCAGGGTCATAATGAATCATTAAGGGATTACATAACCAAATTTAGTAAAGAATCCTTAGACATTCCCAACTTGGATATAGCCATGGCTGTTGAGGCCTTCAAAATGGGATTGCTTAGGGATTCATTGTTCTTTGATGATCTTGTTATGACACCATGCAGGAACCTAGATGAGGTAAGAACCCGGGCACTCAGGTTCATCCGGTTAGAGGATGACAAAAGGATCCAGGAGAGATTAGCAGGATCCTCAAAACAAGAAAAGCAAGGATCCTCGTTGAAGAACAACAAATTCAAATCCTATAACAGATCCGATAACCAGAACGTGCATGCCGTTGATCAAGAAGATGACGATGAGGATTATCCTCCAATTTCTGAATATTGTTTTTCCGTTGATAACAATGAACTAATCCTTGCGATGCAGAATCTAGGAGATAAAGCCAGATGGCCTAGAAAAAATGACAGACCGGCTGCAACCAAAGACAAATCAAAGTGGTGTGCATACCATGAGGATTTTGGGCATTTAACAGAGGAATGCATTGCATTGAGAAAGGAAATTGGATACTTATGGAGCAAGGGGCATTTAAACGAATTGCTGGGTAGAAAAAAGTCAAGGACTCAGGATCCTGAAAGGATCCCTGAGAAAGCTCCAGCCCCTCCGGCAGATGCACAAGTGATAAACTTTATTTCTAGAGGATCAGACATCTGTGGTACATCTTTCTCAGCAGCTAAAAGGCATGCAAAGGAAGCTAAAATGGATAATGGAGAAAGACATGTTCGAACATTAAGTGTCTCTGAAGGAAAAGTCATAACCTTTGATGAGGATGATCGTGTTGACATCTAGGATCCTCATCACGATGGTTTAGTTATTACTCTTTTTATTTCTAACCATTTTGTCCGCAGGATCCTTATTGACGGAGGAAGCTCAGTGAACATTATCCAACTGGATGTTCTAAAGAAAATGGGTATCCCTGAATCAGATATCATACCAAGATCCTCCGTGCTCGTGGGATTTAGTGGCGAAACCAAGAACACCCTGGGGACATTAAGCTCCCAATTTATGTTGAGGGATTACATAATTATCAAAAATTTTGTGTTATTGACTGTTTATCTTGTTGTAATGTTATCCTTGGCAGGCCCTGGATACACGATATGAAGGCAGTCCCATCTACCTACCATCAATGTGTGAAACTCCCTAGTCCTTGGGGAATAGTCAAGATTGATAGTGATCAGCAGGAGGCTAAGGATTGCTACACCTCATCAATGAAACCAGCCTCGAAATCAAGGGAGCAATAGCAATCAAAGTATCCTCCAAGAGATGTCTTGGAGGCAAGAGAGCAGGATGTGGTAGAAATCCTCATGGATCCTGATGATCCTGAATCCAAAATCTATATCGGATCAGGGATCCTTGGTAAAATGAAAGAAGATCTAGTATACTTCCTCAAAAGAAGAAAAACTACCTTTGCATGGAAGCATGAGGATATGACAGGTATATCTAAGGATATTATCACTCATAAACTTGGCATTGACAGGTCATTCAAACCGATCCATCAAAAAAGGAGGAAGTTTGCACCAGAAAGAAATGCCATTATCCAGGAAGAGGTAGAGAAGTTGCTCCGGGCAGGTATGATTAGAGAGGTCAAGTATCCAAGATGGTTGGCCAATGTGGTTGTTGTTTAAAAGAAAAATGGAAAGTGGAGGGTATGTGTCGATTTTACTGATTTAAACAAGGCATGTCCGAAGGATCCTTTCCCATTACCCCACATTGACTCCATGGTGGATGCAACGGCGGGTCATGAACTATTAACTTTTATGGATGCTTCCTCTGGATTCCAGCAAATTCAGATGGAACCATCTGATCAAGAGGATACGGCTTTTATGACTCCAACCGGTATATATTGTTATATTGCTATGCCATTTGGATTAAGGAATGCAGGTGCAACATATCAAAGGCTGGTGAATATGATGTTCAAGGATCAGATTGGACAAACTATGGAGGTTTACATAGATGATGTTAGGGCTGGATTTTTATGACCTATGATCCTTACATGTGATCCTAACAAGTGATCCTTACTTCTTTGGCAGATAGTGATCCTCAGAGGAGCTCCAGGATCAGGATCACGGATCATCCTAAGGATCCTCACACTAACGATTGTTCTCTTTGGATTAAATGTTGTTTTGCAGGAATTACTAGTTGGACTTGGTCTTAACAATGTAAACAAGGAATCTATCACGCTAATTTTGCACATGCATAATCAAAGATGGACGTTATGAAGAATATGGAAACTCAGCACAATTCAAGGGCGATTATTTAGGCTAAATTTACTTCTATTTCTAAAGGGGTAACGAGCTAATAGTTAGATTTTTTACCTAAAATACGACCACACACACTTGTATAAGTAGCACTCTTCAAAATTCGGAAGAGACAACACATTTCACACACGCTTTGACACACGATACTATAGTGATCCTTGTACTTAGCTCGTTACCATCCGAAGTTGTAAAAGTATTGTTTGTTATATTGAAGCTTGGTGATCGGTAGTTGCCATCACCCGAGGTTTTTTATGCCGGAGATCATTCATTGATCAAGGGCTTTTTCCTCGTATAAATCCTTGTGTCACTCGCGTATTTTACATCAAAGTGATCCTTTACTTTGTTCAACATACCAAGCATCATTCCCCGTTTACATAAGAGTTTGGTTGCATTATCCTTGTGTGATTTTTGACCAAAACAGTTTGGCGCCCACCGTGGGGCAATTGGTGCTTCATTCATAAGAAAATTTTCTGTTGGTGATCATTTCGAAGTATTGCATGGCTTCATCGTTGAAGAATACATCCACAGCGATGTCTGCAGTCAACTCATCCCAGAGCACTTTACCTTTGCCTCCACCACCTGCAGGATCTCAGAAACACACTGAGAAGAGACCAACTCCTGCTTTCTCTAAACCTTCATCTTCTTCTGCTCTAACTTCTTCTGCTCCCAGTACTAGTGATATATTTACTTTGATTTTGCAGATGAGGGATCGTATGCAGCAGCAGGATGAAACTAATGACAGGATCCTCAGAGAAATCCGAGATCTCAAAAGACAAAAGAAAACGGCAGAGGATCATTCCCCACTGATGCCCAAATCTTTGAATTTTGATACTCCGATGGTTACTTCACAGCCATCAGAGGCCCCAGGCGTTCAACATATGGGTGGATTAAGAGGAGTGCATTTCGGCCCAGCAGTAGTGACTCAGGCATCAGGATCATATTTCCGACCGGCAGGATCCTATACTCAGCACATGGGATCCTTCATGAACTCAGGATCCTCCTTCGTTCCAGGATTATCCCAGGTTCAAGGATCCTCCGTAGTTCCAGGATTATCCCAGGTTCAAGGATCCTCCTTCGTTCCAGGATTATCCCAGGTTCAAGGATCCTCCTTAGTTCCAGGATTATCCCAGGTTCAAGGATCCTCCTTAGTTCCAGGATCATCCCATATTCAGGGATCCCTTCAGATACCAGGATCCTTGAAGAATTTGCAAACAGGAAGTCCAGATGTCCATCAAGGAGATTTTATTCCGATGCAGACCATTGCTTCCACTGATCCATCCATCATCCCAGAATCCCAGCAATATGGATTCACATCCAATGTTCCTAACTTGAACCCGATGGGAAGTAACACTTTAAATAATTCTCTTACCACTAACCATGGATTCGTGCAGGATACAGGTATCAACCATGCTATGGCCAGAGAACTGCAGAAACTGAAGGATATGATCTCAAGTGTTCCAGGGGTAGTTAAACCTATCCCGGAGATTGCAGATGGAAGCCATAAGGTATCTCGTTTCGCACCGCCAATTTGTGATGCTGAGATACCCAAAAGGTTCCATATCCCTACTATGAAGCTGTATGATGGTACTACGGATCCTGAGGAACACATAGCACAATACAGGGAGAGGATGGAGATCAATCCAATTCCAGAAAAGTTAAAGGAAGCATGCCTATGCAAGGGATTTGGATCCACTCTTACTGGATCAGCTCTTAAATGGCTGCTAAGTCTTCCCCCTTACTCTATTACTTCATTCGCTAATTTAGTTAACTTATTCAATAACCAATTTTCTTGTAGTAGAAAATTTGAACGATTGACTAGCGATTTATATAGGATAACTCAGGGTCATAATGAATCATTAAGGGATTATATAACCAAGTTTAGCAAAGAATCCTTGGATATTCCTAACTTGGACGTGGCCACAGCTGTTGAGGCCTTCAAGATGGGATTACTTAAGGATTCATTGTTCTATGATGATCTTGTTATGACACCATGCAGGAACCTAGACGAAGTAAGAACTCGGGCACTCAGGTTCATCCGGTTAGAGGATGACAAGAGGATCCAGGAGAGACAAGTAGGATCCTCAAAACAAGAAAAGCAAGGATCCTCTTTCAAAAGCAACAGATTCAAATCCTATAACAGAACTGACAACCAGAACGTGCATGCTGTTGACCAAGAAGAGGATGATGAAGATTATCCTCCAATTTCTGAATACTGTTTTTCCGTTGATAACCATGAACTAATCCTTGCAATGCAGAATCTAGGAGAAAAAGCCAGATGGCCTAGAAAAAATGACAAATCAGCTGGAACTAAAGACAAATCGAAGTGGTGTGCATACCACGAGGATTTTGGGCATTTAACCGAAGAATGCATCGCGTTAAGAAAGGAAATTGGATATCTGCTAAGCAAGGGGCATCTAAAAGAGTTGTTGGGAAGAAAAAAGCAAAGGACTCAAGATCCTGAGAGGATCCCTGAGAAAGCTCCAGCTCCTCCGGCAGATGCACAAGTGATTAACTTTATATCTGGAGGATCAGACATCTGTGGTACATCCTTCTCAGCAGCTAAAAGGCATGCAAAGGAAGCTAAAATGGATAACGGAGAAAGACCTATTCGAACATCAAGTGTCTCGGAAGGAAAAATCATAATCTTTGATGAGGATGATAGAATTAACATCCAGGATCCTCATCATGATAGTTTAGTTATTACTCTTTTTATTTTCTAACCTTTTTGTCCGCAGGATCCTTATTGACGGAGGAAGCTCAGTAAACATTATCCAGCTTGATGTTCTGAAGAAAATGGGTATCCCTGAATCAGATATCACACCAAGATCCTCCGTGCTTGTAGGATTTAGTGGCGAAACTAAGAAAACCCTGGGGGATATTAAACTCCCAATTTATGTGGAAGGATTACATAATTATCAAAAATTTTGTGTTATTGACTGTTTGTCCTGTTGTAATGTTATCCTTGGCAGGCCCTGGATACACGATATGAAGGCAGTCCCGTCCACCTACCATCAGTGTGTGAAGCTTCCTAGCCCATGGGGAATAATCAAGATCGATAGTGATCAACATGAGGCTAAGGATTGTTACCCCTCATCAATGAAACCAGCCTCGAAATCAAGGGAGCAATAGCAATTAAAGTATCCTCCAAGGGGTGTCTTGGAGGCAAGAGAGCAGGATGTGGACGAAATCCTCTTGGATCCTGATGATCCTGAATCCAAGATCTACATCGGATCAGGGATCCTTGATAAAATGAAAGAAGACATAGTATCCTTCCTCAAAAGAAGAAAATCTACCTTTGCATGGAAACATGAGGATATGACAGGTACATCTAAGGATATTATCACTCATAAACTTGGCATTGACAGGTCAGTTAAACCGATCCATCAAAAAAGGAGGAAGTTTGCACCAGAAAGAAATGCCATTATCCAGGAAGAAGTAGAAAGATTACTTCGAGCAGGTATGATTAGAGAGGTAAAGTATCCAAAATGGCTAGCCAATGTGGTTGTTGTTCAAAAGAAAAACGGAAAGTGGAGGGTATGTGTCGATTTCACTGATTTGAATAAGGCATGTCCCAAGGATCCTTTCCCATTACCCCACATTGACTCCATGGTGGATGCAACGGCGGGTCATGAACTGTTAACCTTTATGGATGCATCATCTGGATTCCAACAAATTCAGATGGAACCATCTGACCAAGAGGATACGGCTTTTATGACCCCAACCGGTTTATATTGTTATATTGCTATGCCTTTTGGATTAAGAAATGCAGGTGCAACATATCAAAGGCTGGTGAATATGATGTTCAAAGATCAAATTGGACAAACCATGGAAGTGTACATAGATGATATGGTGGTGAAATCCAAAAAAGCTGAGGATCACCTAAGGGACTTGGAGGAAGCATTTGATATCCTTGATAATTATAACATGAAGCTTAATCCTTCAAAATGTCACTTTGGTGTTAAAGCAGGTAAATTCTTAGGATATATGGTAACCCAGAGGGGCATTGAAGCAAGCCCAGAACAAATCAAAGCATTGGTGAATATCAAATCCCCTGCCAACGCTAAGGATGTGCAAAGGCTAACAGGCAGGATAGCAGCTCTAAACAGATTCATATCCAAATCCTCAGAAAAGTATAAAGAATTCTATGATATCCTAAGAAAGAACAAGAAATTCGAATGGACTGAAAAGCATGAGAATGCTTTACAAGCCCTAAAAGAATACATGTCCTCAGCCCCAGCATTGATGAAACCAGACAAAGGAGATGTGTTATCCTTATACCTTGCGGTATCCTCAAAAGCAGTAAGTGCAGTCCTTGTTAAAGATCATGAAGGTACACAATATCCTGTTTATTATGTAAGTAAGAGTTTACTTGATGCTGAATCCAGGTATTCACACCTTGAAAAACTTATTCTTGCACTGATTATGGCATCTACTAAACTAAGACATTATTTTGAAACCCATGTTATTGTTGTTAGAACTAATTTCCCAATTAAGAATGTCCTCAGGAAACCAGAGATGTCCGGAAGAATGGCTAAGTGGGCAGTAAAGCTTAGTGCCCATGATATAAGATATGAGCCCAGAACAGCCATCAAATCACAAGCATTAGCAGACTTTGTGGCTGATTTCAGTAGTGACTTACAAAAGGAAGCCGAATTGGAAGTCCAGCAGCTGGATGAAACTAAGGATCCTTGGATACTACATACTGACGGATCCTCAAATGTCAAAGGCACGGGGCTTGGTATACTACTAAAATCGCCACAGGGGGACATAATACCCCATTCCATAGCTTGTGAGTTCCAAGCCACTAATAATGAGGCTGAATATGAAGCCTTAATCGCTGGTTTACAAATTGCTAAACATATGAGGATCAGGTATCTTGAGGTATACGTGGATTCATTGTTAATCACCAATCACTTTAATGGATCCTATGCTGTTAAAGGTGAAAAACTAACCAAATATTTAGAGATAGTCAAAGAATTGGCACTCTCCTTTGTTTCTTTCAGTTTAACACAGGTACCAAGGGAGGAAAATACAGAAGCTGATGCATTGGCCAACCAAGGATCATCTTTGAAGATCCCAGAGGATATAAGTATCCCCATCATCCATATCCTGGCTCCTGCTTTTGAAAATCAGGTGGCCATGGAAATAGAAGAGGATACTGCAATGATCCCTAGTGAGGATACTCAGTCTTATTCAGGATCATGGATCTCACCAATCATAAGATACTTACAACACGGGGAAATTCCTATGGGAGAAAATCCTAGGGCTTTCAGGATTAAGGTATCTCAATTCACAATCTTAAATAATATGCTATATAAGCGATCTCTTGCAGGACCATATTTAAGATGTATCGAGGATCCTGAAGTTCAAGAAGTGTTAAAAGACTTCCATGAAGGAGATTGTGGAAACCACACTGGGGGCAGGGCATTGTTCTCAAGGATCTTAAGGACAGGATACTACTGGCCAACTATGAAAAGGGATGCTGTGGAGTATGCTAAGAAGTGTGATCCTTGTCAAAGACACAGCAATATCCTTCATCAGCCGGCTGAATTTCTACATCCTATACCATCCTCTTGTCCATTCATGAGATGGGGGATGGATATAGTTGGCAAGCTCCCTAAGGCACCTGGTGGAAAAGTATTCATGCTTGCTATGACTGACTACTTCTCCAAGTGGATAGAGGCTGAAGCTTTTGCCCAAGTCAGAGAGAAGGAAGTTATATCCTTTATTAAGAGAAATATTATAACTAGATTTGGCATTCCTTCTGAAATTGTATGTGATAATGGTTCCCAATTTATTGGGAGCAGGACTACTAACTTTTATGACAGTTGGGGGATTAAGATGATAACATCAACACTAGTCCACCCACAAGCTAATGGTCAAGCAGAATCATCCAACAAGATCATCATCAACAATCTGAAGAAGAAACTCGGATCCAAGAAGGGGAAATGGGCAGAGGAATTGCCTTATGTGCTTTGGGCTGATAGGAAAACTCCCAAGAATGCTACTGGTCAAACACCCTTCTCTTTGGTATTTGGGGCAGAATCAGTGATCCCAACAGAAATGGTGGTTCCAACTGCTAGAACAAGTACCCGTGATCCTGAGGAAAATGATGCAAACCTGGCTCAAGACTTGGATACTATTGAAGAAATCAGGGATCTGGCTAGGATAAGGATGGCTAGCTACCAACAAAGAATGGCTGGTGCTTACAACAAAAATGTCAGGATAAGGAAATTCCAAGTTGGGGATATGGTATTGAGAAAAGCATTCCAAAATACCACCAATTCTGCTGATGGGAAATTGGCACCAAAATGGGAAGGCCCTTATTTGATCGAAGCCGAAGCAGGAAAGGGGGCATATAGATTGCTTACCATGGAAGGTAATCTGTTACCAAGAGCCTGGAATGCTGTCCACTTGAAAAAATATTTCATGTAAGCAGGACCCTTCTGGCATGAGTGATCCTTACATTAGAAGTATCCTTCAAGGATCCCTGAAGCATCAATGATCCTTACTCTGGTAATGTCCTAAGCTTGAACTCTTATTTACATATCTTCTTATTTAAGGATAAGGATCATGTATCCTTCATCCTTCTCTCACGAGATTTTGAGTTCTGATAAGTCCAGGTATCCTTAGCATAATGTCGACAATCTTCAGAAGCAACTCAGATCCTCGGGCTTGTCCCCAGTTATCCTAGGGCTTGTCCCCAGTTTTCGCCTGTAACGCACGATGATCCTGGTATAGTTCACGTCTTTGGGACCAGTACTCGCTTTAGGGGCTGATAACCTCATCGTACTGGCTATACCTAGGATCCTACGTATAATGGTAGACGTACCATACATCCGTTCCTAAGGTTTCTAACGTCTTCACGTTAGCTAAGGTTTTGGCATTTTCATGTCACTAAGTTTGGATAGTCGCCAGTGAGGGCCATACTCCAGTTTACATACGATCCTTGGGCTTGTCCCCAGTTATCCTTCGGGCTTGTCCCCAGTTATCCTTCGGGCTTGTCCCCAGTGATCCTTTGGGCTTGTCCCCAGTTATCCTTTGGGCTTGTCCCCAGTTACTAACTTATCTTTTATATTGGCTTAGTCCCAAGTTATATTCCATTTTTCAGGTTTTCGAAGTTAAATAATTAAGGATCCTTAATCCTTATTATCCATTAAAGTTTTACTTATGGTTATCCTGATTAAAGGTTAGGATCCTAACTTGGATCCTCAGGTATGATCCTTAACTATTTTTATTCATTATTCATTTGAATAACCCTTAGACCTTGACAACTGGACCCATGATCCTTAAAATGAATTACCTTTTGGAAGTTTTCAACTATAGGATACTTGATCCTGGATCGTATCCTAAACTTCTTAAACACAATTTGGTTAAGCTTTTCTCACAAATATATATCAAAACAATTGGAAATTAAAAGGATAACAACACAAGATAAGCCAAAAAGATTAGAGTTATTTTATTAACAAAGGTCTAAAACCCTTCATAGTTGTCAAAATTGCCAACCCACGTTTCTACCAGCAAAACGTGGCCCGTCCACAATGGGTTGGCAAAGGGTGTCCATTGTTTGTGCGGTCATAGCATGCAGGAAATTAAAAGGCGGCAGGATCACAATGGCTTCATCCCCCAAACAGAGGATCCCTCCACCATGTGTAATCCTACCTATTGTCTGAAGGATCCTGGATCCTCAACCCTAAACCTATTGTTCGAAGTTACAGACCATAATTGTTTAAAAAAACATCAACAAACACAAAAAAAAATTGGGCTCCGGCTAAGTCTCGAAGTTTCCATCATTGCCCAATCCTGCAGCTCAATCCTTCGCTGCACCATCACCACCGGCTCCACTTGCCTCCCCAACATGATCCTTGCCAACATCACCACCCTCAAGCATCGGGACCTCCTCAGCCTCTTCATCATCCTCCAACTCTGCCAGCCTCGCCTTCCAGCCCTCCACGTCCCATGTGCTTTTGTCGAAGGCAGGATCCTGAGCTTCCGCAGCCATCTGCAGCTGGATCTTATACATGGCTATCGCAGTAGAGACCTTGGCATCCTGGGTGATATCATGCTTCTCATAATCAAAGTTGATCAGCATTTTGGCAGCATCATCCTTGGTAGCCCGGAGCTCCTTCTCAAGATCAGCAATCTTGAGATCCTCCAGCACACCCATTTGTTGGAGGTCAGCGATTTGGCGGTCTTGATCCTCAACGTGGCCAACATAAGTCTCTATTTCAGCAAATTTCTGCAAGGAAAACAAGGCATAACATCAGAAAAAAGTGATCCTCAAAACTGTCAGGATAACAAACAGGGGCAGTGATCCTTACCTCGTTGAAGTAGTCCAGAAACTGTTGGCGGAGCAGGGGCAGACCTTGTAAATCCTCAGAGGCCTTTCTCTTCTTTCCTTTACCCCTAATAGGTGCTTTAGGGGCTGAAGCGCTTGGGCTAGCAGGATTCTTCTTCCTTGAGGATTTCACGTTGGTCAGATCATCGATGCCAAACTTTGAGGCAGACTTAGAAGATTTTCCAGCACCTACACAACCAAAATAAGATAAGTATTCTAATTAAACTTGAAAATCCTACATAGAATTACTTTTCAAATGAGGATACTTACTTGACATTGTGACAGAGGCAGAGGATACTTCTTGAGAATCCTGGATGACAACCTGAAAAGTTCTTGTCTCCGGATCAAGCTTCCTAAAGGCCAAGAGTCTCTCTTTTGCAGCAGGAGTCAACCTAAGATGAGAAACGGATATAGCTGCACAATAAACAAGAAAGTGTTAGTGATCCTTATCTTAAGGAACAAGTTCTATGGTGATCCTTCCAGGATCCTCTATCCTACCATGAGTAGCCCACTCCTTGGGCAAATCCTTCCCATTAGGGATGGAATCTCTCCTAACAAAAAAGAATCGTCAGTTCGTGTCGTTTTTGGTCACTTTGAAAACAGGGTGATCCTCTCCAGCTTTTCGCTTGAACAAATATCGGTGGGATCCAAAAGTGGTAAGATCATACATCTCAGCCAACTCCGCCATGCCAAGGTCAATACCCTCTTGCCCAATGATCCTTTCAAGGGTGTATAACACCCTCCAGATCATCGGCATAGCCTGGATATAGCTGATGCCGGTAAGGGAGAAGAAAGATTGGGTGAATTGGGGAAAAGGATATGAATATCCTATCAAGAAAGGAGTGACCGGGAAAGCTACCCAAGTCTCAGAAATATAATCGCTCAGAGCGGTAGGGTCAAAAGATTTAAAGAGGGTGTTCGCCGGAAAACAATGACGGATTTTGTCAATGTAAGGATCAGTAAAACAACACCTCTCAGTGGGAGAATCCTTGATGATCCCTTGACTCTTCAAGGGACTGTTCTTCTTAGGATCCTTGTGTGGGGAGTTCCGGAGCAACATTTTTTCAAGACGATGGAAAGAAAAAGAAAAACAGAGCAAGTAAGATAGAAGGAGAAGGGGAATACCTGTTTAATCCTCTGATTGCGGTTATAAAGGGAAGAGTTCTCGAATTTAAATGCAAACGATCCTATCCCTATTTCTATTTATAATGATGATTTGTGCAGGGCTGTCATCTCCATGACATCAGATCGCAACGGATAGTTCATTCTTAACGGCTATATATCCGTTGAGTTAGTTAGAGATAAGATTCAGCAAAATATAACTCGTTTATATTACATAAATACTCCTTATATTTTGGGGGCAATTGTTAGGGCTGGATTTTTATGACCTATGATCCTTACATGTGATCCTAACAAGTGATCCTTACTTCTTTGGCAGATAGTGATCCTCAGAGGAGCTCCAGGATCAGGATCACGGATCATCCTAAGGATCCTCACACTAACGATTGTTCTCTTTGGATTAAATGTTGTTTTGCAGGAATTACTAGTTGGACTTGGTCTTAACAATGTAAACAAGGAATCTATCACGCTAATTTTGCACATGCATAATCAAAGATGGACGTTATGAAGAATATGGAAACTCAGCACAATTCAAGGGCGATTATTTAGGCTAAATTTACTTCTATTTCTAAAGGGGTAACGAGCTAATAGTTAGGTTTTTTTACCTAAAATACGACCACACACACTTGTATAAGTAGCACTCTTCAACATTCGGAAGAGACAACACATTTCACACACGCTTTGACACACGATACTATAGTGATCCTTGTACTTAGCTCGTTACCATCCGAAGTTGTAAAAGTATTGTTTGTTATATTGAAGCTTGGTGATCGGTAGTTGCCATCACCCGAGGTTTTTTATGCCGGAGATCATTCATTGATCAAGGGCTTTTTCCTCGTATAAATCCTTGTGTCACTCGCGTATTTTACATCAAAGTGATCCTTTACTTTGTTCAACATACCAAGCATCATTCCCCGTTTACATAAGAGTTTGGTTGCATTATCCTTGTGTGATTTTTGACCAAAACAGATGATATCGTGGTAAAGTCCATAAAAGCTGAGGATCACCTAAGAGACTTGGAGGAAGCATTTGATATCCTTGACAGATATAACATGAAACTTAATCCTTCAAAATGTCACTTTGGTGTTAAAGCAGGTAAATTCTTAGGATATATGGTGACCAAGAGAGGCATTGAAGCTAGCCCGGAACAAATCAAAGCCTTGGTGAACATCAAATCTCCTGCCAATGCTAAGGATGTGCAAAGGCTAACAGGCAGGATAGCAGCTTTGAATAGATTTATATCCAAATCCTCGGAGAAGTGCAAAGAATTCTATGATATCCTAAGGAAGAACAAGAAATTCGAGTGGACTGAGAAGCATGAAAGTGCTTTACGTGCTCTCAAAGAATACCTATCCTCAGCCCCAGCCTTGATGAAACCAGAAAAAGGAGATGTGTTATCCTTATATCTTGCAGTATCCTCAAAAGCAGTAAGTGCAGTCCTTGTTAAGGATCATGAAGGTAAACAACATCCTGTCTATTATGTAAGTAAGAGTTTACTTGATGCTGAATTCAGGTATTCACACCTTGAAAAGCTTATTCTTGCATTAATTATGGCATCTACTAAGTTGAGACATTATTTTGAAACCTATATTATTGTTGTTAAAACTAATTTTCCAATTAAGAATGTCCTCAAGAAACCCGAGATGTCTGGAAGGATGGCTAAGTGGGCAGTGAAGCTTAGTGCCTATGATATAAGATATGAGCCTAGGACAGCCATCAAATCCCAAGCATTGGCCGACTTTGTGGCTGATTTCAGTAGTGATTTACAAAAGGAAGCCGAATTAGAAGTCCAGCAGCTGGAGGAGACCAAGGATCCTTGGATACTCTATACTGACGGATCCTCAAATGTCAAAGGCACAGGGCTTGGTATACTACTAAAATCGCCACAGGGGGACATAATACCCCACTCCATAGCTTGTGAGTTCCAAACCACTAACAATGAGGCTGAATATGAAGCCTTGATTGCTGGTTTACAAATTGTTAAGCATATGGGGATCAGGTACGTTGAGGTACATGTAGATTCATTACTAATTACAAATCATTTTAATGGATCCTATACTGTTAAAGGTGAAAAGCTAACCAAATATTTAGAGATAGTCAAAGAATTGGCACTCTCTTTTGTTTCCTTTAGTTTGACACAGGTACCAAGGGAAGAAAATACAGAAGCTGATGCATTGGCTAATTTAGGATCATCTTTGAAGATCCCGGAGGATATAAGCATCCCCATTATCCATATCTTGGCTCCAGCTATCGAGGATCATGTGGCTATGGAAATAAGGGAGGATTCTACAATTATCCCTAGTGAGGATACTCAATCTTATCCAGGATCAAGATCATGGATCTCACCAATCATGAGATACTTACAACACGCAGAGATTCCTATGGGAGAAAATCCTAGGGCTTTCAAAATTAAGGTATCTCAATTCACAATCTTAAATAATATGTTGTATAAGAGATCTCTTGCAGGACCATATTTAAGATGCATTGAGGATCCTGAAGTTCAAGAAGTTTTAAAAGACTTTCATGAAGGAGATTGTGGAAACCACACTGGGGGCAGGGCATTGTTCTCAAGGATCTTAAGGACAGGATACTACTGGCCAACTATGAAAAGGGATGCTGTAGAGTATGCTAAGAAGTGTGATCCTTGTCAAAGACACATCAATATCCTTCATCAGCCGGCTGAATTTCTACATCCTATATCCTCCTCTTGGCCATTTATGAGATGGGGGATGGATATAGTTGGTAAGCTCCCTAAGGCACCTGGTGGGAAAGTGTTCATGCTTGCTATGACTGATTACTTCTCCAAGTGGATAGAAGCTGAAGCTTTTGCCCAAGTCAGAGAAAAGGAAGTTATATCCTTCATTAAAAGAAATATTATAACTAGATTTGGCATTCCTTCTGAAATTATATGTGATAATGGTTCCCAATTTATTGGGGGCAGAACCACTAACTTTTGTGACAGATGGGGGATTAAGATGATAACATCAACACCAGTCCACCCACAAGCTAATGGTCAAGCAGAATCATCCAACAAGATCATCATCAACAATTTGAAGAAGAAACTTGGATCCAAGAAAGGGAAATGGGCAGAAGAACTACCCTATGTGCTCTGGGCTGATAGGACAACCCCTAAGAATGCTACTGGTCAAACACCATTCTCTTTGGTATTTGGGGCAGAATCAGTGATCCCAACTGAAATGGTAGTTCCAACTGCTAGAACAAGTACCCGTGATCCTGAGGAAAATGATGAGAACTTGGCTCAAGACCTGGATACTGTTAGGGCTGGATTTTTATTATAGGTGATCCTTACACATGATCCTAACCAGTGATCCTTGTTTCTTTGGCAGACAGTGATCCTCCGCAGAACTTCAAGATCAGGATCATGGGGGATTATGGTGATCCTCATACTAACAGCCATTTCCACTCAATACAATATTGTTTTGCAGGAACATCTAGCAGGATATGCTCTAGACATCATGATCCAGGAACGCGTCTTCACAAATATGGCAAGAGCTTAATCGAAGAAAGACGTTGCACAGGATATGGAAACTAGGCTTGATTTATGGGCAACAATTTAGGCTAGATTGTCTTTATTTCTAAAGGGGTAATGAGCTGATAATTAGTCATTCTACCTAAAATAGGTCACCTACACATGTATAAGTACCACCCTTCTTCATTTGGAAGAACACACACGACATACGACACAACTCACATACACTTAGACACTCAGTGATCCTTGTACTCAGCTCATTATCATCCAAAGTTGTAATCATATTTTTGTTATATTGAAGTTGGTGATCGGTAGTTGCCATCACCCGAGGTTTTTTATGCCGGAGATCATTCATTGATCAAGGGCTTTTTCCTCGTATAAATCATCGTGTCTTTGCATCTTTATCACAGAAGTGATCCTTTACTTTCATAATTAACCACGCATCATACCCCGTTTTCATAAAGTTTGGTTACATTATCCTTGTGTGATTTTTGACCAAAACAGTTTGGCGCCCACCGTGGGGCAATTGGTGCTTCATTCATAAGAAAATCTTTTGTTCAAAATCATTTCAGAGAGTTACATGGCTTCATCATTGAAGAACACGTCCACAGCGATGTCTGCGGTCACTTCATCACAGATCACCTTGCCTCCTCCAGCGGCAGGATCTCAGAGAAATACTGAGAAGAGATCAACTCCCACTTCCTCTAAACCTCTATCTTCTTCTGCTATGAATTCTTCTATTCCCAGTACTAGTGATGTATTTGCTTTAATTTTGCAGATGAAGGATCGTATGCAGCGGCAAGATGAAACTAACGAAAGGATCCTCAGGGAAATTGGAGATCTCAAAAGACAAAAGAAAGCGGCACAGGATCATTCTCCACTGATGCCCAAATCCTTGAGCTTTGATACTCCAATGATCACTTCCCAGCCATCAGGGATCCCGGACGTGCAAATTATAGGGGAGTCAAGAGGATCACATCTCAACTCGGCAGCAATGACTCAGACATCAGGCTCACATTTTCAGCCCGTAGGATCCTATCCTCAGTACATGGGATCCTTCAGGAATTCGGGAGCCTATCCAGAGACACAGCAGTTTCCAGGATCCTACTTTATTCCAGGATCATTCCAGGGCCAAGGATCCTCCTTTATTCCAGGATCATCCCAGGTTCAAGGATCCTCCTTCGTTCCAGGATCATCCCAGATACCAGGATCCTTACAGATGCCAGGATCCCTAAAAAGTTTGCAAACAGGAAGTCTAGATGTCCATCAAGGGGACTTCATTCCAATGCAGACCATTGCTTCCACTGGTCCCTCCGTTGTTCCAGAATCCCAGCAATATGGATTCCCTAACTTGAACCCAATGGGAGGTAACACTTTAAATAATTATCCTACTACTAACCTTGGATTCATGCAGGATACAGGTACCAATCATGCTATGGCCAGGGAATTACAGAAACTAAAGGACATGATCTCAAGTGTTCCAGGGGTAGTCAAGCCTATCCCAGAGATTGCGGATGGAAGCCACAAGGTATCCCGTTTTGCACCACCAATTTGTGATGCAGAGGTACCCAAAAGGTTCCATATCCCTACCATGAAGTTGTATGATGGCACAACGGATCCGGAGGAGCATATAGCACAATACAGGGAGAGGATGGAGATCAATCCTATCCCAGAAAAATTGAAGGAAGCATGCCTATGTAAAGGATTTGGATCTACTCTTACTGGATCAGCTCTTAAGTGGCTGCTAAGTCTTCCCCCTTACTCTATTACTTCATTTGCCAATTTAGTTAATTTATTCAATAACCAATTCTCTTGTAGTAGAAAATTTGAAAAATTAACTAGTGATTTGTACAGGATAACTCAAAATCATAACGAATCATTAAGGGATTATATAACTAAATTTAGTAAAGAATCCTTGGACATTCCCAACTTGGATATGGCTACGGCTGTTGAAGCCTTCAAAATGGGACTGCTTAAGGATTCATTATTCTATGATGATCTTGTTATGACACCATGCAGGAATTTAGATGAAGTAAGAACTCGAGCACTCAGGTTTATCCGGCTAGAGGATGACAAGAGGATCCAGGAAAGACAAGTAGGATCCTCAAAACAAGATAAGCAAGGATCCTCCTTCAAAAGCAACAAGTTCAAATCCTACCACAGAAACGAGAACAAGAATGTGCATGCTGTTGACCAAGAAGAGGATGATGAAGAATATCCTCCAATCTCAGAATATTGTTTTTCCGTTGATAATCATGAACTAATCCTTGCAATGCAGAATCTAGGTGAAAAGGCTAGGTGGCCCAGGAAGAATGATAAACCATCCGGGACTAAAGACAAGTCCAAATGGTGTGCATACCATGAGGATTTCGGACATCTAACTGAAGATTGCATAGCCTTAAGAAAAGAAATTGGATACCTGCTAAGCAAGGGGCATCTAAAAGAATTGTTGGGGAGAAAAAAGCAAAGGACCCAGGATCCTGAAAGGATCCCTGAAAAGGCTCCAGCACCTCCGGCAAACGCACAAGTGATTAACTTCATATCCGGAGGATCAGACATTTGTGGTACATCCTTCTCAGCGGCCAAAAGACATGCAAAAGAATCAAAAATGGATAATGGAGAAAGGCCTATTAGAACCTCAAGTGTCTCAGAAGGGAAGATGATAACATTTGATGAGGATGATCGCATTAATGTTCAGGATCCTCACCATGATAGCTTAGTTATCACTCTCTTTATCTCTAATCATTTTGTCCGCAGGATCCTTATTGACGGAGGGAGCTCAGTGAACATTATCCAGCTTGATGTCTTGAAGAAGATGGGAATCCCAGAATCAGACATCATACCAAGATCCTCCGTGCTTGTTGGATTCAGTGGAGAAACGAAGAAAACTCTGGGGGACATCAAACTCCCAATCTACGTGGAAGGATTACATAATTACCAGAAATTTTGTGTTATTGACTGTTTATCCTGTTGCAACGTTATCCTTGGCAGGCCTTGGATACATGACATGAAAGCGGTTCCATCTACCTACCATCAATGTGTGAAGCTCCCTAGCCCATGGGGGATAATCAAGATCGACAGTGATCAGCAAGAGGCTAAGGATTGTTATACCTCATCTATGAAGCCAACCTCGAAGCCAAGGGAGCAATAGCAATTACAGTATCCTCCAAGGAATGTCTTGGAGGCAAGGGAACAAGATGTAGATGAAACCCTCTTGGATCCTAGTGATCCTGAATCAAAAATCTATGTCGGATCAGGGATCCTTGGCAAGATGAAAGAAGACATGATATCCTTCCTCAAAAGAAGAAAATCTACCTTTGCTTGGAAACATGAAGATATGACAGGTATATCTAAGGATATTATTACTCACAAACTTGGCATTGACAGGTCTATCAAGCCAATCCATCAAAAAAGGAGGAAGTTTGCACCAGAAAGGAATGCCATTATCCAAGAAGAAGTAGAGAGACTACTTCGAGCAGGTATGATCAGAGAGGTAAAGTATCCAAAATGGTTAGCCAATGTGGTTGTTGTCCAAAAGAAAAACGGAAAGTGGAGGGTATGTGTCGATTTCACTGATTTGAATAAGGCATGTCCCAAGGATCCTTTCCCATTACTCCACATTGACTCTATGGTGGATGCAACAGCGGGGCATGAACTGTTAACTTTTATGGATGCATCATCTGGATTCCAACAAATCCAGATGGAACCATCTGACCAAGAGGATACAGCCTTTATGACCCCAACCGGTTTATATTGTTATATTGCCATGCCTTTTGGACTAAGAAATGCAGGTGCAACATATCAAAGGCTGGTAAATATGATGTTCAAGGATCAAATTGGAAAAACTATGGAGGTGTACATAGATGATATGGTGGTCAAGTCAAAGAAAGCTGAGGATCACCTAAGGGACTTGGAAGAAGCATTCGATATCCTTGATAGTTACAACATGAAACTTAATCCTTCAAAATGCCATTTTGGTGTTAAGGCAGGAAAGTTCTTAGGGTACATGGTAACCCAGAGGGGCATTGAAGCAAGCCCAGAACAAATCAAAGCATTAATAAATATCAAATCTCCTGCCAATGCCAAGGATGTTCAAAGACTGACAGGCAGGATAACAGCTTTGAACAGATTCATATCGAAATCCTCAGAAAAATGCAGAGAATTTTACGATATCCTAAGGAAGAATAAGAAGTTCGAATGGACTGAGAAGCATGAGAATGCTTTACAAGCCCTAAAAAAGTATATGTCCTCAGCACCAGCATTAGCAAAACCGGAAAAAGGAGATGTGTTATCCTTATATCTAGCGGTATCCTCAACCGCTGTAAGTGCTGTCCTTGTTAAGGATCACGAAGGTACACAATATCCTATCTACTATGTAAGTAAAAGTCTACTTGATGCTGAATCCAGGTACTCACACCTCGAAAAACTTATCCTTGCATTAATCATGGCATCGACTAAGTTAAGGCATTATTTTGAAACCCATACTATTGTTGTTAAAACTAATTTTCCAATTAAGAATGTCCTCAGGAAACCGGATATGTCAGGGAGAATGGCTAAGTGGGCAGTGAAGCTTAGTGCCCATGATATAAGATACGAACCAAGAACAGCCATTAAATCTCAAGCACTAGCTGACTTTGTGGCTGATTTCAGTAGTGATCTACAAAAGGAAGCAGAATTGGAGGTCCAGCAGCTGGATGAGACCAAGGATCCTTGGATCCTACACACTGACGGATCCTCAAATATCAAAGGCACAGGGCTAGGGATCCTACTAAAATCGCCACAGGGGGACATAATACCCCACTCCATAGCCTGTGAGTTCCAAGCAACTAACAATGAGGCTGAGTATGAAGCCCTAATTGCTGGCTTACAAATCGCTAAGGATATGGGGGTAAAGTATCTTAACGTATATGTAGATTCATTATTGATCACTAATCACTTTAACGGATCCTATGCTGTTAAAGGTGAAAAACTAACCAAATATTTAGAGATAGTCAAAGAATTGGCACTCTCTTTTGTTTCTTTCAGCTTGACACAGGTACCAAGGGAGGATAACACGGAAGCTGATGCATTGGCCAACCTAGGATCATCCTTGAAGATTCCAGAAGATATAAGTATCCCTATCATCCATATCCTGGCTCCTGCTATTGAAAATCAGGTGGCCATGGAAATAGTAGAGGATACTGCAGTAATCCCTAGTGAAGAAGCTCAACCTTATTCAGGATCATGGATCCCACCAATAATGAAATACTTGCAAAACGGAGAGATTCCAATGGGAGAAAATCCTAGAGCTTTCAGGATCAAGGTATCTCAATTCACAATCTTGAATAATGTGCTATATAAACGATCCCTTGCAGGACCATATTTAAGATGTATTGAGGATCCTGAAATTGAAGAAGTGTTGAGGGACTTCCATGAAGGAGATTGTGGAAACCACACTGGGGGCAGGGCATTATTCTCAAGGATCCTTAGAACAGGATACTACTGGCCAACCATGAAAAGGGATGCTATAGAGTATGCTAAGAGGTGTGATCCTTGCCAAAGACATAGCAATATCCTTCACCAACCAGCTGAATTACTACACCCCATACCATCCTCTTGGCCATTCATGAGATGGGGAATGGATATAGTTGGCAAGCTCCCTAAAGCACCTGGTGGAAAAGTATTTATGCTTGCCATGACTGACTATTTTTCCAAGTGGATAGAAGCTGAAGCCTTCGCTCAAGTCAGAGAAAAGGAAGTCATATCCTTCATTAAAAGAAACATTATAACTAGATTTGGCATTCCCTCTGAAATTGTATGTGATAATGGCTCCCAATTCATTGGAAGCAGAACCACTAACTTTTGTGACAGTTGGGGAATCAAGATGATCACATCAACACCAGTTCACCCACAAGCCAATGGTCAAGCAGAATCATCCAACAAGATCATCATCAACAATCTGAAGAAGAGGCTAGGATCCAAGAAAGGGAGATGGGCAGAAGAGTTACCTTATGTGCTATGGGCTGATAGGACAACTCCCAAGAATGCCACCGGTCAAACACCCTTCTCTTTAGTATTTGGGGCAGAAGCAGTGATCCCAACAGAGATGGTGATCCCAACTGCTAGAACAAGTGCTCGTGATCCTGAAGAAAATGCTACAATCCTAGCTCAGGATTTGGATACTATTGAGGAAAACAGGGATCTAGCTAGGATAAGGATGGCAAGCTACCAACAAAGGATGGCTGGTGCCTACAACAAGAATGTCAGGATAAGGAAGTTCCAAGTCGGAGATATGGTGTTGAGAAAAGCATTTCAAAATACTATCAATCCTGCTGACGGGAAGCTAGCACCAAAATGGGAAGGTCCCTACTTGATTGAAGCTGAAGCAGGAAAGGGGGCATACAGGTTGCTAACCATGGAAGGAAACTTGTTACCAAGAGCCTGGAATGCTGTTCACTTAAAGAAATATTTCATGTGAACATAATCCTTCCTGCATGTGATCCTTACATTGAAGTATCCTTGAAGGATCCTGGAGATATCGGTGATCCTTACTCTGGTAATATGCTTATCCTAAAACTGTTGCATTTTCTTACTTTTTGCCTAAGGATAAGGATCATGTATCCTTCATCCTCTACTCACAAACCATTTGAGTTATGATAGTTCAGGTATCTTCAGCAAATCGTCAAAGATCTCCAAAAGCACCACAGATCCTTGGGTGCAACCCCAGTTATCCTTGGGATTATCCCCAGTTTCCGCCAGCAGCGCACGATGATCCTGGTATAGTTCACGTCTTTGGGACCAGTACCCACTTTCGGGGCTGACAACCTCATTGTACTGGCTATATTTAGGATCCTACGTATAATGGTGGACGCACCATACATCCGTTCCTAAGGTTTCTAACGTTTTCACGTTAGCTAAGGTTTTGACATTTTCATGTCACTAAGTTTGGATAGTTGCCAGAAAGGGCCATACTCCAGTTTACATACGATCCTTTGGGCTTGTCCCCAGTTATCCTATGGGCTTGTCCCCAGTGATCCTCTGGGATCATCCCCAGTTATCCTATGGGCTTGTCCCCAGTGATCCTCTGGGATCATTCTCAGTTATCCTTTGGGCACGTCCCCAGTTACTAATTTATCTTTTACATTGGCTTAGTCCCAAGTTATATCTCACTTTTCAGGTTCTGGAAGTCTAAACATATAAGGGTCCTTAATCCTTATTAGCTATCAAAGTCTTATCTATGATTATCTTGATTGAAGGTTAGGATCCTAACGTGGATCCTCAGGTATGACCCTTGACTATTTTTGATTATACTCTTTATCCTAACCAACCCTTATACTTTGACAACCGAACCTATGATCCTTGAACTAAAACTCTTTGAGAATTTTCAATATGAGGATATTTGATCTAGGATCATATCCTAAGTTTATTAAACACTTTTTCAACTCTTGTTATTTTAACAAATATAGCAATTGAGAAATAAGAGGATTATTGAGGGATAACAACACAAGATAAGCCAGAAAGATTAAAGTTATATTATTAAACAAAAGGATCATTAACCCTTTCAAAAAGTTGTCAAAATTGCCAACCCACATTTCTACCAGCAAAACGTGGCCCGTCCACATGGGTTGGCAAAGGGTGTCCATTGTCTATGCGGTCTTAGCATTGTGCAGGAAAATTAAAGCGGCAGGATCACAAAGGCTTCATCCCCCAAACAGAGGATCCCTCCACCTTTTGCAATCCTACCCATTGTTCGAAGGATCCAGGATCCTTAACCCTAAAAACTATTGTTCGAAGATTACAAACCATAATTGTTTCAAACACCACAAACTACTATCAAAATTTAATAAATTGGGCTCCGGCTATGTCTAGAAGTTTCCATCATTGCCCAATCTTGCAGCTCAAACCTTCTCTGCACCATCACCACCAGCTCCACTCGCCTCCCCCTGATCCTTACCAGCATCTCTACCTTCAAGCATAAGGATATCCTCAACATCATCGTCATCCTCCAACTCTGCTAGCCTTGCCTTCCAGCCTTCAATGTCCCATGTGCTCTTATCAAAAGAAGGATCCTGAGCCTCCGTGGCCATCTGCAGTTGTATTTTGTACATAGCTATCGCGGCAGAAACTTTAGCGTCCTGAGTAATGTCATGCTTCTCATAATCGAACTTGATCAATGCTTTGACAGCCTCATCCTTAACAGCCCGGATCTTCTTCTCAAGATCAGTGATCTTGAGATCCTTCAGCACACCCATTTGATGAAGGTCGGCAATCTGGCGATCCTGATCTTCAACGTGGCCAACATAAGATTCTATTTCATTAAGTTTCTGCAAAAACAACAGGATATAACGTCAGACACGGGTGATCCTCAAAAACCATCAGGATAACCAACAGGGGCAGTGATCCTGACCTCGTTGACAGAATCAAGAAATTGCTGACGGAGGAGGGGGAATCCTTGAAGATCCTCAGAAACTTTCCTCTTCTTTCCCTTACCCCTAATGGGTAATTTAGGGGCTGAAGCAGAAGGACTAGCAACCGAAGCCTTCTTCTTTGAAGACGTAACATTGGCAAGATCACTTAACCCAAATTTAGAAGCTGATTTGACAGACCTGGCAGACTTTCCGGCACCTACACAATCAAAAAACAAGATAAGTTGCTTTATTAATCAAACAATCCTACATATAATTTATTTTCTGTAAGGATACTTACTTGACATAGTGGCAGATGCAGAGGATACTTCTTGAGAATCTAGGACGGTGACCTGGAAACTTCTGACTTCAGGATTAAGCTTTTTAAAAGCTAGAACTCTCTCTTTTGCAGCAGGGCTTAATTTCAGATGAGCAATGGATATAGCTGCACAAAAAATAAAAAGAGATATTAGTGATCCTCATCATATGGGACAAGGCTGACAATGATCCTTAGAGGATCCTCTATCCTACCATGAGTGGCCCATTCTTTGGGCAGATCCTTCCCATCCGGGATGGAATCCCTTCTAACAAAGAAAAAACGACGCTTCCAGTTAGAATCATTCTTGGTGACCTTGAAGACAGGGTGATCCTCCCCGGCTTTCCGTTTCAGCAGATACCGGTAAGAGCCAAAAGTGGTAAGATCGTAAAACTCGGCCAACTCCGTCATGCCCAGATCAATCCCTCTCTGCTCAATGATCCTTTCGAAGGTATACAGGACCCTCCAGATCATCGGCATAGCTTGGATATAAGAGATGCCGGTTAAAGAAAAGAAGGATTGGGTGAAGGATGGAAAAGGATATGAATACCCTATGGTGAATGGAGTAGCAGGAAAAGCCACCCAGGTATCCGAAACAGAATCACTCAGAGCGGTAGGTGTGAAGGACTTGAAAACCGCATTCGCCGGAAAACAATGACGAATTCTGTCTATGTGAACATCAGTAAAACAACACCTCTCCGTAGGAGAATCCTTGATAATCCCCTGGCTTTTTAAAGGACTATCCTTATTAGAATCCTTGTGTGGAGAATTCCGGAGCAACATGTTTATGACAAGACGGAAACAGAGTAGAAGCAAAAAAAAACAGAGCAAAGGGAAGGAAGAAGGAAAAGAGAGAAGAAGAGGATACCTGATCAAGTCTTCGGTTGTGATTATAAAGGGAAGATACCTCGAATTTAAATACCGAATGATCCTAACCCTATCTCCTATTTATAATGATGATTTGCAGGGATTGTCACATCTGTGACGTAATTATCACAACGGCTAGTCCATGTGTAACGGCTAGTTATCCGGAATCGCCCGTTAGAGATAAGATCAAAACAAAATATAACTCGTCTATTTACAATTAACTCCTTATATTTTGGGGGCAATTGTTAGGGCTGGATTTTTATTATAGGTGATCCTTACACATGATCCTAACCAGTGATCCTTGTTTCTTTGGCAGACAGTGATCCTCCGCAGAACTTCAAGATCAGGATCATGGGGGATTATGGTGATCCTCATACTAACAGCCATTTCCACTCAATACAATATTGTTTTGCAGGAACATCTAGCAGGATATGCTCTAGACATCATGATCCAGGAACGCGTCTTCACAAATATGGCAAGAGCTTAATCGAAGAAAGACGTTGCACAGGATATGGAAACTAGGCTTGATTTATGGGCAGCAATTTAGGCTAGATTGTCTTTATTTCTAAAGGGGTAATGAGCTGATAATTAGTCATTCTACCTAAAATAGGTCACCTACACATGTATAAGTACCACCCTTCTTCATTTGGAAGAACACACACGACATACGACACAACTCACATACACTTAGACACTCAGTGATCCTTGTACTCAGCTCATTATCATCCAAAGTTGTAATCATATTTTTGTTATATTGAAGTTGGTGATCGGTAGTTGCCATCACCCGAGGTTTTTTATGCCGGAGATCATTCATTGATCAAGGGCTTTTTCCTCGTATAAATCATCGTGTCTTTGCATCTTTATCACAGAAGTGATCCTTTACTTTCATAATTAACCACGCATCATACCCCGTTTTCATAAAGTTTGGTTACATTATCCTTGTGTGATTTTTGACCAAAACAGATACTATTGAAGAAATCAGGGATCTAGCAAGGATAAGGATGGCCAGTTATCAACAAAGAATGGCTGGTGCTTACAACAAAAATGTCAGGATCAGGAAGTTCAAGTTGGGGATATGGTATTGAGGAAAGCATTCCATAATACCACCAATCCTGCTGATGGAAAGTTGGCACCAAAGTGGGAAGGCCCTTATTTAATAGAAGCTGAAGCAGGAAAGGGGCATATAGATTGCTGACCATGGAAGGTGATTTGTTACCAAGAGCTTGGAATGCTGTCCATTTGAAGAAATATTTCATGTGAGCAGGATCCTTCTGGCGCCTATGATCCTTACATTAGGGGTATCCTTGAAGGATCCTTGAAGCATCAATGATCCTTATTCTGGTAATTTCCTAATCTTGAACTATTTCATTTACTTATTTTCTCATACAAGGATAAGGATCATGTGTCCTTTATCCTTCTCTCACAAGATTTTGAGTTTTGAAAGTTCAGGTATCCTTAGCATAATATTGATTATCTACAGAAGCAATCCAGATCCTTGGGTTTAACCCCAGTTATTTGGGCTTGACCCTAGTTTCGCCTGTAGCGCATGATGATCCTGGTATAGTTCAAGGCATTGGGAACAGTACTCGCTTTAGGGGCTGATAATTCCATTGTACTGGCTATACCTAGGATCCTACGTATAATGGTAGACGTACCATACATCCGTTCCTAAGGTTTCTAACGTTTTCACGTTAGCTAAGGTTTTGGCATTTTCATGTCACTAAGTTTGGATAGTCGCCAGCTAGGGCCATACTCCAGTTTACATACGATCCTTGGGCTTGTCCCCAGTTATCCTTGGGCTTGTCCCCAGTTATCCTTGGGCTTGTCCCTAGTTATCCTTGGGCTTGTCCCCAGTTGCTAACTCTTATTTTATATTGGCTTAGTCCCAAGTTATGCTCTATTTCAGGTCCTTGAAGTTAAACCACTAGGGATCCTTGATCCTTATTTCTCTCTAAGGTTTATCTTATAATTATCCTGATTATGGTTAGGATCCTAACTTGGATCCTCAGGTATGATCCTTAACTATTTTTATCTTATTCATTGTTTATTTGAATAACCCTTATACTTTGACAACTGAACTTATGATCCTTAAAACATATACTACTTTTTGGGGTTTTACAACTACAGGATATTTGATCAAGGATCATATCCTAAATGTTTTCAATCTGACTTATTTAAAACTACTGATTTAATAAGTGTATACCAAAACAATTGAGAATCAAAGGAACCAAAAGGATAACAACACAAGATAAGCGACAAAAGGTTAAGATTTTATTTATTAACAAAAAAGACTAACCCTTTAAAGGTTGTCAAAATTACCTACCCCAAGCATCTACCAGCAAAACGTGGCCCGTCCGCTGGGGTAGGTAAAGGGTGTCCATGATAATAGGTTTGAAGTTGTGCAGGAACATAAAGGCGGCAGGATCACAATGGTTTCATCCCCCAAACAGAGGATCCCTCCACCATTTGCAATCCTGCCTATTGTCTGAAGGATCCTTGATCCTTAAACCTAAAACTATTCTTCAAAAGTACAGACCATCATTGTTCAACAAAACAACCACTAAACAAAAAAAAATTGGGCTTCGGCTATGTCTAGAAGTTTCCTTCATCGCCCAATCCTGCAGCTTAGACCTTCGCTGCATCTTCACCACCAGCTCCGCTTGCCTCACCACCCTGATCCTTGCCACTGCCTCCAGCCTCAAGTGTCAGGATCTCCTCAGCCTCTTCATCGTCCTCCAGTTCAGCCAGCCTTGCCTTCCAGCCCTCCACATCCCAGGTGCTCTTGTCAAAAGCAGGATCCTGAGCTTCCATGGCCATTTGCAGCTGGATTTTGTACATTGCTATGGCGGCGGAGACCTTGGCATCCTGGGTGATCTCGTGCTTCTCATAATCAAAGTTGATCAGCATCTTGGCAGCCTCATTCTTGGTGTTCTGGAGATCCTTCTGAAGATCAGCTATCTTGAGGTCCTTCAGCACGGCAACCTGTTGAAGATCAGCAATCTTGCTATCCTGATCCTCAACGTGGCCAACATAGGTTTCGATCTCAGCAAATTTCTGCAAGGGAGACAAAGGATAATGTCAGGACCAAATGATCCTCATACAAGCAGGATATACAAGCAGGGACAGTGATCCTTACCTCATTGAAGTAGTCCATGAATTGTTGGCGGATCAAGGGGAGGCCTTGCAGATCCTCAGCTTCGGAGGCCTTTCTCTTCTTGCCTCCCTTCCCTCTGAGGGGTGCCTTGGGGATTGAAGCAGTGGGGCTAGCAGGAGTCTTCTTTCTCGAGGATTTGACATTGGTGAGATCGGTGATGCTGAACTTCGAAGCAGACTTGGTGGATTTTCCAGCACCTACACAACCAAAACAAGATAAGTATCTTAATTTTACTTAAATTTTATTATTTAATTGAACCTTTAGACAAGGATACTTACTTGACATCGTGACAGAACCAGAGGATACTTCCTGAGAATCTTGGGTGGTAGTCTTGAAAGTTCTTGTTTCAGGATCAAGTCTCTTGAAAGCCAAGAGTCTCTCTTTAGCAGCAGGAGTTAATCTGAGGTGTGAAACGGAGATAGCTGCACAACAAAAAAAAAGCAAAAGAATGTCAGTGATCCTTATTCTGAAGGATAAGTTCTATGGTGATCCTCCTCAGGATCCTTCATCCTACCATGGGTAGCCCACTTCTTGGGTAGATCCTTCCCATCAGGGATAGAATCTCTTCTCACGAAAAAGAAGCGCCGCTTCCAGTTGGTATCATTCTTGGTGGCTTTGAAGATTGGATGCTCCTCCCCAGGCCTTCGTTTGAACAGATAGCAATGGGAACCAAAGGTGGTAAGATCATACAGTTCTCCTAATTCAGCCATGCCTAAATCTATCCCCTCCTGCTCGATGATCCTTTCAAGGGTATACAAAACCATCAAGATCATCGGCATGGCTTGGATGTAAGATATGCCGGTCAGGGAAAAGAAGGATTGGGTGAAAGCTGGAAAGGGATATGTGTAGCCTATGGCAAACGGGGTCACAGGGAAGGCAACCCATGAATCAGAAGTGTGATCGCTCAGGGCAGTAGGATCATAGGGTTTGAACACGGTGTTTGCGGGAAAACAATACCGGACCCTGTCAATTTGAGGATCGGTGAAAATGCAGCGTTCTTTAGCGGAATCTGTGATGATCCCTTGACTCTTGAAGGGGCTTACTTTCTGGTGATCTTTAGCAAGGGAGTTCCGGAGCAACATTTTGAACGAAGTAATTGAAAAAAGAAGGAAAACAGAGCAAGTAAAGAGAGAAGATGAAGAGGAGAATACCTGTTTGATCTTCTGAATGCGGTTATAAAGGGAGTAGCTCTGGATTTTAAATGCAAACGATCATATCTATATCTCCTATTTATAATGATGATTTTGCAGGGGTGTCACTTCTGTGACGTCATAATGCAACGGATAGTTCGATGATAACGGCTATAATTCCGTTGAGTTTTTTGCAGATAAGATCAAGAAAACATAACTCGTTAATTTTACATTTTACTCCTTATATTTTGGGGGCAATTGTTAGGGGAGGATTTTCTAACAATTAGTGATCCTTATTTGCTATCCTAATAATGATCCTTGCTTCTGTGACAGATAGTGATCCTCAGAAGAGCTTTAGGATCAGGATCATGGATCACCCTAAGGATCCTCATACTAACGATTGGCTGTTTGTGTTTACTATTGTTTTGCAGGAGTATTGAGCTTGACTTGGTCTTGGCAACGTTACTATGGAATATTCCACGGGTATTTCGCACACATTTGAATAGAAATGGACGTTGTGGAGAACGTGGGAGCATGGCACAAAAGTCGGACAATTAGTTAGTTTAGTTAGCTTTCATTTTTAAAGGGGCGACGAGCTAAATTTAGAACACTTAGCCATTTTCATTTACACACACACTCTCGAGCAATCGCAGTCTCAAAGCTTTCACTAAACACTTAACAATTCTCACACTTTCACACGAATAACCATAGTGATCCTTGTACTTAGCTCGTCACTATCCGAAGTTGTAAACTTTATTGATTTATTTGAGCTTGGTGATCGGTAGTTTCCATCACCCGAGGTTTTTTGTGTCGGAGATCATTCATTGATTAAGGGCTTTTTCCTCGTATAAATCCTTGTGTTGTTTGTGCAATTTACATTGAAGTGATCCTTACTATTGTTCTTCATTTCAAGCATCATTCCCCGTAACTAAGAGTTTGGTTGCATTATCCTCATTAGATTTTTAACCAAAACAGTAAGATTGCTGATCTTCAACAGGTTGCAGTGCTAAAGGACCTCAAGATTGCTGATCTTCAGAAGGATCTCCAGAATGCCCGAAACGAGACGGCCAAGGTGTTGATCAACTTTGACTACGAGAGGCATGAGATCACCGAGGATGCCAAGGTCTCCGCCGCCATAGCAATGTACAAGACCAAGCTGCAAATGGCCCTGGAAGCTCAGGATCCTGCTTTTGACAAGAGCACCTGGGATGTGGAGGGCTGGAAGGCAAGGCTGGCTGAACTGGAGGATGAAGAAGAGGCTGAAGAGATCCTGACCATTGAGGCTGGAGGCAAGGGTGAAGGTGGTGAAGCAAGTGGAGCCGGAGGTGGTGATGCAGTGAAGGTCTAGGCTGCATGATTGGGCGATGAAAGAAACTTCTAGACATAGCCGAAGCCCAATTTTTTTTGTTTGATGGTAGTTTGTTAAACAATTTAATGGTTTGTACTGAACAATAGTTTTTAGGATTAAGGATCTAGGATCCTTCAGACAATAGGCAGGATTGCAAATGGTGCAGGGATCCTCTGTTTGGGGGATGAAGCCATTGTGATCCTGCCGCCTTTATATTCCTGCACTACTTTGAACCTATTATCATGGACACCCTTTGCCTACCCCAGCGGACGGGCCACGTATTGCTGGTAGATGCTCGGGGTAGGTAATTTTGACAACCTTTGAAGGGTTAGTCTTTTTGTTAATAAATAAAATCTTAATCTTTTGTCGCTTATCTTGTGTTATTATCCTTTTGGTTCCTTTAATTCTCAATTGTTTTGATGTACACTTATTAAATGAGCAATTTTGAATAAGTCAGATTGAAAATATTTAGGATATGATCCATGATCAAATATCCTATAGTTGAAAAATCCCGAAAAGTAGTATATGTTTTAAGGATTATAAGTTCAGTTGTCAAAGTATAAGGGTTATTCAAATAATCAACGAATAGAATTGAAATAGTTAAGGATCATACCTGAGGATCCAAGCTAGGATCCTAACCATAATCAGGATAACTATAAGATAAACCTTAGGGAGAAGTAAGGATCAAGGATCCCTCGTTGTTTAACTTCAAGGACCTGAAATAGAGCATAACTTGGGACTAAGCCAATATAAGATAAGAGTTAGCAACTGGGGACAAGCCCAAGGATAACTGGGGACAAGCCCAAGGATAACTGGGGATAAGCCCAAGGATCGTATGTGAACTGGAGTATGGCCCTAACTGGTGACTATCCAAGCTTAGTGACATGACAATGCCAAAACCTTAGCCAATGTGAAAACGTTAGAAACCTTAGGAACGGATGTATGGTACGTCTACCATTATACGTAGGATCCTAGGTATAGCCAGTACAATGGAATTATCAGCCCCTAAAGCGAGTACTGGTCCCACTGCCTTGAACTATACTAGGATCATCGAGCGCTACAGGCGGAACTGGGGTCAAGCCCAAATAACTGGGGTTAAACCCAAGGAATTGGATTGCTTCTGTAGATAATAAACGCTTTGCTAAGGATTCCTGAACTTTCAAAACTCAAAATCTTGTGAGAGAAGGATAAAGGACACATGATCCTTATCCTTATATGAGAAAATAAGGAAATGAAATAGTTCAAAATTAGGATATTACCAGAATAAGGATCATTGATGCTTTAAGGATCCTTCAAGGATACCCCTAATGTAAGGATCATCTTGCCATGAGGATCCTGCTCACATGAAATATTTCTTCAAATGGACAGCATTCCAAGCTCTTGGTAACAAATCACCTTCCATGGTCAGCAATCTATATGCCCCCTTTCCTGCTTCAGCTTCAATCAAATAAGGGCCTTCCCATTTTGGTGCCAATTTTCCATCAGCAGGATTGGTGGTATTCTGAAATGCTTTCCTTAATACCATATCACCAATCTGAAATTTCCTGATCCTAACATTTTTGTTGTAAGCACCAGCCATTCGTTGTTGATAACTAGCCATCCTTATCCTAGCCAGATCCCTTATTTCCTCAATAGTATCCAGGTCTTGAGCCAAGTTCTCATCATTTTCCTCAGGATCACGGGTACTTGTTCTAGCAGTTGGAACCACCATTTCTGTTGGGATCACTGATTCTGCCCCAAATACCAAAGAGAATGGTGTTTGACCAGTAGCATTCTTAGGGGTTGTCCTATCAGCCCAAAGCACATAAGGTAATTCTTCTGCCCATTTCCCTTTCTTGGATCCAAGCTTCTTCTTCAAATTGTTGATGATGATCTTGTTGGATGATTCTGCTTGACCATTAGCTTGTGGGTGGACTGGTGTTGATGTTATCATCTTAATCCCCCAGTTGTCACAAAAGTTAGTAGTTCTGCCCCCAATAAATTGGGAACCATTATCACATATAATTTCAGAAGGAATACCAAATCTAGTTATAATATTTCTTTTAATGAAGGATATAACTTCCTTTTCTCTGACTTGGGCAAAAGCTTCAGCTTCTATCCACTTGGAGAAGTAATCCGTCATGGCCAGCATGAACACTTTTCCACCAGGTGCCTTAGGGAGCTTACCAACTATATCCATGCCCCATCTCATAAATGGCCAAGAGGAGGATATAGGATGTAGAAATTCAGTCGGCTGATGAAGGATATTGCTGTGTCTCTGACAAGGATCACACTTCTTAGCATATTCCACAACATCACTTTTCATAGTTGGCCAGTAGTATCCTGTCCTTAGGATCCTTGAGAACAATGCCCTGCCCCCAGTGTGGTTTCCACAATCTCCTTCATGGAAGTCTTTTAAAACCTCTTGGACTTCAGGATCCTCAATGCATCTTAAATATGGTCCTGCAAGAGATCGCTTATACAATATATTATTTAAGATTGTGAATTGAGATACCTTAATTTTGAAAGCCCTAGGATTTTCTCCCGTAGGAATCTCTCCGTGTTGTAAGTATCTCATGATTGGTGAGATCCATGATCCTGATCCTGAATAAGATTGAGTATCCTCACTAGGGATAATCCCAGAATCCTCCCCTATTTCCATGGCCACATGATCCTCGGTGGCAGGAGCCAAGATATGGATAATGGGGATACTTATATCCTTCGGGATCTTCAAGGATGAACCTAAGTTAGACAATGCATCAGCTTCTGTATTTTCTTCCCTTGGTACCTGTGTCAAACTAAAGGAAACAAAAGAGAGTGCCAACTCTTTAACTATCTCTAAATATTTGGTTAGCTTTTCACCTTTAACAGCATAGGATCCATTAAAGTGATTTGTAATTAATAATGAATCTACATGTACCTCAAGATACATGATCCTCATATGCTTAGCAATTTGCAAACCAGCAATCAAGGCTTCATACTCAGCCTCATTGTTAGTGGTTTGAAACTCACAAGCTATAGAGTGGGGTATTATGTCCCCTTGTGGCGATTTTTGTAGTATTCCAAGCCCTGTGCCTTTGACATTTGAGGATCCATCAGTATAGAGTATCCAAGGATCCTTGGTCTCCTCTAGCTGCTGGACTTCTAACTCAGCTTCTTTTTGTAAATCACTACTGAAATCAGCCACAAAGTCAGCCAATGCTTGGGATTTGATGACTGTCCTAGGCTCATATCTTATATCATAGGCACTATGCTTCACTGCCCACTTAGCCATCCTTCCTGACATCTCTGGTTTCCTGAGGACATTCTTAATTGGAAAATTAGTTTGAACAACAATAACATGAGTTTCAAAATAATGTCTCAACTTAGTAGATGCCATAATTAATGCAAGAATAAGCTTTTCAAGGTGTGAATACCTGGATTCGGCATCAAGTAAACTCTTACTTACATAATAGACAAGATTTTGTGTACCTTCGTGATCCTTAACAAGGACTGCACTTACTGCTTTTAAGGATACTGCAAGATATAAGGATAGCACATCTCCTTTCTCCGGTTTCATCAAGGCTGGGGCTGAGGATAGGTAATCTTTGAGAGCTTGTAAGGCATTCTCATGCTTCTCAGTCCACTCAAATTTCTTGTTCTTCCTTAGGATATCATAGAATTCTTTGCACTTCTCTGAGGATTTGGATATGAATCTGTTCAAAGCTGCTATCCTGCCTGTTAGCCTTTGGACATCCTTAGCATTGGCAGGAGATTTGATATTCACCAAGGCTTTGATCTGTTCCGGGCTAGCTTCAATGCCTCTCTTGGTCACCATGTATCCTAAGAATTTACCTGCTTTAACACCAAAGTGACACTTTGAAGGCTTAAGTTTCATGTTATATTTGTCAAGGATATCGAATGCTTCCTCCAAGTCCCTTAGGTGATCCTCGGCTTTTATGGATTTCACCACCATATCATCTATGTAGACCTCCATAGTTTGCCCAATCTGATCCTTAAAACATCATATTCACCAGCCTTTGATATGTTGCACCTGCATTCCTTAATCCAAACGGCATAGCAATATAACAATATAAACCGGTTGGAGTCATAAAAGTCGTATCCTCTTGATCAGATGGTTCCATCTGAATTTGTTGAAATCCAGATGAAGCATCCATAAAAGTCAACAGTTCATGACCCGCCGTTGCATCCACCATGGAGTCAATGTGGGGTAATGGGAAAGGATCCTTGGGACATGCCTTATTTAAATCTGTGAAATCGACACATACCCTCCACTTTCCATTTTTCTTTTGAACAACAACCACATTGGCCAACCATCTTGGATACTTGACCTCTCTAATCATACCTGCCCGAAGCAATTTCTCTACCTCTTCCTGGATAATGGCATTTCTTTCCGGTGCAAACTTCCTCCTTTTTTGGTGGATTGGTTTGAATGACCTGTCAATGCCAAGTTTATGAGTGATAATATCCTTAGATATACCTGTCATATCCTCGTGTTTCCATGCAAAGGTAGTCTTCCTTCTTTTGAGGAATGATACGAGATCTTCTTTCATTTTGCCAAGGATCCCTGATCCGATATAAATTTTGGATTCATGATCATCAGGATCCATGAGGATTTCTACCACATCCTGCTCTCTTGCCTCCAAGACATTCCTTGGAGGATACTTTGATTGCTATTGCTCCCTTGACTTCGAGGCTGGTTTCATCGATGAAGTGTAGCAGTTCTTAGCCTCCTGCTGATCACTGTCAATCTTGACTATTCCCCAAGGACTAGGGAGCTTCACACATTGATGGTAGGTAGATGGAACTGCCTTCATATCGTGTATCCAGGGCCTGCCAAGGATAACATTACAACAAGATAAACAGTCAATGACACAAAATTTTTGATAAGAATGTAGGCCTTCTATGTATATTGGGAGTTTAACGTCCCCCAGGGTATTCTTAGTTTCGCCACTAAATCCCACGAGCACGAAGGATCTTGGTATGATATCCGATTCAGGAATACCCATTTTCTTGAGAACATCAAGCTGGATAATGTTCACTGAGCTTCCTCTGTCAATAAGGATCCTGCGGACAAAATGGTTAGAAATGAAAAGGGTAATTGTTAGGGGAGGATTTTCTAACAATTAGTGATCCTTACATGTTATCCTAATAGTGATCCTTACTTCTGTGACAGATAGTGATCCTCAGAAGACCTTCAGGATCAGGATCATGGATCACCTTAAGGATCCTCATACTAATGATTGTTTGTTTATGTTTCGTATTGTTTTGCAGGAATAACAGGCTTGACTTTGTCTTGGCAACGTTACTAAGGAATATTCCACGGGTATTTCGCACACGTTTGAATGGAAATGGACGTTGTGGAGAACGTGGGAGCATGGCACAAAAGTCGGATAATTAGTTAGCTTAGTTAGCTTTTATTTTTAAAGGGGTGACGAGCTATTTTTAGAACACTTAGCCACTTTCAGCTACACACATTCTCGTACAACAGCATTCTTGAAGCTTTCAACAAACACTTAATAGTTTTCACACACTTTTACACAGTTAACTATAGTGATCCTTGTACCTAGCTCGCCACTATCCGAAGTTGTAAACATTTATTGATTTATTTGAGCTTGGTGATCGGTAGTTTCCATCACCCGAGGTTTTTTATGCCGGAGATCATTCATTGATCAAGGGCTTTTTCCTCGTATAAATCCTTGTGTTGTTTGTGCAATATACGTCGAAGTGATCCTTATTATTGTTCTTCATTTCAAGCATCATTCCCCGTAACTAAGAGTTTGGTTGCATTATCCTCACTAGATCTTTGACCAAAACAGTTTGGCGCCCACCGTGGGGCCATTGGTGCTTCATTCCTAAGAAGTTTTTCTGTTGGTGATCATTCCGGTTCATTGCATACAAATACATGGCTTCATCATTGAAGAATACCTCTACTGCAATGTCTGCGGTCAATTCGTCTCAGGGCATTCCACCTTTGCCTCCACCACCTGCTGGATCTCAGAAAAATGCTGAGAAGAAACCAACTCCCATTTTCTCCAAACCTCCAACTTCTTCTGCTTCTTACACTCCCACTACTAGTGACATGTTTACTTTGATTTTGCAGATGAAGGATCATATACAGCAACAGGATAAGACCAATGAAAAGATTCTCAAAGAAATCGGAGATCTCAAGAAACAAAAGAAAGCGGTAGAGGATCATTCCCCACTGGTGCCCAGATCTTTGAATTTTGATACTCCGGTGATTACTTCTCAGCCATCAGTGGTTCCAGATGTTCAATATGTGGGTGGACCAAAAGGAGTGCACTTCGGATCAGCAATAGTGACTCATGCATCTGGTTCATATTTCCAGCTAGCAGGATCCTATCCTCAGCATATGGAATCCTTCATGAATTCAGGAGGATACTCAGGAGCGCAACAGAATCAAGGATCTTCCTTTGTTCCGGGATCATCCCAGGTTCAAGGATCCTCCTTTGTTCCAGGATCATCCCAGGTTCAAGGATCCTCCTTTGTTCCAAGATCATCCCAGGTTCAAGGATCCTCCTTTGTTCCAGGATCATCCCAGTTTCAGGGATCCTTCCAGATGCCAGGATCCTTGAGGAGTTTGCAAACAGGAAGTTCAGATGTCCACCAGGGAGATTTTATTCCGATGCAGACCATTGCTTCTACTGGCCCTTCGGTCATTCCAGAGTCTCAACAATATGGGTTCACATTTGGTGTTCCTAATTTGAACCCGTCGGGAGGTAACACTCTTAATAATTCTCTTACAACTAACCATGGATTCATGCAGGATACAGGTATCAACCACGCCATGGCCAGAGAATTGCAAAAGTTAAAGGATATGATATCAAGCGTTCCAGGAGTGGTTAAACCTATTCCAGAGATTGCAGATGGAAGTCATAAGATATCTCGTTTTGCACCACCAATTTGTGATGCTGAGATACCCAAGAGGTTCCATGTGCCAACCATGAAGCTGTATGATGGTTCGACGGATCCTTAAGAGCACATAGCACAATAGAGGGAGATGATGGAGATCAATCCAATCCCGGAAAGGTTAAAGGAAGCATGCCTATGCAAGGGATTTGGATCCACTCTTACTGGATCAGCTCTCAAATGGCTGCTAAGTCTTCCCCCTTACTCTATTACCTCATTTGCTAATCTAGTTAACTTATTCAATAATCAGTTTTCTTGTAGTAGAAAATTTGAACGATTAACTAGTGATCTATATTGGATAACCCAGGGTCATAATGAATCACTAAAGGATTACATTACCAAATTTAGTAAAGAATCCTTAGACATTCCCAACTTGGATATAGCCACGGCTGTTGAAGCCTTTAAAATGGGATTGCTTAGGGATTCATTGTTCTATGATGATCTTGTTATGACACCCTGCAGGAACTTAGATGAGGTAAGAACCCGAGCACACAGGTTCATCCGGCTAGAGGATGACAAGAGGATCCAGGAGAGGCTAGCAGGATCCTCAAAGCAAGAGAAGCAAGGATCCTCGTTCAAGAACAATAAATTTAGATCCTTCAATAAATCTGATAACCAGAATGTGCATGCTGTTGAACAAGAAGAGGATGATGAGGATTATCCTCCAATTTCTGAATGTTATTTTTCTGTTGATAACAATGAACTAATCCTTGCGATGCAGAATTTAGGTGATAAGGCTAGATGGCCCAGGAAAAATGACAGACCAGCTGCGACCAAAGATAAATCAAAATGGTGTGCATACTGTTAGGGCTGGATTTTTATCATACGTGATCCTTATACGTGATCCTAACCAGTGATCCTTGTTTCTTTGGCAGACAGTGATCCTCAGCAGGACTTCAGGATCAGGATCATGGACCATTGAAAGGATCCTCATGCTAATAATTACCTTCGTGTAATACAACATTATTTTGCAGGAACATCTAGCAGGATACGCTCTTAGCATCATAATCAAGGGACGCGTCTTCACAATTATAGCACGAGCTTAATCAAAGATGGACGTTGCAAAGGATATGGAAACTTAGCTTGATTTAAGGGCGGCAATTTAGGCTAGATTGTCTTTTATTTCTAAAGGGGTAATGAGCTGATTATTAGTCTTTTTACCTAAAATAGGTCACCTACACTTGTATAAATACCACTCTTCCTCATTTGGAAGAACACACGACATACAACGCAACTCTCACACACTTAGACACTCGAAACAATAGTGATCCTTGTACTCAGCTCATTATCATCCGAAGTTGTAACCATTTTGTTTTTATATTGAAGTTTGGTGATCGGTAGTTGCCATCACCCGAGGTTTTTTATGCCGGAGATCATATATTGATCAAGGGCTTTTTCCTCGTATAAATCATTGTGTCTTTGCATATTTCTCATAAAAGTGATCCTTTACTTTTATAAGTAACCAAGCATCATACCCCGTTTACATAAAGTTTGGTTACATTATCCTTGTGTGATTTTTGACCAAAACAGTTTGGCGCCCACCGTGGGGCAATTGGTGCTTCATTCATAAGAAAACCTTTTGTTCGAAATCATTTCATAGAATTACATGGCTTCATCATTGAAAAACATGTCCACGGCAATGTCTGCAGTCACCTCGTCCCAGAACATTCTGCCTCCACCACCGGCAGGATCCCAGAAGAATGCTGAGAAGAGACAAACTCCTACTAATTCTAAAACTCCATCTCCTTCTGCTATGAATTCTTATATTCCCAGTACTAGTGATGTATTTACTTTGATTTTGCAGATGAAGGATCGTATGCAGCGGCAGGATGAAACTAACGAAAGGATCCTCAGGTGTTGGTGCATGTTTGTGACAACAGCTTAGATTTGGTCTTTGGATATCTTGTAATTAGTTAAACGATAAACAGTTAGCGGGTTTAGCTTTGTAATAGTTAGTTGTTATGTTTGGGCTAACTAAACCCAAGGAATTGGGTGATGGGGGCGAATTGGGCCTGTCCAATTCGCAGCCCAAGAGTCTTGACCTAGCCCACTTGTAAACCTTGTGTTATATAAACAAGGTTAGACATTAGGGTTAAGGTTAATCAGCCAAAACAGTTTTTGAGAGACATAATTTCGTGAGAGCACTAGCTTGGACGAATTTAGGGTTTGTGGTTAGGGTTTGATTGATTGTAATCAGTCTTGATAGATAATCAATAAAACCCGGTTTGATTGGAATTGCTGTTTCTGTATTCTACACGTTTTCTGCTACAATCTGATCTAGAGGATTCCGCACTCTAGGTTAGATAGACGATTCTGTTAAAGATCCATAACATCAAGGGGACCTACAATTGGTATCAGAGCATTAGGCTCTTGATTGCTCGGTTCAGAATTGTTTGCTGCAGAAACAGGGAGTAAAAATTCGAAATTTTTGAAACCTGATAATTAGGGTTTTTAAAATTTTTGAAATTTTGGTTGTTTTGATTCTGATTTTTGATTTTTGTTGGCTGTTTTGATCTTCTGGTTTGTTTGTTTGGTGGTTTGCAGGTTTTTCTGGAAAGATTTGGCTGATTCTGGAAAAGTTTGTGGCTGATAGACTTGAAGATTCGAAGACTGTTCTTCGTGTTCTTCGTGTTTATTCAATCAGTTCTTCATAATTTTCGGTTTTAAGTTGCTGATTTGGTGCTTTGATTTTGCAGGAAGTTGTTAGAAAATCCAGAAAATCATCAAAAATTTCAAACAGATTGACTTTCCATAGTTACTGGGCGAAATTGGCTGTTTCTGGCGAATTTGTCTGATCTGCGAAATTAATCAGCAAACTTACGGGCGAAATTAAATCCAAAGGCGACTTTGGTAACCGTGAAAACTTTCCACAGCGAAATTATCACGGTTTTTCGGCGAATTTACTGGTCATCGTACAAGCGAAATTGACCAGCGAATTTGGCGAAATCTGAATCGAAATTGAGCGAACTGACCTGACACAGCGAACTACACCAGCGAACTTGACTTATCAGCGAAATTGTCTGTTGAACTGCATCAGCGAAATTAAGCATACATTAGACCAGCGAATTTAACTGATCACCTAGCGAAATTAACCTAAAACCAGCGAAATTAAGAGAGAATTTAAGTGGTGGAATTTCAGTTGGCAAGCGTCGGAAATTTTTCGGTGTTTTGCAAATAGAAATTGATCCGTAACTCGTTAGACAGAACCGTTTGCACCGTTGAACTCGTGTGATTTTTAGGACAAAAAAAAAATCCCGAATTCGGTCTTTGACATTATATATCATTGGATTCGTCTTTTCGAGACGATTCTAACGGTGTAACTTAGTAACCACTGCTTTCGGAAACTTTCGTACGGTTTTCTCAGTCTGTTAACGTTAAAATGTCAAACATGTCTACTTTGAACGAGTTGTTGAAGATGGAGCATGAGGTTGGTACTACCAACAAACCACCTAAGATGATGAAGGTGGAGAACTATTTGACATGGAAGGATCGTTTTCAGTCCTTCATTGAATATCAGGATACGCGCATGTGGATATGCATCGAAGATGGTTACGTGAATCCAACACACGACTTTGAGGGCAGACCACGTCGAACAGAATATGTGAACATGCAAGATAATGATAAAAAGATGTATGAGGCTGAAAAGAGAGCCTTGGCTGCAATCAAAATGTCGTTGCCTGATAGCATCAAACATACCTTCAAAAAGTACACTAACTCAAAGGATATGTGGGATGCTTTGGAGAAAAGATACGCTGGTAATGCTGATGTCAAGAAGAACAAGATTGATCTACTGAAGAAGCAGTTTGCTGTTTTCAAGTACATGAAGCATGAGTCACTTGAAGACGTCATCACTCGTTACTACCATCTGATGTCAGAAATGGACAATTATGAGATCGATTGCTATTCTGATGTAGAGAAGAATGACAAGCTGCTAGATGCTTTGCCTACTAAGTGGGATATCTACACTTTAATGATCAAGGGTGAAGCAGATTATGAAACAAAAGAGCTTGAAGAGGTTGTAGGAAAGTTGAGAGCTTATGAGCTCAGCATGAAGAAGAAAGATACTGGATATGATCAGGTTCAAGATCCGGCAGTGTACAATGGGCTTACATCTTCTTCATCTCACAACGCTTCTAGCGACTCTGCTACTGCGTTTTTATCATGTGAGAATGAGCAGGTTATGGTGAATCAGGATGGTGACGTGTGTTTTGTTGCTGCTTCAGGAGGATCATCAGGAGTTAAGAAAACATCAGCTTCTAAGCAGAGTACTACTGCTAAGTCAATGCCAATGAGTGTGAAGTCTGCTGAAGAGCATCTGGCTCTACTTGCTTCGTTTGTTGCTTCCTATGAAAACTATATTCAGGGAAAGATTTCTGATCCGGCTACTTTAGATGAAGACTATGATCAGATTGACCCTGATGATCTTGAAGAGATGGATTTGCAATGGCAAATGGCCATGATTTCTAGGCGTGTGAAAAGGTTCATGAACAGAACAGGAAGAAAGTTTGTGGGAAGGTCTGTTGGTTTCGACAAGGCCAAAGTGAGGTGCTTTAACTGTCAAAGTTATGGGCATTTTGCTAGGGAGTGTCAGAAACAAAAACAAGACAACTCGAGTCAGAGTTCAAACAACAGGAATGCATCAAGCAACTCTAGCTCAAAGGCGTTGATCTCTACTGCAAGAGAGGGTTCATATGATTGGAGCATTCACTTAGAAAATGATGGGGATGTCTCTCAAGCATTCATGGCAGAGATTACTCCAATCGATGATGGTGAAGCTAAAGTAGATGATGCAGAAGTGAAAGTGGATGCTGAGGTGAAGGTAGAGAATAGAGCTGAAGAAAAGAAAGTTGATCAGACAACAGGTGCTGAAGATGAAAAACAAAAGTCAGAATATGAAAGAGAAGCTGAGGAAAAGGATGCTAAGTATAAACAATTGGAAGCTCAGCTTGCTGCTCTAATGGCCAACCTTGACAAACAAACAGGAGAGGTAAAATCTAATTCTGTGTGTTTAAAATGTAGTGAACTGCAGGGTGAGGTTGACAGGTTGTCTGCACAAAACAAAAGTTTGGTAAGCGAAATGTCTAACATTAAAGAATCAAACTTTTTTGCTAAAAGAAATGAAACGTCATACTTGAAGAAAATAAAAGGTTATGAAAGTGAAATTGAAGCCGTAACCTGCAAATTAAATGAAAAACTTCAAGTCATTGACTTAGCTCATGACATGATGGCTGAAAAAACAAAAGAGATTTCTGATAAAAACAAAGAGTTGTCAGATGCTCAACTCAGAATTGTTGAACTTGAAAAGAAATTGGGTCAATTCAGGGATTCTGCTTTTGTTATGAAACACATGATGGGTGGGTTAAAGAAGAGTAATGGCAAGACTAGTGTGGGATTCCAAGGCTATAATGAAGTCCCACCTCCTCTTAGTCATGATTATTCATTCCTACCTGATGAAGATGAGCTAACAAATTTCATGTCAACAGCACCAAGTAGTTCCACAGCAAGTCGAGGTGATGAGTCTGAGAGAGGTGATGCTAAGAAGGATAATAACAGCAAACCAGCTTTGAAAAAGAACACTTCACAACCTAAGAATAAAATTTCGACTTTTGCTAAAAAGATAAATTTTGTTCAAGGAAGTGACATGAAAAATGAGACAGCTGTTATTGAAAATGAATCGAATGTAGAGTTTGCAAAAAATAAAAACAACGAAAATTCTGAAATTAAGCAAACTGAACCAGATTCTTCCAAAGCATCATCATCAAAGCCTGAATCTAGTTCAAAGGCTTCAGATAAGAAGTCTTCGAAAAGGATGTCGTGCTTCAAATGTCACACCAAAGGACATGTAGCTAGTTGCTGTCCTAACAAAACGAATGAAGCACAGGTGAATGAGAGGAAGAGAGAGAAGTCACCAGAGAAAAATGGTGATAAGCAGGAGAGAGAGTCCAACTCTCCTAAGAAATCTGCTCCTAAGCAACCAGAGCCAGTTGCTGTTGGTGAGGATAAGGCTGAAAAAGGAACTCCACAAGTTCCTCGTTTTCAAAGAAATCAACCTAGATTTCAGCCTAGATCTCCACCAGGCAGATTTGAGAGACCTAGAAGCAGTTCACCAAGAATGAACAATCAAAATACAAATAATTTCAGAAGTCAAGGTCAATATCAAAATCGATACCAAAATAATGGTGGTCGAAATGTTTATAACAATGGCTTTAGAAATTATAACTATAATGCTTCTTGGTATCAAAATCAAAATTTTCAAAGGTCAAATAGTCCAAACACACATAGGAACCCTCAGGACCAAAGACCTAGTGGAAGTCAAAATCAATTTCCAACAGGTCTACGATCCAAGACTCCAGCTAGGAGTAATGGATATTGGATGGATGTTCCGGTGGTTGGTGAATTTGGACGACCCAAGACCATTAAGGCTTGGGTCCCCCAAACTAACTAATCTTTTGGTTGGTGTGTGCAGGAGCTGCTAAGGAGGATTATCAACTTGTGGTATGTTGATAGTGGCTGCTCCAGGCACATGACGGGGGATGCGAGGTTGTTGACTGAATTTGAAGATTATGATGGAGGACATGTGAATTTTGCGGGTGTAAAAGGTGGTAGAATTACAGGCCGAGGAAAGGTGACCAATGGGAAGATCACACTGGACAAAGTGAACTATGTTGAGCAGCTTAAACACAATCTTATGAGCGTGTCACAAGTCTGCGACAAGGGTCACTCGGTCCATTTTACCAAGAATGAAGCTTTAGTGTTGAAACCAGGTTTGAAGATACCGGACGATTGGATAGTGATGCGAGCGCCAAGGAGAAATGACACTTTTGTCATGGACATGGGTGCTAAGGATCCAACTGCAGTGGTGGCGTGTTTACTATCAAAAGCATCTGAAGCTGAATCGATGTTGTGGCACAGACGCATGGCCCATATTCACTATCGCAAAATGAACTATCTTATTAAAAATGAGCTAGTGAGAGGGGTTCCATTGCGGAGGTTTCAAGTGGAAGACAAATGTCTTCCATGTAAAAAGGGAAAACAACACAAGAAACCTCATAAATCTAAAACAGTAAATTCCATAGATGCCCCTTTCGAATTACTTCACATGGATTTGTTCGGTCCAGTGAACATGAGGAGCATAGGTGGAAAGTACTATTGTTTAGTTGTCACTGATGATTACTCACGTTATTCATGGGTTTTCTTTTTAGGTACAAAAGATGAGACGGCAGAGATGCTGATAGATCTTTTTACAAAATTGGAAAACGTCCATGATGCAAAGATCAAGAGGATAAGGAGTGATAATGGCACGGAGTTCAAGAATCGTATTCTGGATCTCTATTGTCTTCGCAAGGGAATTGAACATCAATATTCTGCTCCTTATACGCCTCAACAGAATGGAGTTGCTGAGAGGAAAAACAGGACGTTGATTGAAGCCGCTAGGACGATGCTTTCAGATTCTAAGCTACCAGTTCTTTTCTGGGGGGAAGCTGTGAATACAGCTTGCTACGTCCTAAACAAAGTGTTGACTGTTAAACGTTTTAACAAGACTTGTCATGAATTAATGTTTAACAAGAAACCAAACTTAGAAGGCTTTGAACCATTTGGATTACCCTGCACCATTGTGCGAAATAAAGATAAACAAAAATTCGGTGAGGTGGCTGACGAGGGCTACTTTCTAGGTTACGTACCTGGCGCACCGAATAAAAGGGTTTTTAATCTAAAACTGGTAAAATTGAGGTTGTATTTAATGTTGAAATCACTTCTTACAAACCTCAACAGTCAACGAGTGGACCAGCTATATTATATGATTATGAAAGTGTCTTTAAATCATTTAATATTCCTGAGTTTTCCAATGCAGATGAGTCTCAGCTGATTCAAACAGTGATTGGTGATGATGAAGGCGAGTTCATGCCTAGATCGAATGTTGATACAACAGATGCTCCGGGACCTTCCCAAGATGCTGATACTGATTCAAGTGACGATGAACCCGAACCCAATCAGGGGGAGGATTTCATTAATCCGTTTGCGGATCAGCATATTCAGGGGGAGGTTGGCTCAAACCTTGGTGACAATTTAGAAGTCGATGCTGTTGCTACTACACGAGCAAATAGAGATCATCCAGTTGACATGATACTGGGAGATCCTGCTGCAGGTGTTCAAACGAGAAGAAGCATAGCAGCGAATACAGGTTTATTTGTGTCGATTGAGAAGACTGGGATAGTGAATGAGTGCTTGTATAGTTGCTTTATTTCCCAAGAGGAGCCGAAGAACATTCATATGGCTCTTAAAGACAATTCATGGGTTGAAGCTATGCAAGAGGAATTGGCCCAGTTTGCTAAGTTGAAGGTTTGGGAGTTGGTTGATCTTCCTAAAGGTGAAAGAGAGATTGGCACTAAATGGGTATTTAGGTGCAAGAAAGATGAAAGAGGTATAGTCACGCGAAACAAGGCTCGATTGGTGGTCAAAGGTTTCAATCAGCAAGAAGGGATAGATTACAATGAGGTGTTTGCACCAGTGGCAAGGTTGGAGGCAATTCGTTTGTTTCTGGCTTTCGCAACTTTCAAGGGCTTCAAAGTTTACCAACTAGACGTGAAGAGTGCGTTTCTTTACGGGAAAGTCCAAGAAGTGGTGTATGTCTCACAACCAGATGGGTTCGTTGATCCAGATTATCCAGATCGAGTGTACAAACTTGATAAGGCTTTATATGGGTTACATCAAGCTCCCAGGGCGTGGTACGAGACACTGTCTACACATCTGATAAAGAATGGTTTTGAAAGAGGTCAGATTGACAGTACACTGTTCATCAAGAGGAAGAAGGAAGATTTTCTGCTGGTACAGGTGTACGTGGATGACATCATCTTTGGGTCATCTGATGAAAGCATGTGTAAAGAGTTCGAGCAGGTGATGAAGAGCAAGTTCGAAATGAGTGCTATGGGTGAGCTGTCTTACTTTCTGGGATTACAAGTTGAACAGAAGGCGGATGGGATGTTTATTCATCAAACAAAGTATGTGTATGACATTTTGAGTCGGTTCAAAATGAATGATTGCACTACTTCCAACACACCCATATGTGAAAATCACAATCTTGGCCCAGATCACGAAAGTACTGAAGATGTTGATCCTACTCAATACAGGGCAATGATTGGTTCTCTGATGTACTTGACTGCTTCAAGACCTGACATCATGTTTGCCGTATGCTTGTGTGCCAGATATCAGGCGAATCCTAAAGAGTCACACATGAAAGCAGTGAAGCGGATTCTTCGTTACTTGAAAGGGAAACCTAAACTTGGGTTGTGGTATCCAGCTGATAGTGATCTGACGTTTGTTGCTTACACTGACTCAGACTTTGGAGGATGCAAATCGAATAGAAAGTCTACAACAGGTGGTTGTCAGTTCTTAGGAGGCAGGATCGTGTCTTGGCAATGCAAGAAGCAATCCTGTGTGTCTACCTCTACGTGTGAAGCTGAATATATTGCTGCTGGAAGCTGCTGCTCTCAGGTTCTCTGGATTCAACAGCAAATGCGCGATTACGGTTTGGATTTCACTCGTACTCCTATTATGATAGACAATAATGCCACTATTTCAATAACTAATAATCCCGTGAACCACAGTCGCACAAAACATATTGACATACGTCATCATTTTATACGGGATTGTGCTGAAAAGAGACTAATTGAATTACATCGAGTCGACACAGAGGATAACCTGGCAGATCTTTATACTAAAGCATTTGACAGGGCTCGCTTTGAACACTTAGTCGAACTCAACGGGATGAGGAATCCTGAATAACTGGTTTTTCATAAGAATTTTTGTAAATAGTTTACTGCTTTTCATAAAATCAAAAACAAAAAAAAAAAATTGAAAAAATCAAAAACATAAAAAAAAAATAGAAAAATAAAAAATGAGTTATCACTGAGTGAAAAAGAAGAAATGATAGTACATCAGCAAGTTACACTGTCACACTGAAATTGAACCATAAATTGCTTAGGTGTGATAGCAGCTTCATCATATGATGTACCAGTAGGCAAAAAGCATGAAATAATCAACTTACCAATGTGATATAAACTTAAATGAACTGAATATGAGTGGGGAACGCATCAGTGGTGTATGGTTTAATTACCTTAATTCTTGCGTTGATAGATTGCCAAAATCTGAAGTTTTGGGTCTTTATACTGTTGTTTCAACTAGGGATATCTTGGCTGTCTGTCTGTTAGAACAAAAATTGTACATGACCCCAGGAAAGATAGTCACTTGGAATTAGCTCATTTCTATTTGAATGTCTGTATATTTCCCGATACACACAATTTTGATCTGATTCTGAAATCTTCTCTGAAAAAAGTCGTGTACCTCCTCTGCTGCATCCAGATATATGCTGACCTGGAGGTGCTAGGCAACGACAGCTTCTGCTGCATCCAGATACATGCTGACCTAGCTGTACGTTGTCGCGCTATAGATCTATTACACCCGAAAGAGGCCCTCAAGTGCCCAAAAGAAACCCAAGAAACCTATATCAAACTGAGAAAATCTCATTTGATTTGTATATTATACCATCTCTACTAAGATCTATTCTTTTCTCTTCTCAACCTAATCCCAGTTAAGATTTCAGAACTCTGGATTGGACTTGTGAAATATGTGGTAGGGAAGATACTTGCATGATAGAGTGTGCTGTTTATATTTCCAGGATTTGATTAGTATTTAAGAAATTAAAACATGATAAAACAGATTTTATGCAGATCTAGACACAGTCATGATATCTTGAAGTATGATATCAGTATACTCACCTACTACGATGAATCTTTGTGCATACCTTGATCGTGGGGGTATATCCTGTTGTGGGACACGCTAGTATTTCAGAAAATAAAATTACCTTAACGTATCATATGGTAATGGTACTAGAAATGTTCATGCATTTTGTTTAAGAGGACAAACATACTGGTAATCATCTTGAACTGCTTTTCACGAAAAATTAAATAAAGAATTATATGATTGTGTGAAACAGTTTGATTGTGCTGATATGATCTTCTTACCAGTGATTCTCACAAAAATAGAGTGTTTATTGTTTTTGTTATTTACTTGCTTTCAGAAAATATAAAAATCCAAAAATAGTGTCATTTTCTGTTTAAAATTCTTAACGTACGGAAAACTGTTATTCTTGGAGGAATTGTTACTGATAGGGGGAGACGGTGTTAGTAAGTGAGCTCAAAATTTTCAATCAGGCAGGTTCTTGTGTGTTGAGCAAAATGTTTTGCGTGTTGATGATTTTGAAAAAGCTTAATCTGTTACACAGTTTAACTAATCTCTTGAAAAATAATAATTTATTTAACTTATGTTGAAAAATTCTTATGGTTTCTCGAGATGTTGGTTTTATAGTGTTCAGATTGAAGCGGTTTGTTGCTGAGAAGTTGCTGTGACGTGTGAAGATGAGAGTTATGATTGGCTGCATGGTAGAACCTCCTTTCTATATTGCAGACAATGTTGAAGAGTTGAAGATTGCTTTGCAAATGCTGAACTGGAGTTTACTCAAACGCTAACGTGTTGAAGATTTGGTGATTGGATGCATCAGCTTAGGGGGAGTCTGTTGCTGACAGAAGCTATTGAAGCTGAAGCTATCCAAAGGCCAAAGACAGTGCAAGATTACATGAAGATTGCAAGACGACCGAAGACAAAGTTTTGACTCAAGACAAAGTTTTTATGAAGCTATTGTCAAGGGGGAGTTTGTTGGTGCATGTTTGTGACAACAGCTTAGATTTGGTCTTTGGATATCTTGTAATTAGTTAAACGATAAACAGTTAGCGGGTTTAGCTTTGTAATAGTTAGTTGTTATGTTTGGGCTAACTAAACCCAAGGAATTGGGTGATGTGGGCGAATTGGGCCTGTCCAATTCGCAGCCCAAGAGTCTTGACCTAGCCCACTTGTAAACCTTGTGTTATATAAACAAGGTTAGACATTAGGGTTAAGGTTAATCAGCCAAAACAGTTTTTGAGAGACATAATTTCGTGAGAGCACTAGCTTGGACGAATTTAGGGTTTGTGGTTAGGGTTTGATTGATTGTAATCAGTCTTGATAGATAATCAATAAAACCCGGTTTGATTGGAATTGCTGTTTCTGTATTCTACACGTTTTCTGCTACAATCTGATCTAGATGATTCCGCACTCTAGGTTAGATAGACGATTCTGTTAAAGATCCATAACATCAAGGGGACCTACATCAGGGAAATTGGAGATCTCAAAAGACAAAAGAAAGCGGCAGAGGATCATTCTCCACTGATGCCCAAATCCTTGAGCTTTGATACTCCAATGATTACTTCTCAGCCATCAGGAATTCCAGACGTGCAAATCATGGGAGAATCAAGAGGATTGCACCACGGATCGACAGCAATGACTCAGGCATTAGGCTCACACTTCCAGCCGGCAGGATCCTACCCCCAGCATTTGGGATCCTTCATGAATCCGGGAGCCTATCCGGGGGCACAGCAGTTTCAAGGATCCTACTTTGTTCCAGGATCATTCCAGGGCCAAGGATCCTCCTTCGTTCCAGGATCATCCCAGACACCAGGATCCTTCCAGATGCCAGGATCCCTAAAAAGTTTGCAAACAGGAAGTCTAGATGTCCATCAAGGGGACTTCATTCCAATGCAGACCATTGCTTCCACTGGTCCCTCCGTTGTTCCAGAATCCCAGCAATATGGATTCCCTAACTTGAACCCAATGGGAGGTAACACTTTAAATAATTATCCTACCACTAACCATGGATTCATGCAGGATACAGGTACCAATCATGCTATGGCCAGGGAGTTGCAGAAGCTAAAAGATATGATCTCAAGTGTTCCAGGGGTAGTCAAGCCTATCCCAGAGATTGCAGATGGAAGCCACAAGGTATCTCGCTTTGCACCACCAATTTGTGATGCAGAGGTACCCAAAAGGTTCCATATCCCTACTATGAAGCTGTATGATGGTACAACGGATCCAGAGGAGCACATAGCACAATACAGGGAAAGGATGGAGATCAATCCTATCCCAGAAAAGTTGAAGGAAGCATGCCTATGTAAAGGATTTGGATCCACTCTTACTGGATCAGCTCTTAAGTGGCTGCTAAGTCTTCCCCCCTACTCTATTACTTCATTTGCTAATTTAGTTAATTTATTCAATAACCAATTCTCTTGCAGTAGAAAATTTGAAAGATTAACTAGTGATTTGTACAGGATAACTCAGAATCATAATGAATTATTAAGGGATTATATAACTAAATTTAGTAAGGAATCCTTGGACATTCCCAACTTGGATATGGCTACGGCTGTTGAAGCCTTCAAAATGGGACTGCTTAAGGATTCATTATTCTATGATGATCTTGTTATGACACCATGCAGGAATCTAGATGAAGTGAGAACTCGAGCACTCAGGTTCATCCGGCTAGAGGATGACAAGAGGATCCAGGAGAGACAAATAGGATCCTCAAAACAGGAGAAGCATGGATCCTCCTTCAAGAGCAATAAGTTCAAATCCTACCATAGAAACGATAACCAGAATGTGCATGCTGTTGACCAGGAAGAGGATGATGAAGATTATCCTCCAATCTCAGAATACTGTTTTTCCGTTGATAATCATGAACTGATCCTTGCAATGCAGAATCTAGGTGAAAAGGCTAGATGGCCCAGGAAGAACGATAAACCATCCGGGACTAAAGACAAGTCGAAATGGTGTGCATACCATGAGGATTTCGGGCATCTAACTGAAGAATGCATAGCTTTAAGAAAAGAGATTGGATATCTGTTAAGCAAGGGGCACCTAAAAGAATTGTTGGGAAGAAAAAAGCAAAGGACCCAGGATCCTGAAAGGATCCCTGAAAAGGCTCCAGCACCTCCGGCAAATGCACAAGTGATCAACTTTATTTCCGGAGGATCAGACATCTGTGGTACATCCTTCTCGACGGCCAAAAGACATGCAAAGGAGTCAAAAATGGATAATGGAGAAAGGCCTATTAGAACATCAAGTGTCTCAGAAGGGAAGATGATAACGTTTGATGAGGATGATCGCATTAACATTCAGGATCCTCATCATGATAGTTTAGTTATCACTCTCTTTATCTCTAACCATTTTGTCCGCAGGATCCTTATTGATGGAGGAAGCTCAGTGAACATTATCCAGCTTGATGTTCTGAAGAAGATGGGAATCCCAGAATCAGACATCACACCAAGATCCTCCGTGCTTGTAGGATTCAGTGGGGAAACGAAGAAAACTCTGGGGGACATCAAACTCCCAATCTACGTGGAAGGATTACATAATTACCAGAAATTTTGCGTTATTGACTGTTTGTCTTGTTGCAATGTTATCCTTGGCAGGCCTTGGATACATGATATGAAAGCAGTCCCATCCACCTACCATCAATGTGTGAAGCTCCCTAGCCCATGGGGAATAATCAAGATCGACAGTGATCAGCAGGAGGCTAAGGATTGTTATACCTCATCCATGAAGCCAACCTCGAAGCCAAGGGAGCAATAGCAATTACAGTATCCTCCGAGGAATGTCTTGGAGGCAAGGGAACAAGATGTGGACGAAATCCTCTTGGATCCTAGTGATCCTGAATCAAAAATCTATATCGGATCAGGGATCCTTGGCAAGATGAAAGAAGACTTATTATCCTTCCTCAAAAGAAGAAAATCTACCTTTGCTTGGAAACATGAAGATATGACAGGTATATCTAAGGATATTATTACTCACAAACTTGGCATTGACAGGTCTATCAAACCAATCCATCAAAAAAGGAGGAAGTTTGCACCAGAAAGGAATGCCATTATCCAAGAAGAAGTAGAGAGACTACTTCGAGCAGGTATGATCAGAGAGGTAAAATATCCAAAATGGTTAGCCAATGTGGTCGTTGTCCAAAAGAAAAATGGAAAGTGGAGGGTATGTGTCGATTTCACTGATCTGAATAAGGCATGTCCCAAGGATCCTTTCCCATTACCCCACATTGACTCCATGGTGGATGCAACAGCGGGGCATGAACTGTTGACCTTTATGGATGCATCATCTGGATTCCAACAAATTCAGATGGAACCATCTGACCAAGAGGATACAGCCTTTATGACCCCAACAGGTTTGTATTGTTATATTGCCATGCCTTTTGGATTAAGAAATGCAGGTGCAACATATCAAAGGCTGGTGAATATGATGTTCAAAGATCAAATTGGACAAACTATGGAAGTATACATAGATGATATGGTAGTCAAATCAAAGAAAGCTGAGGATCACCTAAGGGATTTAGAAGAAGCATTTGATATCCTTGATAAATATAACATGAAGCTTAATCCTTCAAAGTGCCACTTTGGTGTTAAGGCAGGTAAATTCCTAGGATATATGGTAACTCAGAGAGGCATTGAAGCAAGTCCGGAGCAAATTAAAGCACTAGTAAACATCAAGTCCCCTGCCAATGCTAAGGATGTGCAAAGGCTAACAGGCAGGATAGCAGCTCTGAACAGGTTCATATCAAAATCCTCAGAAAAATGTAAAGAATTTTACGATATCCTAAGGAAGAACAAGAAGTTTGAATGGACTGAGAAACATGAGAATGCTTTACAAGCCCTTAAAGAATATATGTCCTCAGCACCAGCATTATCAAAACCCGAAAAATGAGATGTGTTATCCTTATATTTGGCGGTATCCTCAACCGCTGTAAGTGCTGTCCTTGTGAAGGATCATGAAGGTACACAATATCCTATCTACTATGTAAGTAAGAGTTTACTTGATGCCGAATCCAGGTACTCACACCTCGAAAAACTTATTCTTGCATTAATCATGGCATCAACTAAGTTAAGGCATTATTTTGAAACCCATACTATTGTTGTTAGAACTAACTTTCCAATTAAGAATGTCCTCAGGAAACCAGAGATGTCAGGAAGAATGGCTAAGTGGGCAGTAAAGCTTAGTGCCCATGATATAAGATATGAGCCAAGAACAGCCATTAAATCCCAAGCACTAGCTGACTTTGTGGCTGATTTCAGTAGTGATCTACAAAGAGAAGCAGAATTGGAGGTCCAACAGCTGGATGAGACCAAGGATCCTTGGATACTACACACTGATGGATCCTCAAATGTCAAGGGCACAGGGCTCGGGATACTACTAAAATCGCCACAGGGGGACATAATACCCCACTCCATAGCCTGTGAGTTCCAAGCAACTAACAATGAGGCTGAATATGAAGCCTTAATTGCTGGCTTACAAATTGCTAAGGATATGGGGGTAAAATATCTTAAAGTATATGTAGACTCATTATTGATCACCAATCACTTTAATGGATCCTATGCTGTTAAAGGTGAAAAACTAACCAAATATTTAGAGATAGTCAAAGAATTGGCACTCTCTTTTGTTTCTTTCAGCTTAACACAGGTACCAAGGGAGGATAACACGGAAGCTGATGCATTGGCCAACTTAGGATCATCCTTAAAAATTCCAGAAGACATAAGTATCCCTATCATCCATATCCTGGCTCCTGCTATTGAAAATCAAGTGGCCATGGAAATAGAAGAGGATACTGCAGTGATCCCTAGTGAAGAAGCTCAATCTTATGCAGGATCATGGGTCTCACCAATCATGAAATACTTGCAACATGGAGAGATCCCGGTGGGAGAAAATCCTAGAGCTTTCAGGATCAAGGTATCTCAATTTACAATCTTAAATAATGTGCTATATAAACGATCCCTTGCAGGACCATATTTAAGATGTATTGAGGATCCTGAAATTGAAGAAGTGTTGAGAGACTTCCATGAAGGAGATTGTGGAAACCACACTGGGGGCAGGGCATTATTCTCAAGGATCCTTAGAACAGGATACTACTGGCCAACCATGAAAAGGGATGCTGTAGAATATGCTAGGAAATGTGATCCTTGTCAAAGACACAGCAATATCCTTCATCAACCAGCTGAATTGCTACACCCCATACCATCCTCTTGGCCTTTCATGAGATGGGGGATGGATATAGTTGGCAAGCTCCCTAAAGCACCTGGTGGAAAAGTGTTTATGCTTGCCATGACTGACTACTTCTCTAAGTGGATAGAAGCTGAAGCTTTTGCTCAAGTCAGAGAAAAAGAAGTTATATCCTTTATCAAAAGAAACATTATAACCAGATTTGGCATTCCCTCTGAAATTGTATGTGATAATGGTTCCCAATTCATTGGAAGCAAAACTACTAACTTTTGTGACAACTGGGGAATCAAGATGATAACATCAACACCAGTTCATCCACAAGCCAATGGCCAAGCAGAATCATCCAACAAGATCATCATCAACAATCTAAAGAAGAAGCTAGGATCCAAGAAGGGAAAATGGGCAGAGGAGTTACCTTATGTGCTATGGGCTGATAGAACAACTCCCAAGAATGCCATTGGTCAAACACCTTTTTCTTTAGTATTTGGGGCAGAAGCAGTGATCCCAACAGAGATGGTGATCCCAACTGCTAGAACAAGTGCTCGTGATCCTGAAGAAAATGCTGCAATCCTGGCTCAGGATTTGGATACTATTGAGGAAATCAGGGATCTGGCTAGGATAAGGATGGCAAGCTACCAACAAAGAATGGCTGGTGCTTACAACAAAAATGTTAGGATAAGGAAGTTCCAAGTCGGAGATATGGTGTTGAGAAAAACATTCCAAAACACTATTAATCCTGCTGACGGGAAGTTAGCACCAAAGTGGGAAGGCCCTTACTTGATTGAAGCTGAAGCAGGAAAGGGGGCATACAGGTTGCTAACCATGGAAGGAAATTTGTTACCAAGAGCCTGGAATGCTGTTCACTTGAAGAAATATTTCATGTGAACATGATCCTTCAAGCATGTGATCCTTATATTAAAGTATCCTTGAAGGATCCCGATGATATCAGCGATCCTTACTCTGGTAATGTGCTTATCCTAAAACTATTACATTTCCTTACTTTTTACCAAAGGATAAGGATCCTGTATCCTTCATCCTCTTCTCACGAACCATTTGAGTTATGATAGTTCAGGTATCCACAGCATATCGTCAAAGATCTTCAAAAGCAAAGCAGATCCTTGGGTCCAACCCCAGTTATCCTTGGGATTATCCCCAGTTTCCGCCAGCAGCGCACGATGATCCTGATATAGTTCACGTCTTTGGGACCAGTACCCACTTCCGGGGCTGACAACCTCATCGTACTGGCTATACCTAGGATCCTCCGTATAATGGTAGACGTACCATACATCCGTTCCTAAGGTTTCTAACGTTTTCACGTTAGCTAAGGTTTTGACATTTTCATGTCACTAAGTTTGGATAGCCGCCAGTAAGGGCCATACTCCAGTTTACATACGATCCTTTGGGCTTGTCCCCAGTTATCCTTTGGGCTTGTCCCCAGTTATCCTTTGGGCTTGTCCCCAGTTATCCTTTGGGCTTGTCCCCAGTGATCCTCCGGGATCATCCTCAGTTATCCTTTGGGCATGTCCCCAGCTACTAATTTATTTTTTACATTGGCTTAGTCCCAAGTTATGTTTCATCTTTCAGGATTGTCAAAGTTAAAACACATAAGGATCCTTAATCCTTATTGTCCATCAAAATCTTATCTACGATTGTCTCGGTTGAAGGTTAGGATCCTAACTTGGATCCTCAGGTATGATCCTTAACTATTTTTGATTATACTCGTTATCCTAACCAACCCTTACACTTTGACAACCGAACCTATGATCCTTGAACTAAAGTACTTTGAGAATCTTCAATATGAGGATATTTGATCTAGGATCATATCCTAAATTTATTAAGCATATTTTTTACTCTTGTCACTTTAACAAATATACTACAAAAACAATTGAGAAACAAGAAGATAATTAAAGGATAACAACACGAGATAAGCCAGAAAAATTAAGGTTATATTATTAACAAAAGGATCTTTAACCCTTTTCAAAAAAGTTGTCAAAATTGCCAACCCACATTTCTACCAGCAAAACGTGGCCCGTCCACATGGGTTGGCAAAGGGTATCCATTGTCTATGCGGTCTTAGCATTGTGCAGGAAATTAAAAGCGGCAGGATCACAAAGGCTTCATCCCCCCAAACAGAGGATCCCTCCACCTTTTGCAATCCTACCTATTGTTCAAAGGATCCAGGATCCTTAACCCTAAAAACTATTGTTCGGAGATTACAGACCATAATTGTTTCACAAACCATCAACAACCACAATAAACTATTACCAAACCTAAAAAATTGGGCTCCGGCCTAGTCAAAAATATCCATCATCGCCCAATCATGCAGCCTACACCTTCGCTGCTTCGTCACCACCAGCTTCTCCGCCTTGATCCTTGTCAGCATCACCACCCTCCAGCATTGGGATATCCTCGGCTTCATCCTCGTCCTCCAGTTCCGCCAGCCTTGCTTTCCAGCCTTCAACATCCCATGTGCTCTTATCGAAGGAAGGATCCTGAGCCTCCGTAGCCATCTGCAGTTGTATCTTGTACATAGCTATCGCGGCAGAGACTTTAGCATCCTGAGTAATGTCATGCTTTTCATAATCAAAGTTGATCAATGCTTTGACAGCCTCGTCCTTAACAGCCCGGATCTCCTTCTCAAGATCAGCAATCTTGAGATCCTTCTGCACACCCATCTGTTGGAGGTCGGCAATTTGACGATCTTGATCTTCAACCTGGTTAACATAAGTCTCCATTTCGGTGAATTTCTACAAGAAAAACAGGAAAACAACATCAGACATAGGTGATCCCTAAACTTGTCAGGACAATCAACAGGGGCAGTGATCCTAACTTCGTCAAAATAATCAAGGAATTGCTGACGAAGGAGGGGAAATCCTTGGAGATCTTCAGAAGTTTTCCTCTTCTTCCCCTTGCCTAGGATAGGTGCCTTAGGAGCTAAAGCTGAAGGACTAGCAGCAGGAGCCTTCTTCCTCGAAGACTTGACGTTGGCAAGATCACTTATCCCAAATTTGGAAGCAGATTTGACAGACTTGGCAGACTTCCCGGCGCCTACACAATCAAAATCAAGATAAGTTGCCTTATTAATCAAACAATCTTACATATAATTTATTTTCTATAAGGATACTTACTTGACATAGTGGCAGATGCAGAGGATACTTCTTGTGAGTCTTGGACGGTGACTTGGAAACTTCTGACCTCAGGATCAAGCTTTTTAAAAGCTAAGACTCTTTCTCTTGCAGCAGGGGTCAATTTTAGGTGAGCAACGGAAATAGCTGCACAAAAGACAAAAGAAAAGAGACGTTAGTGATCCACATCACATAAGACAAGTCTGATAGTGATCCTTCCAGGATCCTCCACCCTACCATGAGTGGCCCATTCCTTGGGCAGATCCTTCCCATCTGGGATGGTATCCCTTCTAACAAAGAAAAAGCGACGCTTCCAGTTTGTGTCATTCTTAGTAACCCTGAAGACAGGGTGATCCTCCCCAGCTTTCTGTTTTAGCAGATATCGGCAAGAACCGAACGTGGTAAGATCATAAAGTGCGGCCAACTCTGCCATCCCCAAATCAATTCCCTTCTGCTCGATGATCCTCTCGAAGGTATATAGGACCCTCCAGATCATCGGCATAGCTTGGATATAAGATATGCCGGTTAAAGAAAAGAAGGATTGGGTGAAGGCTGGAAAAGGATACGAATACCCTATGGTGAACGGAGTAGCAGGAAAGGCCACCCAAACGTCTGAAACAAAGTCGCTCAAGGCAGTAGGTGTGAAGGATTTGAAAACAGCATTCGCCGGAAAGCAATGACGAATCCTGTCTACATGAGCATCAGTAAAGCAACATCTCTCCGTAGGAGAGTCCTTGATGATCCCTTGGCTTTTTAGGGGACTGCTCTTCTTGGAATCCTTATGTGGAGAATTTCGAAGCAACATACTCGTGATGGAACGGAAACAGAGTAAAAGCAGAAAAAAACAGAGCAAGAGAAGGAAGAAAAGAAAGAGAGAAGAAGAGAGTACCTGATCAATCTTCGGTAGCGATTATAAAGGGAAGATATCTCGAATTTAAATGCAGAGTGATCCTAACCCTATCTCCTATTTATAATCATGATTTGCAGGGATTGTCACATCTATGACGTAATGATCACAACGGCTAATCCGCTTGTAACGGCTAGTTATCCGAGTAGTCCGTTGAAGATGCGATCAGAGCAAAATATAACTCGTTTATTTACAATAAACTCCTTATATTTTGGGGGCAATTGTTAGGGCTGGATTTTTATCATACGTGATCCTTATACGTGATCCTAACCAGTGATCCTTGTTTCTTTGGCAGACAGTGATCCTCAGCAGGACTTCAGGATCAGGATCATGGACCATTGAAAGGATCCTCATGCTAATAATTACCTTCGTGTAATACAACATTATTTTGCAGGAACATCTAGCAGGATACGCTCTTAGCATCATAATCAAGGGACGCGTCTTCACAATTATAGCACGAGCTTAATCAAAGATGGACGTTGCAAAGGATATGGAAACTTAGCTTGATTTAAGGGCGGCAATTTAGGCTAGATTGTCTTTTATTTCTAAAGGGGTAATGAGCTGATTATTAGTCTTTTTACCTAAAATAGGTCACCTACACTTGTATAAATATCACTCTTCCTCATTTGGAAGAACACACGACATACAACGCAACTCTCACACACTTAGACACTCGAAACAATAGTGATCCTTGTACTCAGCTCATTATCATCCGAAGTTGTAACCATTTTGTTCTTATATTGAAGTTTGGTGATCGGTAGTTGCCATCACCCGGGGTTTTTTATGCCGGAGATCATATATTGATCAAGGGCTTTTTCCTCGTATAAATCATTGTGTCTTTGCATATTTCTCATAAAAGTGATCCTTTACTTTTATAAGTAACCAAGCATCATACCCCGTTTACATAAAGTTTGGTTACATTATCCTTGTGTGATTTTTGACCAAAACACATACCATGAAGATTTTGGGCATCTCACAGAAGAATGCATTGCATTGAGAAAGGAAATTGGATATTTGTTGAGCAAGGGGCATCTAAAAGAGTTATTGGGGAGAAAGAAGTCAAGGACTCAGGATCCTGAGAGGATCCCAGAGAAAGCTCCAGCCCCTCCAGCGGATGCACAAGTTATAAACTTTATTTCTGGAGGATCAGACATTTGTGGAACATCCTTCTCGGCAGCTAAAAGGCATGCAAAGGAAACTAAAATGGATAATGGAGAAAGACTTGTTCGAACATCAAGTGTCTCTAAAGGAAAAGTCATAACCTTTGATGAGGATGATCGTGTTGATATCCAGGATCCTCGTGAGGATTAGTTATTACCCTTTTCATTTCTAACCATTTTGTCCGCAGGATCCTTATTGACGGAGGAAGCTCAGTGAACATTATCCAGCTTGATGTTCTCAAGAAAATGGGTATTCCTGAATCGGATATCATACCAAGATCCTCCGTGCTCGTGGGATTTAGTGGCGAAACTAAGAATACCCTGGGGGATATTAAACTCCCAATATACATAGAAGGCCTACATTCTTATCAAAAATTTTGTGTCATTGACTGTTTATCTTGTTGTAATGTTTTCCTTGGCAGGCCCTGGATACACGATATGAAAGCAGTTCCATCTACCTACCATCAATGTGTGAAGCTCCCTAGTCCTTAGGGAATAGTCAAGATTGACAGTGATCAGCAGGAGGCTAAGAACTGCTACACTTCATCGATGAAACCAGCCTCGAAGTCAAAGGAGCAATAGCAATCAAAGTATCCTCCAAGGAATGTCTTGGAGGCAAGAGAGCAGGATGTGGTTGAAATCCTCATGGATCCTGATGATCCTGAATCCAAAATTTATATCGGATCAGGGATCCTTGGCAAAATGAAAGAAGATCTCGTATCCTACCTCAAAAGAAGGAAGACTACCTTTGCATGGAAACACGAGGATATGACAGGTATATCTAAGGATATTATCACTCATAAACTTGGCATTGACAGGTCATTCAAACCAATCCACCAAAAAAGGAGGAAGTTTGCACCGGAAAGAAATGCCATTATCCAGGAAGAGGTAGAGAAATTGCTCCGGGCAGGTATGATTAGAGAGGTCAAGTATCCAAGATGGTTGGCCAATGTGGTTGTTGTTCAAAAGAAAAATGGAAAGTGGAGGGTATGTGTCGATTTCACAGATTTAAATAAGGCATGTCCCAAGGATCCTTTCCCATTACCCCACATTGACTCCATGGTGGATGCAACGGCGGGTCATGAACTGTTGACTTTTATGGATGCTTCATCTGGATTTCAACAAATTCAGATGGAACCATCTGATCAAGAGGATACGGCTTTTATGACTCCAACCGGTTTATATTGTTATATTGCTATGCCGTTTGGATTAAGGAATGCAGGTGCAACATATCAAAGGCTGGTGAATATGATGTTCAAGGATCAGATTGGGCAAACTATGGAGGTCTACATAGATGATATGGTGGTGAAATCCATAAAAGCTGAGGATCACCTAAGCGACTTGGAGGAAGCATTCGATATCCTTGACAAATATAACATGAAACTTAATCCTTCAAAGTGTCACTTTGGTGTTAAAGCAGGTAAATTCTTAGGATACATGGTGACCAAGAGAGGCATTGAAGCTAGCCCGGAACAGATCAAAGCCTTAGTGAATATCAAATCTCCTGCCAATGCTAAGGATGTCCAAAGGCTAACAGGCAGGATAGCAGCTTTGAACAGATTCATATCCAAATCCTCAGAGAAGTGCAAAGAATTCTATGATATCCTAAGGAAGAACAAGAATTTGAGTGGACTGAGAAGCATGAGAATGCCTTACAAGCTCTCAAAGATTACCTATCCTCAGCCCCAGCCTTGATGAAACCGGAGAAAGGAGATGTGCTATCCTTATATCTTGCAGTATCCTTAAAAGCAGTAAGTGCAGTCCTTGTTAAGGATCACGAAGGTACACAACATCCTGTCTATTATGTAAGTAAGAGTTTACTTGATGCCGAATCCAGGTATTCACACCTTGAAAAGCTTATTCTTGCATTAATTATGGCATCTACTAAGTTGAGACATTATTTTGAAACTCATGTTGTTGTTGTTAAAACTAATTTTCCAATTAAGAATGTCCTCAGGAAACCAGAGATGTCAGGAAGGATGGCTAAGTGGGCAGTGAAGCTTAGTGCCTATGATATAAGATATGAGCCTAGGACAGCCATCAAATCCCAAGCATTGGCTGACTTTGTGGCTGATTTCAGTAGTGATTTACAAAAAGAAGCTGAGTTAGAAGTCCAGCAGCTAGAGGAGACCAAGGATCCTTGGATACTCTATACTGATGGATCCTCAAATGTCGAAGGCACAGGGCTTGGAATACTACTAAAATCGCCACAGGGGGACATAATACCCCACTCTATAGCTTGTGAGTTTCAAACCACTAACAATGAGGCTGAGTATGAAGCCTTGATTGCTGGTTTGCAAATTGCTAAGCATATGAGGATCAGGTATCTTGAGGTACATGTAGATTCATTATTAATTACAAATCACTTTAATGGATCCTATGCTGTTAAAGGTGAAAAGCTAACCAAATATTTAGAGATAGTCAAAGAGTTGGCACTCTCTTTTGTTTCCTTTAGTTTGACACAGGTACCAAGGGAAGAAAATACAGAAGCTGATGCATTGGCTAACTTAGGTTCATCCTTGAAGATCCTGGAGGATATAAGTATCCCCATTATCCATATCTTGGCTCCTGCCATCGAGGATCATGTGGCCATGGAAATATGGGAGGATTCTGCGATTATCCCTAGTGAGGATACTCAATCTTATTCAGGATCAGGATCATGGATCTCACCAATCATGAGATACTTACAACACGGAGAGATTCCTACGGGAGAAAATCCTAGGGCTTTCAAAATTAAGGTATCTCAATTCACAATCTTAAACAATATATTGTATAAGCGATCTCTTGCAGGACCATATTTAAGATGCATTGAGGATCTTGAAGTCCAAGAGGTTTTAAAAGACTTCCATGAAGGAGATTGTGGAAACCACACTGGGGGCAAGGCATTGTTCTCAAGGATCCTAAGGACAGGATACTACTGGCCAACTATGAAAAGGGATGCTGTGGAATATGCTAAGAAGTGTGATCCTTGTCAGAGACACAGCAATATCCTTCATCAACCGGCTGAATTTCTACATCCTATATCCTCCTCTTGGCCATTTATGAGATGGGGCATGGATATAGTTGGTAAGCTCCCTAAGGCACCTGGTGGAAAAGTGTTCATGCTGGCCATGACAGATTACTTCTCCAAGTGGATAGAAGCTGAAGCAGGAAAGGGGGCATATAGATTGCTGACCATGGAAGGTGATTTGTTACCAAGAGCTTGGAATGCTGTCCATTTGAAGAAATATTTCATGTGAGCAGGATCCTCATGGCACAGATGATCCTTACATTAGGGGTATCCTTGAAAGATCCTTAAAGCATCAATGATCCTTACTCTGGTAATATCCTAATTTTGAACTATTTCATTTCCTTATTTTCTCATATAAGGATAAGGATCTTTATCCTTCTCTCACAAGATTTTGAGTTTTGAAAGTTCAGGAATCCTTAGCAAAGCGTTTATTATCTACAGAAGCAATCCAATTCCTTGGGTTTAACCCCAGTTATTTGGGCTTGACCCCAGTTCGGCCTGTAGCGCTCGATGATCCTAGTATAGTTCAAGGCAGTGGGACCAGTACTCGCTTTAGGGGCTGATAATTCCATTGTACTGGCTATACCTAGGATCCTACGTATAATGGTAGACGTACCATACATCCGTTCCTAAGGTTTTGGCATTGTCATGTCACTAAGCTTGGATAGTCGCCACTTAGGGCCATACTCCAGTTCACATACGATCCTTGGGCTTGTCCCCAGTTATCCTTGGGCTTGTCCCCAGTTATCCTTGGGCTTGTCCCCAGTTATCCTTGGGCTTGTCCCCAGTTGCTAACTCTTATCTTATATTGGCTTAGTCCCAAGTTATGCTCTATTTCAGGTCCTTGAAGTTAAACAACGAGGGATCCTTGATCCTTACTTCTCCCTAAGGTTTATCTTATAGTTATCCTGATTATGGTTAGGATCCTAACTTGGATCCTCAGGTATGATCCTTAACTATTTCAATTCTATTCGTTGATTATTTGAATAACTCTTATACTTTGACAACTGAACTTATGATCCTTAAAACATATACTACTTTTCGGGATTTTTCAACTATAGGATATTTGATCATGGATCATATCCTAAATATTTTCAATCTGACTTATTCAAAATTGCTCATTTAATAAGTGTACATCAAAACAATTGAGAATTAAAGGAACCAAAAGGATAATAACACAAGATAAGCGACAAAAGATTAAGATTTTATTTATTAACAAAAAGACTAACCCTTCAAAGGTTGTCAAAATTACCTACCCCGAGCATCTACCAGCAATATGTGGCCCGTCCACTGGGGTAGGCAAAGGGTGTCCATGATAATAGGTTCAAAGTAGTGCAGGAATATAAAGGCGGCAGGATCACAATGGCTTCATCCCCCAAACAGAGGATCCCTCCACCATTTGCAATCCTGCCTATTGTCTGAAGGATCCTAGATCCTTAATCCTAAAAACTATTGTTCAGTACAAACCATTAAATTGTTCAACAAACTACCATCAAACAAAAAAAATTGGGCTCCGGCTATGTCTAGAAGTTTCCTTCATCGCCCAATCATGCAGCCTAGACCTTCACTGCATCACCACCTCCGGCTCCACTTGCTTCACCACCTTCACCCTTGCCTCCAGCCTCAATGGTCAGGATCTCTTCAGCCTCTTCTTCATCCTCCAGTTCAGCCAACCTTGCCTTCCAGCCCTCCACATCCCAGGTGCTCTTGTCAAAAGCAGGATCATGAGCTTCCAGGGCCATTTGCAGCTTGGTCTTGTACATTGCTATGGCGGCAGAGACCTTGGCATCCTCGGTGATCTCATGCCTCTCGTAGTCAAAGTTGATCAACACCTTGGCCGTCTCGTTTCTTGCATTCTAGAGATCCTTCTGAAGATCAGCAATCTTGAGGTCCTTTAGCACTGCAACCTGTTGAAGATCAGCAATCTTACTATCCTGATCCTCAACGTGGCCAACGTAGTTCTCAATCTCAGCGAATTTCTGCAAAGAAGACAAAGGATAAGGTCAGAACCAAGTGATCCTCATATCAGCAGGATATAGGAGCAGAGACAGTGATCCTTACCTCACTGAAGTAGTCGAGGAATTGTTGGCGGATCAAGGGGAGACCTTGCAGATCCTCAGCTTCAGAGGCTTTTCTCTTCTTGCCTCCCTTTCCTTTGAGGGGTGCCTTGGGGACCGAAGCTGACGGGCTGGTAGGAGCTTTTCTCTTGGAGGATTTGATGGTGGTGAGATCGGTGACGCTGAACTTTGAAGCAGATTTGGTGGATTTTCCAGCACCTACACAACCAAAACAAGATAAGTATCTTAATTTCACTTGTATTTCATTATTTATTTGAATTTTTAAGCAAAGATACTTACTTGACATTGTGACAGAACCTGAGGATACTTCCTGAGAATCTTGGGTGGTTGTCTTGAAAGATCTTGTTTCAGGATCAAGCCTCTAGAACGCGGCGAGTCTCTCTTTAGCAGCAGGAGTCAGTCTAAGATGTGAAACGGAGATAGTTGCACAACAAGAAAGCAAAAGAATGTCAGTGATCCTTATATCAAAGGATAAGTTCTCTGGTGATCCTTCTCAAGATCCTCCATCCTACCATGGGTAGCCCACTCCTTGGGTAAATCCTTCCCATCAGGGATAGAATCTCTCTTGACAAAAAAGAAACGACGCTTCCAGTTGGTATCATTTTTGGTAGCTTTGAAGATCGGGTGTTCCTCACCAGGTTTACGTTTGAGCAGATAACGATGGGAAGCAAAGGTAGTGAGCTCATACAATTCTCCTAGTTCTGCCATGCCTAAGTCTATCCCCTCCTGCTCGATGATCCTTTCAAGGGTATACAAAACCCTCCAGATCATCGGCATGGCCTGGATATAAGATATGCCGGTTAGGGAAAAGAAAGATTGGGTGAAAGCTGGAAAGGGATATGTGTAGCCTATGGTGAAGGGGTAACAGGAAACGCAACCCAGTTATCAGAAATATGATCACTGAGGGCATTGGGATCAAACGATTTAAACACCTTGTTCGCCGGAAGCAGTAGCGGATCCTATCAATTTGCGGATCGGAGAAGCAACATCGTTCTTTTATGGAATCTTCGATGATTCCCTGGCTCTTTAGCGGGCGGTGATCCTTAGATGGGGAGTTCCGGAGCAACATTTTGACAGAATAATGAAGAGAGAAGGAAAACAGAGCAAAAGAAGGAAGAAGATGAATACCTGTTTATCTTCGGAATGCAGTTATAAAGGGAGTAACTCTGGATTTTAAATGCAAACGATCCTATCTATATCTCCTATTTATAATCATGATTTTGCAGGGCTGTCACTTCTGTGACGTCATAGTTACAACGGATAGTTCTACAATAACAGCTATATATCCGTTAAGTTAGTTGCGGATAAGATCGAGAAAACATAACTCGTTCATTTTACATATTATTCCTTATATTTTGGGGGCAATTGTTAGGGGAGGATTTTCTAACAATTAGTGATCCTTACATGTTATCCTAATAGTGATCCTTACTTCTGTGACAGATAGTGATCCTCAGAAGACCTTCAGGATCAGGATCATGGATCACCTTAAGGATCCTCATACTAACGATTGTTTGTTTATGTTTCGTATTGTTTTGCAGGAGTAACAGGCTTGACTTGGTCTTGGCAACGTTACTAAGGAATATTCCACGGGTATTTCGCACACGTTTAAATGGAAATGGACGTTGTGGAGAACGTGGGAGCATGGCACAAAAGTCAGATAGTTAGTTAGCTTAGTTAGCTTTTATTTTTAAAGGGGTGACGAGCTATTTTTAGAACACTTAGCCACTTTCAGCTACATACATTCTCGTACAACAGCATTCTTGAAGCTTTCAGCAAACACTTAATAGTTTTCACACACTTTTACACAGTTAACTATAGTGATCCTTGTACCTAGCTCGTCACTATCCGAAGTTGTAAACATTTATTGATTTATTTGAGCTTGGTGATCGGTAGTTTCCATCACCCGAGGTTTTTTATGCCGGAGATCATTCATTGATCAAGGGCTTTTTCCTCGTATAAATCCTTGTGTTGTTTGTGCAATATACGTCGAAGTGATCCTTATTATTGTTCTTCATTTCAAGCATCATTCCCCGTAACTAAGAGTTTGGTTGCATTATCCTCACTAGATTTTTGACCAAAACAGTAATAACTAAACCATCGTGATGAGGATCCTGGATATCAACACGATCATCCTCATCAAAGGTTATGACTTTTCCTTCAGAGACACTTGATGTTCGAACAGATCTTTCTCCATTATCCATTTTAGTTTCCTTTGCATGCCTTTTAGCTACCGAGAAGGATGTTCCACAAATGTCTGATCCTCCGGAAATAAAGTTTATAACTTGTGCATCCGCTGGAGGGGCTGGAGCTTTCTCTGGGATCCTCTCAGGATCCTGAGTCCTTGACTTCTTTCTCCCCAATAACTCTTTTAGATGCCCCTTGCTCAACAAATATCCAATTTCCTTTCTCAATGCAATGCATTCTTCTGTGAGATGCCCAAAATCTTCATGGTATGCACACCATTTTGATTTATCTTTGGTTGCAGCTGGTCTGTCATTTTTCCTGGGCCATCTAGCCTTATCACCTAAATTCTGCATCGCAAGGATTAGTTCATTGTTATCAACAGAAAAACAATATTCAGAAATTGGAGGATAATCCTCATCATCCTCTTCTTGTTCAACAACATGCACATTCTGGTTATCAGATTTATTGAAGGATCTAAATTTATTGTTCTTGAACGAGGATCCTTGCTTCTCTTGCTTTGAGGATCCTGCTAGCCTCTCCTAGATCCTCTTGTCATCCTCTAGCCGGATGAACCTGAGTGCCCGGGTTCTTACCTCATCTAAGTTCCTACAGGGTGTCATAACAAGATCATCATAGAACAATGAATCCCTAAGCAATCCCATTTTAAAGGCTTCAACAGCCGTGGCTATATCCAAGTTGGGAATGTCTAAGGATTCTTTACTAAATTTGGTAATGTAATCCCTTAATGATTCATTATGACCCTGGGTTATCCTATATAGATCACTAGTTAATCGTTCAAATTTTCTACTACAAGAAAACTGATTATTGAATAAGTTAACTATATTAGCAAATGAGGTAATATAGTAAGGGGGAAGACTTAGCAGCTGTTAGGGCTGGATTTTTACAATACATGATCCTCACATGTGATCCTAACCAGTGATCCTTGTTTCTTTGGCAGATAGTGATCCTCAGCAGAGTTCTAGGATCAGGATCACGGACCATCATAGGATCCTCATGCTAACAGTTGCTTTCGTTGAATTCAATGTTGTTTTGCAGGAATGACTAGCAGGATCCGCTCTTAGCATCACAATTAAAGGACACGTCTTCACAACTATGGCATGTGCTTAATCGGAGATGGACGTTGTGAAGGATATGGAAACTTGGCATGATTTGAGGGCGATAATTTAGGCTAGATTTACTTTTATTTCTAAAGGGGTAATGAGCTGATTATTAGTCTTTTTACCTAAAATAGGTTACCTACACTTGTATATATAACTCTCTTCCTCATTTGGAAGAACACACAACACAATTCTCACACGCTTAGACACACATTACGATAGTGATCCTTGTACTCAGCTCATTATCATCCGAAGTTGTAACCATATTTTGATATATTGAAGTTTGGTGATCGGTAGTTGCCATCACCCGAGGTTTTTTATGCCGGAGATCATACATTGATCAAGGGCTTTTTCCTCGTATAAGTCATTGTGTCTTTGCATATTTCACACTCAAGTGATCCTTTACTTTTTCAATAAACCAAGCATCATACCCCATTTACATAAAGTTTGGTTGCATTATCCTTGTGTGATTTTTGACCAAAACAGTTTGGCGCCCACCGTGGGGCAATTGGTGCTTCATTCATAAGAAAACCTTTTGTTCGAAATCATTTCAAAGAATTACATGGCTTCATCATTGAAAAACATGTCCATGGCGATGTCTGCAGTCACCTCGTCTCAGAACACTCTGCCTCCTCCACCGGCAGGATCCCAGAAGAATGCTGAGAAGAGACCAACTCCTACTAACTCTAAACCTCCATCTTCTCCTGCTATGAATTCTTATACTCCCAGTACTAGTGACGTATTTACTTTGATTTTGCAGATGAAGGATCGCATGCAGCGGCAGGATGAAACTAATGAAAGGATCCTCAGGGAAATTAGAGATCTCAAAAGACAAAAGAAAACGGCAGAGGATCATTCCCCACTGATGCCCAAATCCTTGAGCTTTGATACTCCAATGATCACTTCTCAGCCATCGGAAATTCCAGACGTGCAAATTATGGGAGAATCAAGAGGATTGCACCTCGGATCAACAACAATGACTCAGGCATCAGGCTCACACTTTCAGCCGGCAGGATCCTATCCCCAGCATATGGGATCCTTCATGAATTCGGGAGCCTATCCGGGAGCACAGCAGTTTCAAGGATCCTACTTTGTTCCAGGATCATCCCAGGGTCAAGGATCCTCCTTCGTTCCAGGATCCTTCCAGATACCAGGATCCTCCCAGATGCCAGGATCCCTAAAAAGTTTGCAAACAGGAAGTCTAGATGTCCATCAAGGGGACTTCATTCCAATGCAGACCATTGCTTCCACTGGTCCCTCCGTTATTCCAGAAGCCCAGCAATATGGATTCACTAACTTGAACCCAATGGGAGGTAACACTTTAAATAATTATCATACCACTAACCATGGATTCATGCAGGATACAGGTATCAATCATGCTATGGCCAGGGAATTGCAGAAGCTAAAAGATATGATCTCAAGTGTTCCAGGGGTAGTCAAGCCTATCCCAGAGATTGCAGATGGAGGCCACAAGGTATCTCGCTTTGCACCACCAATTTGTGATGCAGAGGTACCCAAAAGGTTCCATATCCCTACTATGAAGCTGTATGATGGTACAACGGATCCAGAGGAGCACATAGCACAATACAGGGAGAGGATGGAGATCAATCCTATCCCAGAAAAGTTGAAGGAAGCATGCCTATGTAAAGGATTTGGATCCACTCTTACTGGATCAGCTCTTAAGTGGCTGCTAAGTCTTCCCCCTTACTCTATTACTTCATTTGCTAATTTAGTTAATTTATTCAATAACCAATTCTCTTGTAGTAGAAAATTTGAAAGATTAACCAGTGATTTATATAGGGCAACTCAAGGTCATAATGAATCATTAAGGGATTATATAACTAAATTTAGTAAAGAATCCTTGGACATTCCCAACTTGGATATGGCTACGGCTGTTGAAGCCTTCAAAATGGGACTGCTTAAGGATTCACTATTCTATGATGATCTTGTTATGACACCATGCAGGAATCTAGATGAAGTAAGAACTCGGGCACTCAGGTTCATCCGGCTAGAGGATGACAAGAGGATCCAGGAGAGACAAGTAGGATCCTCAAAACAGGAGAAGCAAGGATCCTCCTTCAAGAACAACAAATTTAAATCCTACCATAGAAATGAGAACCAGAATGTGCATGCTGTTGACCAAGAAGAGGATGATGAAGATTATCCTCCAATCTCAGAATATTGTTTTTCCGTTGATAATCATGAACTAATCCTTGCAATGCAGAATCTAGGTGAAAAAGCTAGGTGGCCCAGGAAGAATGATAAACCATCCGGGACTAAAGACAAGTCAAAATGGTGTGCATACCATGAGGATTTCGGGCATCTGACTGAAGAATGCATAGCTTTAAGAAAAGAGATTGGATATCTGTTAAGCAAGGGGCACCTAAAAGAATTGTTGGGAAGAAAAAAGCAAAGGACTCAGGATCCTGAAAGGATCCCTGAAAAGGCTCCAGCACCTCCGGCAAATGCACAAGTGATCAACTTTATTTCCGGAGGATCAGACATCTGTGGTACATCCTTCTCGGCGGCCAAAAGGCATGCAAAGGAGTCAAAAATGGATAATGGAGAAAGACCTATTAGAACATCAAGTGTCTCAGAGGGGAAGATAATAACGTTTGATGAGGATGATCGCATTAACATTCAGGATCCTCATCATGATAGTTTGGTTATTACTCTCTTTATCTCTAACCATTTTGTCCGCAGGATCCTTATCGATGGAGGAAGCTCAGTGAACATTATCCAGCTTGATGTTCTGAAGAAAATGGGTATTCCAGAATCAGACATCACACCAAGATCCTCCGTGCTTGTAGGATTCAGTGGAGAAACGAAGAAAACTCTGGGGGACATCAAACTCCCAATCTACGTGGAAGGATTACATAATTACCAGAAATTTTGTGTTATTGACTGTCTATCTTGTTGCAATGTTATCCTTGGCAGGCCTTGGATACATGATATGAAAGCAGTCCCATCCACCTACCATCAATGTGTGAAGCTCCCTAGCCCATAGGGAATAATCAAGATCGACAGTGATCAGCAGTAGGCTAAGGATTGTTATACCTCATCCATGAAGCCAACCTCGAAGCCAAGGGAGCAATAGCAATTACAGTATCCTCCGAGGAATGTCTTGGAGGCAAGGGAACAAGATGTGGACGAAATCCTCTTGGATCCTAGTGATCCTGAATCAAAAATCTATATCGGATCAGGGATCCTTGGCAAGATGAAAGAAGACTTAATATCCTTCCTCAAAAGAAGAAAATCTACCTTTGCTTGGAAACATGAAGATATGACAGGTATATCTAAGGATATTATTACTCACAAACTTGGCATTGACAGGTCTATCAAACCAATCCATCAAAAAAGGAGGAAGTTTGCACCAGAAAGGAATGCCATTATCCAAGAAGAAATAGAGAGACTACTTCGAGCAGGTATGATCAGAGAGGTAAAGTATCCAAAATGGTTAGCCAACGTGGTCGTTGTCCAAAAGAAAAACGGAAAGTGGAGGGTATGTGTCGATTTCACTGATCTAAATAAGGCATGTCCCAAGGATCCTTTCCCATTACCCCACATTGACTCCATGGTGGATGCAACAACGGGGCATGAACTGTTGACCTTTATGGATGCATCATCTGGATTCCAACAAATTCAGATGGAACCATCTGACCAAGAGGATACAGCCTTTATGACCCCAACAGGTTTGTATTGTTATATTGCCATGCCTTTTGGATTAAGAAATGCAGGTGCAACATATCAAAGGCTGGTGAATATGATGTTCAAAGATCAAATTGGACAAACTATGGAAGTATACATAGATGATATGGTAGTCAAATCAAAGAAAGCTGAGGATCACCTAAGGGATTTGGAAGAAGCATTTGATATCCTTGATAAATATAACATGAAGCTTAATCCTTCAAAATGCCACTTTGGTGTTAAGGCAGGAAAATTCCTAGGATATATGGTAACTCAGAGAGGCATTGAAGCAAGTCCGGAGCAAATTAAAGCACTAGTGAACATCAAGTCCCCTGCCAAAGCTAAGGATGTGCAAAGGCTAACAGGCAGGATAGCAGCTCTGAACAGGTTCATATCAAAATCCTCAGAAAAATGTAAAGAATTTTACGATATCCTAAGGAAGAACAAGAAGTTTGAATGGACTGAGAAACATGAGAATGCTTTACAAGCCCTTAAAGAATATATGTCCTCAGCACCAACATTAACAAAGCCTGAAAAAGGAGATGTGTTATCCTTATATTTGGCGGTATCCTCAACCGCTGTAAGTGCTGTCCTTGTTAAGGATCATGAAGGTACACAATATCCTATCTACTATGTAAGTAAGAGTTTACTTGATGCCGAATCCAGGTACTCACACCTCGAAAAACTTATTCTTGCATTAATCATGGCATCAACGAAGTTAAGGCATTATTTTGAAACCCATACTATTGTTGTTAGAACTAACTTTCCAATTAAGAATGTCCTCAGGAAACCAGAGATGTCAGGAAGAATGGCTAAGTGGGCAGTAAAGCTTAGTGCCCATGATATAAGATATGAGCCAAGAACAGCCATTAAATCCCAAGCATTAGCTGACTTTGTGGCTGATTTCAGTAGTGATCTACAAAAAGAAGCAGAATTGGAAGTCCAGCAGCTGGATGAAACCAAGGATCCTTGGATACTACACACCGATGGATCCTCAAATGTCAAGGGCACAGGGCTCGGGATACTACTAAAATCGCCACAGGGGGACATAATACCCCACTCCATAGCCTGTGAGTTCCAAGCAACTAACAATGAGGCTGAATATGAAGCCTTAATTGCTGGCTTGCAAATTGCTAAGGATATGGGGGTGAAATATCTTAAAGTATATGTAGACTCATTATTGATCACTAATCACTTTAATGGATCCTATGCTGTTAAAGGTGAAAAACTAACCAAATATTTAGAGATAGTCAAAGAATTGGCACTCTCTTTTGTTTCTTTCAGCTTAACACAGGTACCAAGGGAGGATAACACGGAAGCCGATGCATTGGCCAACTTAGGATCATCCTTAAAAATTCCAGAAGACATAAGTATCCCTATCATCCATATCCTGGCTCCTGCTATTGAAAATCAAGTGGCCATGGAAATAGAAGAGGATACTGCAGTAATCCCTAGTGAAGAAGCTCAATCTTATGCAGGATCATGGATCTCACCAATCATGAGATACTTGCAACACGGGGAGATTCCGATGGGAGAAAATCCTAGAGCTTTCAGGATTAAGGTATCTCAATTTACAATCTTAAATAATGTGCTATATAAACGATCCCTTGCAGGACCATATTTAAGATGTATTGAGGATCCAGAAATTGAAGAAGTGTTGAGAGACTTCCATGAAGGAGATTGTGGAAACCACACTGGGGGCAGGGCATTGTTCTCAAGGATCCTTAGAACAGGATACTACTGGCCAACCATGAAAAGGGATGCTGTAGAATATGCTAGGAAATGTGATCCTTGTCAAAGACACAGCAATATCCTTCATCAACCAGCTGACTTGCTACACCCCATACCATCCTCTTGGCCATTCATGAGATGGGGAATGGATATAGTTGGCAAGCTCCCTAAAGCACCTGGTGGAAAAGTATTTATGCTTGCCATGACTGACTACTTCTCTAAGTGGATAGAAGCTGAAGCTTTTGCTCAAGTCAGAGAAAAAGAAGTTATATCCTTTATCAAAAGAAACATTATAACTAGATTTGGCATCCCCTCTGAAATTGTATGTGATAATGGTTCCCAATTCATTGGAAGCAGAACCACTAACTTTTGTGACAGTTGGGGAATTAAGATGATAACTTCAACACCAGTTCATCCGCAAGCCAATGGCCAAGCAGAATCATCCAACAAGATCATCATCAACAATCTGAAGAAGAAGCTAGGATCCAAGAAGGGAAAATGGGCAGAGGAGTTACCTTATGTGCTATGGGCTGATAGAACAACTCCCAAGAATGCCACTGGTCAAACACCTTTTTCTTTAGTATTTGGGGCAGAAGCAGTGATCCCAACAGAGATGGTGATCCCAACCGCTAGAACAAGTGCTCGTGATCCTGAAGAGAATGCTACAATCCTGGCTCAGGATTTGGATACTATTGAGGAAATCAGGGATCTGGCTAGGATAAGGATGGCAAGCTACCAACAAAGAATGGCTGGTGCTTACAACAAAAATGTTAGGATAAGGAAGTTCCAAGTCGAAGATATGGTGTTGAGAAAAACATTCCAAAACACTATTAATCCTGCTGACGGGAAGTTAGCACCAAAGTGGGAAGGCCCTTACTTAATTGAAGCTGAAGCAGGAAAGGGGGCATACAGATTGCTAACTATGGAAGGAAACTTGTTACCAAGAGCCTGGAATGCTGTTCACTTAAAGAGATACTTTATGTGAACATGATCCTTCAAGCATGTGATCCTTACACTGAAGTATCCTCGAAGGATCCCGGTGATGTCAGTGATCCTTACTCTGGTAATGTCCTTATCTTAAAGCTATTACATTTCCTTACTTTTTACCTAAGGATAAGGATCATGTATCCTTCATCCTCTTCTCACGAACCATTTGAGTTATGATAGTTCAGGTATCTTCAGCATATCGTTAAAGATCTTCAAAAGCACCACAGATCCTTGGGTTCAACCCCAGTTATCCTTGGGATTATCCCCAGTTTCCGCCAGCAGCGCACGATGATCCTGATATAGTTCACGTCTTTGGGACCAGTACCCACTTCCGGGGCTGACAACCTCATCGTACTGGCTATACCCAGGATCCTACGCATAATGGTAGACGTACCATACATCCGTTCATAAGGTTTCTAACGTTTTCACGTTAGCTAAGGTTTTGACATTTTCATGTCACTAAGTTTGGATAGTCGCCAGTAAGGGCCATACTCCAGTTTACATACGATCCTTTGGGCTTGTCCCCAGTTATCCTTTGGGCTTGTCCCCAGTTATCCTTTGGGCTTGTCCCCAGTGATCCTTTGGGATCATCCCCAGTTATCCTTTGGGCATGTCCCCAGCTACTAATTTATCTTTTACATTGGCTTAGTCCCAAGTTATGTTCCATTTTTCAGGTTCTCGAAGTTAAACAAGTAAGGATCCTTAATCCTTGTTATCCGTTAAAATTTTACTTATGGTTATCTTGATTAAAGGTTAGGATCCTAACTTGGATCCTCAGGTATGATCGTTGACTATTCTGATTATACTGAACAACCCTTACACTTTGACAACTAAGCCTATGATCCTTGAAAATTTTCAACGATAGGATATTTGATCTAGGATCATATCCTAAATTTATTAAACACGGTTTGCTCAACTCTTGCTACTCTAACAAATATGTTTCTAAAAACTGGAAAATAAGAAGATAAATAAAGGATAACAACACGAGATAAGCCAGAAAGATTAAAGTTATATTATTAACAAAAGGATCTTAAACCCTTTCAAAAAGTTGTCAAAATTGCCAACCCACATTTCTACCAGCAAAACGTGGCCCGTCCACATGGGTTGGCAAAGGGTGTCCATTGTCTATGCGGTCTTAGCAGGTGCAGGAAATTAAAGACGGCAGGATCACAAAGGCTTCATCCCCCAAACAGAGGATCCCTCCACCTTTTGTAATCCTACCTATTGTCCAAAGGATCCATGATCCTTAACCGTAAAAACTATTGTTCAAGTTACAAACCATAATTGTTTCAAACATCAACAACCACAAACAAACCACTACCAAACTCAAAAAAATCGGGCTCCGGCCTAGTCTCGAAATATCCATCATCGCCCAATCCAGCAGCTCACACCTTTGCTGCTCCATCACCACCAGCTCCTCCACCCTGATCCTTGTCAGCATCACCACCCTCCAGCATTGGGATCTCCTCAGCTTCGTCCTCATCCTCCAGCTCTGCCAATCTTGCCTTCCAACCCTCCACGTCCCATGAGCTTTTGTCAAAGGCAGGATCCTGAGCCTCCGCAGCCATTTGTAGTTGTATCTTGTACATAGCAGTTGCGGCAGAGACCTTGGCATCCTGGATGATCTCCTGCTTCTCGCCATCCATGTCAATCAGCCTTTGAGCAGCCTCATCCTTTGTAGCCCAGAGTTCCTTCTCAAGATCAGCTATCTTGAGATCCTTTAACACGCCCATTTGTTGGAGGTCGGCGATTTGGCTTTCCTGATCCTCGACATGGCCAAGGTAGGTCTCAATCTCAGCAAGTTTCTGCAAAAGAGAAAAAAAAGGGGTAAGTTCAGGATCAGGTGATCATCAAAGAAGCAGGATATACAGGCAGAATACACAAGCAGGGTACTCGAGAAGGATAACCAACAGGGGCAATGATCCTTACCTCATTGACATAGTCGAGAAACTGACGGCGGATCAGGGGAAATCCTTGGAGATCCTCAGAAGTCTTTCTCTTCTTCCCCTTACCCCTAACAGGTGCTTTAGGGGCCGAAGCAGAGGGACTGGCAACAGAAGTCTTCTTTCTTGAAGACTTAACATTGGCAAGTTCATCAATCCCGAACTTGGAGGCAGACTTAGCAGATTTCCCAGCGCCTACACAATCAAAACAAGATAAGTTCCCTTACTAACTAAACAATCTTACATATAACTTACTTTTTAATAAAGATACTTACTTGACATAGTGGCAGATGCGGAGGATACTTCTTGTGAATCTTGGACGGTGACTTGAAAACTTCTGATTTCAGGATCAAGCTTCTTGAAAGCTAGAACCCTCTCTCTGGCAGCAGGGGTTAACTTAAGATGAGCAATGGAGATAGCTGCACAATAAACAAAAAACATTAGTGATCCTCATCATAAGAGACAAGTCTGATGGTGATCCTTCCAGGATCCTCTATCCTACCATGGGTGGCCCACTCCTTGGGCAGATCCTTCCCATTAGGGAGGGTATCCCTCCTCACAAAGAAGAAACGACGCTTCCAGTTTGTATCATTTTTGGTAACCTTTAAAACAGGGTGATCCTCCCCGGCCTTTCGTTTCAGCAAATATTGATGAGAACCAAACGTGGTAAGATCATAAAGCTCGGCCAGCTCTGCCATCCCTAAATCAATCCCCTCCTGCTCGATGATCTTCTCGAAGGTATACAAGACCCTCCAGATCATCGGCATAGCTTGGATATAAGATATGCCGGTCAAAGAAAAAAAAGATTGGGTGAAGGCCGGAAAAGGATACGAATATCCTATGGTAAACGGAGTTGCAGGAAAGATCACCCAGGCGTCTGAAACAAAGTCACTCAAAGCAGTGAATGTGAAGGATTTGAAAACAGCATCCGCCGGAAAGCAATGACGAATCCTATCTACATGAGCATCGGTAAAGCAACATCTCTCCGTAGGAGAGTCCTTAATGATCCCTTGGCTTTTCAGGGGACTGCTCTTCTCGTGATCCTTATGGGGAGAATTTCGGAGCAACATACTTGTAGCGGAGCAGAAACAGAGCAAAAGCAGAAAAAACAAAGCAGGAAAAGGAAGAAAGAAAGGAAAAGAATACCTGATCAATCTTCGGTGGAGATTATAAAGGGAGTATATCCTGAATTTAAATACAAATCGATCCTTACCCTATCTCCTATTTATAATCATGATTTGCAGGGATGTCACTTCAGTGACGTAATGATCGCAACGGCTAGTCCGGTTATAACGGCTAGTTATCCGAGTTATCCGTTGAAGATAAGATCAGAACAAAATATAACTCATTTATTTACAAAATCACTCCCTATATTTTGGGGGCAATTGTTAGGGCTGGATTTTTACAATACATGATCCTCACATGTGATCCTAACCAGTGATCCTTGTTTCTTTGGCAGATAGTGATCCTCAGCAGAGTTCCAGGATCAGGATCACGGACCATCATAGGATCCTCATGCTAACAGTTGCTTTCGTTGAATTCAATGTTGTTTTGCAGGAATGACTAGCAGGATCCGCTCTTAGCATCACAATTAAAGGACACGTCTTCACAACTATGGCATGTGCTTAATCGGAGATGGACGTTGTGAAGGATATGGAAACTTGGCATGATTTAAGGGCGATAATTTAGGCTAGATTTACTTTTATTTCTAAAGGGGTAATGAGCTGATTATTAGTCTTTTTACCTAAAATAGGTCACCTACACTTGTATATATAACTCTCTTCCTCATTTGGAAGAACACACAACACAATTCTCACACGCTTAGACACACATTACGATAGTGATCCTTGTACTCAGCTCATTATCATCCGAAGTTGTAACCATATTTTGATATATTGAAGTTTGGTGATCGGTAGTTGCCATCACCCGAGGTTTTTTATGCCGGAGATCATACATTGATCAAGGGCTTTTTCCTCGTATAAATCATTGTGTCTTTGCATATTTCACACTCAAGTGATCCTTTACTTTTTCAATAAACCAAGCATCATACCCCATTTACATAAAGTTTGGTTGCATTATCCTTGTGTGATTTTTGACCAAAACAGCAGCCATTTGAGAGCTGAGCCAGTAAGAGTGGATCCAAATCCCTTGCATAGGCATGCTTCCTTTAACCTTTCCGGGATTGGATTGATCTCCATCCTCTCCCTGTATTGTGCTATCTGCTCTTCAGGATCCGTCGAACCATCATACAGCTTCATGGTTGGCACATGGAACCTCTTGGGTATCTCAGCATCACAAATTGGTGGTGCAAAACGAGATATCTTATGACTTCCATCTGCAATCTCTGGAATAGGTTTAACCACTCCTAGAACGCTTGATATCATATCCTTTAACTTTTGCAATTCTCTGGCCATGGCGTGGTTGATACCTGTATCCTGCATGAATCCATGGTTAGTTGTAAGAGAATTATTAAGAGTGTTACCTCCCGCCGGGTTCAAATTAGGAACACCAAATGTGAACCCATATTGTTGAGACTCTGGAATGACCGAAGGGCCAGTAGAAGCAATGGTCTGCATCAAAATAAAATCTCCCTGATGGACATCTGAACTTCCTGTTTGCAAACTCCTCAAGGATCCTGGCATCTGGAAGGATCCCTGAAACTGGGATGATCCGGAACAAAGGAGGATCCTTGAACCTGGGATGATCCTGGAACAAAGGAGGATCCTTGAACCTGGGATGATCCTGGAACAAAGGAGGATCCTTGAACCTGGGATGATCCTGGAACAAAGGAAGATCCTTGATTCTGCTGCGCTCCTGAGTATCCTCCTGAATTCATGAAGGATTCCATATGCTGAGGATAGGATCCTGTTGGCTGGAAATATGAACCTGATGCCTGAGTCACTATTGCTGATCCGTAGTGCACTCCTTTTGGTCCACCCACATATTGAACATCTGGAACCACTGATGGCTGAGAAGTAATCACCGGAGTATCAAAATTCAAAGATCTGGGCACCAGTGGGGAATGATCCTCTGCCGCTTTCTTTTGTTTCTTGAGATCTCCGATTTCTTTGAGAATCTTTTCATTGGTCTTATCCTGTTGCTGTATATGATCCTTCATCTGCAAAATCAAAGTAAACATGTCACTAGTAGTGGGAGTGTAAGAAGCAGAGGAAGTTGGAGGTTTGGAGAAAATGGGAGTTGGTTTCTTCTCAGCATTTTTCTGAGATCCAGCAGGTGGTGGAGGCAAAGGTGGAATGCCCTGAGACGAATTGACCGCAGACATTGCAGTAGAGGTATTCTTCAATGATGAAGCCATGTATTTGTATGCAATGAACCGGAATGATCGCCAACAGAAAAACTTCTTAGGAATGAAGCACCAATTGCCCCACGGTGGGCGCCAAACTGATTTGGTCAAAAATCTAGTGAGGATAATGCAACTAAACTCTTAGTTACGGGGAATGATGCTTGAAATGAAGAACAATAATAAGGATCACTTCGACGTATATTGCACAAACAACACAAGGATTTATACGAGGAAAAAGCCCTTGATCAATGAATGATCTCCGGCATAAAAAACCTCGGGTGATGGAAACTACCGATCACCAAGCTAAAATAAATCAATAAATGTTTACAACTTCGGATAGTGACGAGCTAGGTACAAGGATCACTATAGTTAACTGTGTAAAGTGTGTGAAAACTATTAAGTGTTTGCTGAAAGCTTCAGGAATGCTGTTGTACGAGAATGTGTGTAGCTGAAAGTGGCTAAGTGTTCTAAAAATAGCTCGTCACCCCTTTAAAAATAAAAGCTAACTAAGCTAACTAACTATCCGACTTTTGTGCCATGCTCCCACGTTCTCCACAACGTCCATTTCCATTCAAACGTGTGCGAAATACCCGTGGAATATTCCTTAGTAACGTTGCCAAGACCAAGTCAAGCCTGTTACTCCTGCAAAACAATAAGAAACATAAACAAACAATCGTTAGTATGAGGATCCTTAAGGTGATCCATGATCCTGATCCTGAAGGTCTTCTGAAGATCACTATCTGTCACAGAAGTAAGGATCACTATTAGGATAACATGTAAGGATCACTAATTGTTAGAAAATCCTCCCCTAACAACAGGGATAGTGGTTCACCATCCTCAGGCTTCATCAATAGAGGTGCGGTTGAAAGATACTGCTTCAAATCCTGCAAGGTTGTTTCATGCTTCTCCCCCATTCGAACTTCTTATTCTTCTTCAGGATATCATAAAATTCCTTGCATTTTTCCAAGGATCTTGAGATAACTCTGTTTAATGCTGCTACTCGTTTCGTCAGTCTTTGTACATCCTTCATGTTGGAAGGTGACTTGATATTTAAGATGGCTTTGATCTGTTCTGGGCTTGCTTCTATCCCTCTTTTAGTCACCATATATCCTAAAAACTTTCTTGCCCCCACTCCAAAATGGCACTTGGCAGGATTTAGCTTCATGTTATATTGATCCAGGATATCAAATGCTCCCTTAATATCCTGGAGGTGATCCTCAGCCTTCCTATATTTTACTACCATGTCATCGATGTACACCTCCATAGTGTTCCCCAGCTTGTCTTTGAACATCATGTTCACCAATCTTTGGTACGTTGCGCCTGCATTTTTAAAACCAAAGGGCATAGCAGTATAATAATAAATACCTGTTGGTGTCATGAAAGCAGTATCGGGATTTATGGGCTTCATGAAGTAGTAGCGCCATCACTCCACAAGTATTTGGAACCCATATTCTTCCGGATCGAGTCTTCAACCCGTTCCTTCCATCCGACAAGTCTTTTATCTGGCCGATTATTCTTTCCTTCTTCCAATTCTCCTCTTTAACCGCTTCTACTTGCGCCTCTCGGATACGTTCAAGTATACCCGAGGTCACCACAAGTTGCATTGACCTTACTCGTATTGGGACATAGTCCCCTTTTCTGCTCAGAGCATCCGCCACCACATTTGCCTTTCCGGGGTGGTAGTGTATTTCACAGTCGAAATCCTTCACCGTTTCCAACCATCGTCTCTGGCGTATATTTAACTCCTTCTGATCGAAGAAGTATTTTAAGCTTTTGTGATCGGTGAATATGGTGCACTTTACTCCATATAAATAGTGCCTCCATTTTTTAATGCAAATACCACCGCAGCCAATTCAAGATCGTGCGTGGGATATTTCTTCTCATGTATCTTCAATTGCCTCGAGGGATAAGCTATAACCTTGCCCCGTTGCATCAGAACGCATCCGAGCCCCGATAATGACGCATCTGAATAGACCACCAAGTCTTCGACCCCGTCCGGTAACGCTAATACCGGAGCTTGAGTTAACCTCTCTTTTAGCGTTTGAAACGCCCTTTGTTGTTCAACACCCCAAATGAACTTCTCCTCCTTTCGGGTTAATTTGGTTAGCGGCGACGCAATATTGGAGAAATCTTGAATGAATCTCCTATAGTATCCCGCAAGCCCTAAGAAGCTTCTAATATCCGAAGGGTTCTTCGGGGGATTCCGTTTCGACACGACCTCGATTTTTTACGGATCTACCAATACTCCATCGGCACTTATGATGTGGCCGAGAAATTGCACCTATCGTAACCAAAAGGCGCACTTAGAAAATTTCGCATACAACCTTTCTCGTCTAAGTGTCTCTAACACTTCTTGTAAATAGTGTGCATGCTCGGCTTCACTTTTCAAATATACCAAAATATCATCTATGAACACGATGACTGATTTGTCTAGCATTGGCTTGCAAACCCGGTTCATGAGATCCATGAAAGCCGCGGGTGCATTTGTCAGCCCAAATGACATCACGAGGAACTCGTAATGTCCGTATCACGTGCGAAAAGCTGTCTTCGGCACATCTTCCTCCTTGACCTTTAGTTGGTGATACCCCGATCTAAGGTCAATCTTTGAAAACTAGTTCGCACCTTGAAATTGGTCGAATAGATCATCTATCCTCGGAAGCTGGTATCGGTTCTTTACCGTGAGTTTGTTTAACTCCCGGTAATCGATACACATGCGCATGCTTCGTCTTTCTTTTTCACAAACAGTACCGGTGCGCCCCAAGGAGACACACTCGACCTCATGAATCCTTTGTCAAGCAGATCTTGAATCTGTGACATCAACTCTTGTAATTCCGACGGCGCGAGTCGGTATCGTGCTTTAGCTACGGGTTTTGCGCCCGGGATCAATTCGATTCCGAACTCCACCTCCCGCTCAGGCGGCATTCCCGGTAAATCATCCGGAAATACATCTTCAAAGTCACGTACTACGGGTACATCTCCAATCTTCGGTAATTCTTTCTCGGACTCGTTCGCGTATATCATAAACGCTTTACATCCGTGCCTCATGAGCTTATGAGCTTTCATCATTGAGCATATTATAGGATTGCGTCCCTTTTCGCCATAGATTGTAACGTGTTTTCCGCTTGGAGATGTTAGCTTTATCTCCTTACGAAAACATACGACCTTCGCGTGGTGCTGAGATAGCCAATCCATCCCAACGACTACTTGAAATTCCCCCATTGACATTGGGATTAGGTCTATCAGGTACTCTTCATCGTCAATGCTCAATTTACAGCCTCGACAAATATCACAAACTATAAAACTTTTGTTGTCCCATATTTCAACTTCTAAGGGCACAGATAATTTCGTCAATACAAATGAAGGATGTCGAATAAATCCATGCGAAATGAAGGATTTATTCGCACCCATATCAAACAATACACGTGCAGGAATTGAGTTAATTGTGAATATACCTGAGACCACACCGGGTTCTGTCTTTGCTTCGGCAGCGGTAAGTTGGAAGGACCTAGCCTTCGCCTTAGGGGCTTCTGCTGGAGATTCTTTAACGTCTCTCCTTCCAACTAAGTCCGGGCATTCGGACTTTTTGTGGCCGGGCTGATAACATTTGTAGCAAACCGAGACTTTACCCGGGTATATTGACGTCGTGTGCCCCATTTTACTACATATGGGGCACTGTTTGTCTTTGAACCGACATTCTCCCTTGTGTCCCTTTCCGCACACTTTACAACTTGGCGACCCGCCTTTAGTATCCACCTTCTTTCCTGATTTAGCAGTTCTAGCCTTCTTTGTAGGGCTTGGATTCACATCCTGTTCCCTTCGCTCGCCTCTCTCAACTTGTTTCTTCAACTCGATTTCCCGCTCCCGGGCGGTGTTGATAATATCCATGAGGGTTTCGTATTTTGACGGAGTCATAAACTCCCGGTATTCGGCACTCAGCATGTTGTAATAGTAGTATATCTTTTGCTCTTCAGTGGTGACTAACTCGTCACAGAATCTCAGCTTATCCATGAAGATGCCCGTGGTCTTGTCGATTGTTTCACCCTTTTGTCTTAGCTGGATGAATTCTTCCTTGATCCTGTTTATAACTGCTTTGGGACTATGGTGTTTAAGGAACGGCACCTTAAACTCGTCCCAAGTCATAACCCTCGCCGCTTCGGCTCCTATTTCCTTCTTTTTATTGTACCACCAATCCTTGGCTTGACCCCTCAATTGACCCGTTCCGTAAGCAACAAAGTCACCTACGTCACAATGGGTCCGTTCAAACACCCCTTCGACGTCACTTGTCCATCTTTAGCAAATTATCGGGTCAACCTCCCCGTTGTAGATTGGCGGTTTACACGCCATAAATTCCTTGTACGAACACCCTTTGCGTTCTCCCGATTTTTCTTTTATAAAGTTGACATTATCTTCCAACCTTTTGACCCGTTCTTCAACTAACGATAACACCGTGTTTTGAATTTTGTCTATGAACCCGGATAGACTACCTTCAATTGCCTTCCCCACTTCTTCGGCAATAATCTCTTTCATTTATTCGGTGCTTGTCTGCACCGGATCATCATCATTTCTTTCCGACATCTTGAAACTGAAATGTATACATTAAACGTTAAACATTTCATTTGTAACATAACTTTATTTGTTTCGGTTTAGCCAAGTTCCTAACTTGCTTTAACCGTTCACTTTTAGTGCACCTTCCGGGTTTGAGTGAATTAACACACTCTTCCCATGCACATCCATTCACATCTCGTTTCGTACACAAGGTATAATCTACTAACATAATAAGTTAATTCTTACAGGACGATCGATCAAGCTTGAACCGAACACTTTGTTGACAACCTTAAGCTCTAATTACCAACTTGTAACACCCATCCATTTATTTCATCAATTAATCATATGAAATGTGAAATTTTTAAAGAAAATATTTAACTTCAAAAACTTAGTTAGTAGACTAAGTTATACTTCATCATAGTGTTTAACATAGTCAAATAACTAGTTTCAAACATACATCATTTAGTAGTATTTACAAAACTACATAATTTAACTAGATTCATTTAGTGCGGAAGCGTTCAAAAGTTTCGTGTTCGGTTCTTGGAGCATCAACTTGATCGTCGTCCACATACTTGCAAAACCTGAAAACTAGAGATTTTTAACAAAAATTAGTATTAGAGTTCTTAGAAATATTGCTTAATCGAAATTACGTTCAAAACGGATTCGATTAGCAATGATAATGCAAGATTTAACAATTATTTATGGGCTCTACCGTATAACGATCATTATCGCTTTAAATCAACACAACTTTTATTCTATAATTCAACTATGCATATGCTAATTATCAATATTCATCCAATGTAACAAATCAAGCTACATACCTTTAGTGCACGCCCTTCAACCGCAAATCACCACCGGCTTGTCCACTCAACGCTCCGGTATCCTTTCCTATAGAGTTTAATTATATCGCGTTTAGAACTCTTTTTAATCACATATCGCATAATTGCCAAAACATCACAATTAGGCGTTTTAACTTCAAAATTCCAGTTTCGAGCCTTCTTTGAGGCATTTCAACAAACACTTTAAGGGCAGATTTTTGCATGATTACATAGCAAGTCCCTAGTTATCATTTAGCCCGAATTTCATATCAATCAACCCATTTTACATAATTGTTAGCTTCTAAAATTCTGAAGTCACTTCACAATTGTCAAATTAGACTAGAACAACATCCAATTTCCTAGTGTTTATCAAATTCTACATAACCCACTAATCACCTACAAGGGTGTTCATGGATTTTACTAAAATTACACATGATTTCAACTTCTATTTGTCTAGGGTTTACTCCTAGATACTACAATGCTCCTAATTCATCTATATATCACACATGCCTAACCAGATTTCAGATTCTCTATGTTCATGAGAATCTCAAGTACGGAATTTTCATCAAATTTTACATACCTTATGATCTCCTTGCAATGGGGATCAGTAATCTATGCTCGATTTTCATTTTGGACTTGATTTGATCCTTCAATTAGGAGATTTTAGCAAGAAACTACGGTTTTGGGGAGCTTGGGTTCGCCCCCTGCTCTGGTCGATCTACATAACACACAGACAAGTGTGTTTGTGTTTTATTTATTTTGTTTTATTAATATTAGTTTTCATTTTAACATTGTTGGCCCTCCAACTTTCATTCTTTATTTGTTTTAACCCTTAACTACTCTTAAGTCTTTATCTAACTAGGTTAGTGTCATTCCTAGTTAGTTTATCTTACTAATTTATTTGCAAATTAATTGTAATTTAAGAAACTTGTATTTTCGGGATGTTACACTTTTTGTAAAATGTTTTCGTGAGAGAACTCTAGTGATTGTAGGCTAGACTCGAGAAGGAATCCTAGTTCACTACAATCGAAGCTCTGATACCAAACTGTCACACCCTGTCTTTTGCGGAAGCGTATGATGTGTGACTGGTTTAATATCATTGCATTCAATCATAATAAACAACTACATGATCAAAACGATGTTCATGGTGAAAATTGCATTCCCCGCACCTCGGCTTAGTCCCCGAGTAAACTTTACCACCAGCCTTATTAGTGGCTCCACCTGCTTTCCTGCCATACGGCGGATTCACTTTCTTTCTATTGTTTGCTTTAGAGCTTCCATAGCTGACTTGGGTACCCATCTTTAGGTTTGAAGACTTCCTTTTCTTTTTGCCTGATGACTCCACATGAGTCTCTTTCTTGTTATCCTCAGATTCCGAAAATTTCCCGCACGTAGAGCTTCTTCAGTAAGTGTAACGCTTAAATCGATAGCCTCTGCGATAGTTGGAGGCCTTGAGGTAGTAACCAAGCTCCTAATTTGAGGTGCAAGTCCCCAAATGAATCATTCAATCCTTTTGAATTCCGGTTTGACTAAGTAGGGGACGACCCTAGACAAGTCGTGAAATCGCTGGACATATTCAGGAATCTTCGGTCCGTCCATTTTCAAATTCCAGAACTCCACCTCAAGCTTCTGGATTTCAGCCCTAGAACAGTATTTCTTTTCCATCATTTCCTTGAGCTCGTCCCAGCTCAGTGCATAAGCAGCATCTGCACCAAGGGTCTGAACCAGAAGGTTCCACCAGGAGAGTGCGCCATCCAAAAACAACCCTGAGATATAGGTAACACTCTGTTGGGGCGAACAGTTACTCATTCTTAGAATGTAGTTAGTCTTTTCTGACCAACGAACAAACGTAACAGCACCTCCTGTGCCATCAAAATTCAATGGCTTGCAGTCCAGGAATTGTTTATAGGTGCAGCAAGTTAAAGGATTATTTCCGGGAGTGCCACCGCTGTGTTCGGAGCGGAGGGTTTCATGTCGCGCAATTGCCTGTGAGATTCGTTCTTGAAGCTCAGCTTCTGTTCTTGGTAACGTACTGGTGTTTGTGTCTCGTCTGGGCGGCATTTTCTTCTGTCAAAAGGTATGAAGTAGGTTAGACAATATTCCATAATTGTCTATGAGGTACATAGTACCATAAGCAATCATGTAATCACCCAATTTCACATGTACATATAATCAATGTATAAGAGAGGAAACAATTACTGAGCCTTCACATAGGCTGGGCAACTTGGCTTATTATTGTTTGTAATAATGTATTCGAGGCTACATCGCCTTGGTCATACAAGTTTCATGAAGTGGTAGGGTGTAACGTCACTGAATCCTTCTGAATGTTATTCCTCTTCTCTTGCTTAAATATCGTTTCTCAAACGTCTCATACACTGGTAGACATGAAGTAGGCAAGACAGGTTTCCTACTGTAACACCCCAAAAATAATAAATAATAAATAAAGAAACTAACTCGGTTAATGAAAGTCATGATATAATGATAATTAGTTAAATAAAAAAGGCTAAGTTAAAAACTCTCCAAAGTGGGAGGGCTAATTGTGTAACTAGTGAATAAAAAGGGTTAATTGAGAAATTAACAAAACAAAAACACAAACACGGTTGTGTTCGTGCGAACCAGGGGAGGAAGAAAGGGGAGCCAAAAACCCTAACTGCTAGATATCAAGAAATTGAAGCCTAAATCACAAGAAAATTCGATGCATGGGTCCTCTTTTTCGAAAATCTAACCCTAACTAATGAAGTGGTGAGTTTAATTTTCTGAAATTATGATTTGTAGAATGAGGGGTTAAACCCAATCTCGATTTCTTGTGTCAAATATGATAAATCTGAGTTAGAATTGCGTTTTAGAACAAGAATCATGCTTGAATTTAGATTGTATGAAAGGTGTAGTAAAAACCCACTTTGTAAAGATTGTGTTATGAATAGGAAGCTTATGATGATTATGATTATGTGATAGTTTGATATATGATTTTGTTTGTAATACTTGAATGCTAGACAAACTGATTTAGGATGAAAAATCTATGTAAATCCGAATGAATATGAATGTTGTATGATGATAAACTAATAAGAATGTGCCTTATAGTCTTGTACCGAATACCATGATTATGATGCTTACAAGGTGTTTGATAAAATGCCTACAAAGTTTGTGTAAAATAGTTACGTTTGACAGCCTTAGATAGTCATCTTGTAAAGGCCGTATCTCATTCGTTATTAGGAGTTAGACAACGAGCCTTATATCGTTGAAAAGGTTGTTTCGCATATTACATTTCATATTTGGTCATAAGAGGCTGGTTATGAGATTTAGTGGGTCAAAACAGCATGAAAAGTTAGTAAATTCGTTTTGACAGCAAGCTGTTTGGAAGCATTTCAGCTTCTGTGCTGATTTTGTAAAAATCATATAAAATCATAGGAATGTCCGATTGTTACGATCTTTATATGCTTAGAAAGATCTCTGAGTGTAGATCATTTCATATTTGAACATGAAGAACTGAATCAGAAGATAAATGGGTTAAAATGTGTCGTGAACAGCTGCTGCGCAGAAAGTTGCTGCACATTTTTAGTATAAATATTAAGTAAAAATAGTTGTATTGTTATGCACACTTGTATGAATCATGAACTACTGATTTTAATAAATTGTTAGTAAGTTATTTGATTGTCTTAAGTGTCTAAAACACTTACCAACTAGTCTATGCATATGATTGCACCAACGGGTCGAAACGGGTTGTTGATAGAAAATAGTAGAATGGATGTGTAAAAACCAAGGTGTTAAGAAATGGTATGAAATGTTTAATGTATGAAACAAGTTGCCTAACTTAGAGAATGTTACCATTCTAAGTATGTAATTTTGAAAGAATGATGAACATGATGTAAATACATAATTATGCATGCTAGAAGCTCATGTATGACTTTTGTGATGATGGAATGATAAATTGTTAGGTTGATTAGCATTGTAGTATTATGATACATGTTGAACTCGTTAAGCGATTGACACGTGAATAGAAGTGTGATTAGTGATGCGTATGATTACGTATACTAACTATTGAATGGATGTAATGGAATGAGATAATAGGAACGTGTCAAGGAGAGCTCAAGCATAGGAGGATAACGGGTCAAGATAAGGCAAGGTGACAAATACACTTATTGGAATACTCAAGGTAAGTGATTTCTATAATCACTTCTTTAGTTGTTTAAGTAATATAATGTTTTAATTATTAAGTTCATATAAAGTTGAGGTTAAATCAATGGATTATTTTGATAAATGCACGAATGGGTCGAATAATTCATAGATGAATAACAAGCCGAATACATAAAAGTTAAGAAATTCCTTAACTCGGATGTTGGACTTCAAGATCACGTGATAGAATATTATATTACAATCATATAGGAAGAAACGTGACGCAAAACGGACGAAAAATGAGAGAGTTATGTCCGTTTCAGTAAGGATTAATGGCTAGGAAAAGTGCAGAGTTGACACGGCCGGGTGGTGAACTGACACGGCCGGGTGAAAGTTCTGTCAAAAATATTATTTATGTAATTTATGCGCCGTAGGCTTCGGTATATTATCCGTGAACTACGACGGGCCTCCCAAACATGATTTCGAGTGTTTCCTTGACGATTATAAGTTGTAAACCCAAGTCTAAGCCTCGTGTAATTTATATAAGAGTGTGATAGATGTATGTAATGAAGTTGGACATGTATTACATGTAAATGTATACAAAAATACGTACGGAACACGTAGGTATGAATACATGATTGTATGTATGATTAAATGTATATTAGGTATGTAGATGTGTATGATTGTAAGTTTGTATGTGTGCAAGTATGTGCGAATGCATGATTTGGATGCATTTGAGAATTAGCGTTACTAATAATGCCCTTGGGTTTGGAATATAAGTTGATTGGATGCATTTAAATGGTTAACGTCCTTTTTATGAAGATGTAGTAAATGAATATGTTGAGATTACGGGTTTGGCTAACCAAGTTATTATTGAGTATGTTTGAAAGTGCAGGTTATGAATGTCGGACTTTCGAAGTGTTGATATAATAATGAAACGGTTGAATGTTGAAAGGATAATCGGATTGAAGTAACTTATGCGGTTAGAATATGCTATGGACGTTTTAGTTTATACAATATTATATGTTTGGTCGTCACCATCTACTAACAGGTTAGTTGTATGAGAGTATATGTCATACCCATTTAATTGGGTAATCGAATGCGTAAGAGAAATGAAAGTAAGCACACGAATGGAACTAAAATGACGGTTTTATAAGCAAACAAGTATAATGACTAACTTTTTAAAGCTTTGTTGTTGAATGTAGGTAATTCCTCAATTTTGGCGACTTGGAGAATCGGAGCGAGCGCGTGTTCGTGTTATGCGATACCAAACGCTTCCGCTAGCTTGTTCAAATGTTTTTGATCCAAAATTTGTTGTATTGGTATTTAGTAGTATCTTGTTGAACGAATTGTAGAATTGTATCTAGTTTGTTTATGTTTAAAACAGGGGTAAGCTCGTTTTATGGACGGGTCATGCCCGATTTTTTTGTTAAATTATAGTTTGATAATATCACATTTAGGAAGGTGAAATTTTGGGCGTAACAAGTTGGTATCAGAGCCTAGGTTTGAGGGATTCGAGCAAGAGTATCAGTGCTTGAACTCAAACCGATGGCTCGTGCAAAAGTGTGCTCGCTCCGAGATCGCCAATGAGGTAAAATTTTAAATTTTTGATTAATATAAGTATGTATAGTGTGTTACGGTATAAGTTTTAAGGTTCAAGTAGGTTATGGGTGATAAGGCGTGTAAAATAAGAAGTCCCGGGACCCGTGTAGCTGAAAACGGACCCGGTAAATGGTCGGAACACTCAAAAGAAATTCAGCAGCGTTTCAGCAAACGGGAGGCCGTCGCCGACGGGCTCCTGGCCGTCGCCGACGCCCCCTTAGTCCCGACGCCCTAAGTGTCTGCCGACGGGCAAAAGTGGCCGAAGCCACATTCCAGGACCCGCCGCCGACGGGTGTAAGGCCGTCGCCGACGGCTTGTGGAGTAACAATCTGCTAAAAAATTTTATTTGAGTATTATTTTCGCGTTTCGAGTTACCGGGTTGTCCGAAGGCCCATTCGAATGTTTATGTAGGGTCCAAATAATGCCTAATAAGATGTATCTAACCACAATTAGTGGTTACGATGGAAAGAAACTTGTAAAGGCCTTGTTTTCGTACTTTGAGTTTCTAAATTGTCTAAAAGCTTAATGAATGTTCGTGTAAGATCTATATAAGGCCTAGTACGACATATGTGACCACGATTAGTGGATAAGATAGACGGAATATGCTAATCATTTATTTATATGCTATTTATAAGGCCAAGAGCACGCGGGTTATGTGAAAGGTAAGCGCAACTGTTCGGAAGGAATGATCCGTGAATGCGGTCTAGGACCGGCATCAAGGCAAGTAATAAGACGAATTGACCCCTGGTACGTATACTCAACGCGTTGATGTATGAAATAGTATAATTAGGCAAGTGAAAGAAAAATCTAAATGAATATAACAACGACATGGTAAAGGAGTTTTAAAAATGTAACACGTGCCGAAACTTAATTCTTCGGGCATAATGTGGCGATTACGCGAAGACACGAAACTAGTACGTGGATTGTGTACCTGGCCACTACACAAGAAACGTATGACGTTCATGAGACCGCGATAATTGTTACATGTATGTCCGTTAGAATTGGGTAGCAGGTGGGCGTACGGGTGAAATGAGTAGTAAGACTCTCGGGAGATTGAGAGTACTACGTAAGAGTACAAAATGCAAGTGATAAGAATAAAATGTTGAATCCGTAAGAAGTACGGACCAACAATGTATGAATGCAATGCTTGAATCCGCGAGACGGATTCAAGGAATGAAAGATATGAATGCAATGCTTGAATCCGCGAGACGGATTCAAGGAATGAAAGATATGAATGCAATGCTTGAATCCGCGAGACGGATTCAAGGAATGAAAGATATGAATGCAATGCTTGAATCCGCGAGACGGATTCAAGGAACGAAAGATACGAATGCAATGCTTGAATCCGCGAGACGGATTCAAGGAACGAAAGATACGAATGCAATGCTTGAATCCGCGAGACGGATTCAAGGAATGAAAGATACGAATGCAATGCTTGAATCCGCGAGACGGATTCAAGAAATGAAAGGCATGAATGCAATGTTCAAATCCGCGAAGCGGACTTAAGGTTTAAAAAGGCGAAAACTAGTCTACATAAGAAGAGTCAATAGTTTGACCATGATTGCGTCAAACAAGTCATATAAGTAAATGTAAAGCAAATGAACAAAGGAATGACAAGAATGAAGTTATTCGAATGTGAAGTAATTACGTACCAAACAAATAAATGTTCCTTAAGTGATGTGATTCAGTTAATGCTTGAACTTCTATATATATATATATATATATATATATATATATATATATATATATATATATATATATATGAATATATTTATGCAAATGCGTTTTGTACAAGAATGGTCGAAAGGACAAATGGGTCATACGGGTCAGATGGCGATCGCCATTTGAACTCGGTAGCTAATGTTTTGGTTGTTAAGTTTTATACTCATAAGTAAACTTGATGAATAGACGCGCAATGTCACTAACCGGAAAGGAATGATTACCGTAAAGTATGGATAATGAATCAATGGAATTTACTTCCGTCAGGTACGTATAAAAAGGGTTGTAACTTTAGTATGAGGTTATGACTCGACTAGAGAAGGATGCGTCAGAATAGAATATGTGTATACAAAACCGTAATGAAAAATGTGAAGTGAACTTCTAAATGTTCGTAATGATCATCGAGTGGTATTGAACCTGAATGCTCATAACTGTGGAAATTCTGATAGAATATAAGAGACAAGTATCGTTAAGAAATGCTAACTTTGTTGCTCGGCTTGTTGGCCATGTTCATTTGAACAAGATATTGTAGGAAAGATACGCATGGCACGTATAACAATAGTAACCATGGAAATGAATAAAATAATGATGACTAGGGATTGGTTATCGCAAGAAAATTTAAAATCTTGATAAGTATGAACAATACGTTAGGATGCTAGTTTCAAATTGTGGACTATGGGATGTGTGATTAGTCAATTTCTCACAACATTCTTATGTAAGTCGTCCAATGTAACTTGAATGAGTGGATGAACGAAGAATAAGACTAGACGGGTTGTAGAAGAAAAGAAAGAGGTTTCGGGGACGAAACCTTCTTTAAGGGGGGTAGACTTGTAACACCCCAAAAATAATAAATAATAAATAAAGAAATTAACTCGGTTAATGAAAGTCATGATATAATGATAATTAGTTAAATAAAAAAGGCTAAGTTAAAAACTCTCCAAAGTGGGAGGGCTAATTGTGTAACTAGTGAATAAAAAGGGTTAATTGAGAAATTAACAAAACAGAAACACAAACACGGTTGTGTTCGTGCGAACCAGGGGAGGAAGAAAGGGGAGCCAAAAACCCTAACTGCTAGATATCAAGAAATTGAAGCCTAAATCACAAGAAAATTCGATGCATGGGTCCTCTTTTTCGAAAATCTAACCCTAACTAATGAAGTGGTGAGTTTAATTTTCTGAAATTATGATTTGTAGAATGAGGGGTTAAACCCAATCTCGATTTCTTGTGTCAAATATGATAAATCTGAGTTAGAATTGCGTTTTAGAACAAGAATCATGCTTGAATTTAGATTGTATGAAAGGTGTAGTAAAAACCCACTTTGTAAAGATTGTGTTATGAATAGGAAGCTTATGATGATTATGATTATGTGATAGTTTGATATATGATTTTGTTTGTAATACTTGAATGCTAGACAAACTGATTTAGGATGAAAAATCTATGTAAATCCGAATGAATATGAATGTTGTATGATGATAAACTAATAAGAATGTGCCTTATAGTCTTGTACCGAATACCATGATTATGATGCTTACAAGGTGTTTGATAAAATGCCTACAAAGTTTGTGTAAAATAGTTACGTTTGACAGCCTTAGATAGTCATCTTGTAAAGGCCGTATCTCATTCGTTATTAGGAGTTAGACAACGAGCCTTATATCGTTGAAAAGGTTGTTTCGCATATTACATTTCATATTTGGTCATAAGAGGCTGGTTATGAGATTTAGTGGGTCAAAACAGCATGAAAAGTTAGTAAATTCGTTTTGACAGCAAGCTGTTTGGAAGCATTTCAGCTTCTGTGCTGATTTTGTAAAAATCATATAAAATCATAGGAATGTCCGATTGTTACGATCTTTATATGCTTAGAAAGATCTCTGAGTGTAGATCATTTCATATTTGAACATGAAGAACTGAATCAGAAGATAAATGGGTTAAAATGTGTCGTGAACAGCTGCTGCGCAGAAAGTTGCTGCACATTTTTAGTATAAATATTAAGTAAAAATAGTTGTATTGTTATGCACACTTGTATGAATCATGAACTACTGATTTTAATAAATTGTTAGTAAGTTATTTGATTGTCTTAAGTGTCTAAAACACTTACCAACTAGTCTATGCATATGATTGCACCAACGGGTCGAAACGGGTTGTTGATAGAAAATAGTAGAATGGATGTGTAAAAACCAAGGTGTTAAGAAATGGTATGAAATGTTTAATGTATGAAACAAGTTGCCTAACTTAGAGAATGTTACCATTCTAAGTATGTAATTTTGAAAGAATGATGAACATGATGTAAATACATAATTATGCATGCTAGAAGCTCATGTATGACTTTTGTGATGATGGAATGATAAATTGTTAGGTTGATTAGCATTGTAGTATTATGATACATGTTGAACTCGTTAAGCGATTGACACGTGAATAGAAGTGTGATTAGTGATGCGTATGATTACGTATACTAACTATTGAATGGATGTAATGGAATGAGATAATAGGAACGTGTCAAGGAGAGCTCAAGCATAGGAGGATAACGGGTCAAGATAAGGCAAGGTGACAAATACACTTATTGGAATACTCAAGGTAAGTGATTTCTATAATCACTTCTTTAGTTGTTTAAGTAATATAATGTTTTAATTATTAAGTTCATATAAAGTTGAGGTTAAATCAATGGATTATTTTGATAAATGCACGAATGGGTCGAATAATTCATAGATGAATAACAAGCCGAATACATATAAGTTAAGAAATTCCTTAACTCGGATGTTGGACTTCAAGATCACGTGATAGAATATTATATTACAATCATATAGGAAGAAACATGACGCAAAACGGACGAAAAATGAGAGAGTTATGTCCGTTTCAGTAAGGATTAATGGCTAGGAAAAGTGCAGAGTTGACACGGCCGGGTGGTGAACTGACACGGCCGGGTGAAAGTTCTGTCAAAAATATTATTTATGTAATTTATGCGCCGTAGGCTTCGGTATATTATCCGTGAACTACGACGGGCCTCCCAAACATGATTTCGAGTGTTTCCTTGACGATTATAAGTTGTAAACCCAAGTCTAAGCCTCGTGTAATTTATATAAGAGTGTGATAGATGTATGTAATGAAGTTGGACATGTATTACATGTAAATGTATACAAAAATACGTACGGAACACGTAGGTATGAATACATGATTGTATGTATGATTAAATGTATATTAGGTATGTAGATGTGTATGATTGTAAGTTTGTATGTGTGCAAGTATGTGCGAATGCATGATTTGGATGCATTTGAGAATTAGCGTTACTAATAATGCCCTTGGGTTTGGAATATAAGTTGATTGGATGCATTTAAATGGTTAACGTCCTTTTTATGAAGATGTAGTAAATGAATATGTTGAGATTACGGGTTTGGCTAACCAAGTTATTATTGAGTATGTTTGAAAGTGCACGTAGAGCTTCTTCAGTAAGTGTAACGCTTAAATCGATAGCCTCTGCGATAGTTGGAGGCCTTGAGGTAGTAACCAAGCTCCTAATTTGAGGTGCAAGTCCCCAAATGAATCATTCAATCCTTTTGAATTCCGGTTTGACTAAGTAGGGGACGACCCTAGACAAGTCGTGAAATCGCTGGACATATTCAGGAATCTTCGGTCCGTCCATTTTCAAATTCCAGAACTCCACCTCAAGCTTCTGGATTTCAGCCCTAGAACAGTATTTCTTTTCCATCATTTCCTTGAGCTCGTCCCAGCTCAGTGCATAAGCAGCATCTGCACCAAGGGTCTGAACCAGAAGGTTCCACCAGGAGAGTGCGCCATCCAAAAACAACCCTGAGATATAGGTAACACTCTGTTGGGGCGAACAGTTACTCATTCTTAGAATGTAGTTAGTCTTTTCTGACCAACGAACAAACGTAACAGCACCTCCTGTGCCATCAAAATTCAATGGCTTGCAGTCCAGGAATTGTTTATAGGTGCAGCAAGTTAAAGGATTATTTCCGGGAGTGCCACCGCTGTGTTCGGAGCGGAGGGTTTCATGTCGCGCAATTGCCTGTGAGATTCGTTCTTGAAGCTCAGCTTCTGTTCTTGGTAACGTACTGGTGTTTGTGTCTCGTCTGGGCGGCATTTTCTTCTGTCAAAAGGTATGAAGTAGGTTAGACAATATTCCATAATTGTCTATGAGGTACATAGTACCATAAGCAATCATGTAATCACCCAATTTCACATGTACATATAATCAATGTATAAGAGAGGAAACAATTACTGAGCCTTCACATAGGCTGGGCAACTTGGCTTATTATTGTTTGTAATAATGTATTCGAGGCTACATCGCCTTGGTCATACAAGTTTCATGAAGTGGTAGGGTGTAACGTCACTGAATCCTTCTGAATGTTATTCCTCTTCTCTTGCTTAAATATCGTTTCTCAAACGTCTCATACACTGGTAGACATGAAGTAGGCAAGACAGGTTTCCTACTGTAACACCCCAAAAATAATAAATAATAAATAAAGAAACTAACTCGGTTAATGAAAGTCATGATATAATGATAATTAGTTAAATAAAAAAGGCTAAGTTAAAAACTCTCCAAAGTGGGAGGGCTAATTGTGTAACTAGTGAATAAAAAGGGTTAATTGAGAAATTAACAAAACAAAAACACAAACACGGTTGTGTTCGTGCGAACCAGGGGAGGAAGAAAGGGGAGCCAAAAACCCTAACTGCTAGATATCAAGAAATTGAAGCCTAAATCACAAGAAAATTCGATGCATGGGTCCTCTTTTTCGAAAATCTAACCCTAACTAATGAAGTGGTGAGTTTAATTTTCTGAAATTATGATTTGTAGAATGAGGGGTTAAACCCAATCTCGATTTCTTGTGTCAAATATGATAAATCTGAGTTAGAATTGCGTTTTAGAACAAGAATCATGCTTGAATTTAGATTGTATGAAAGGTGTAGTAAAAACCCACTTTGTAAAGATTGTGTTATGAATAGGAAGCTTATGATGATTATGATTATGTGATAGTTTGATATATGATTTTGTTTGTAATACTTGAATGCTAGACAAACTGATTTAGGATGAAAAATCTATGTAAATCCGAATGAATATGAATGTTGTATGATGATAAACTAATAAGAATGTGCCTTATAGTCTTGTACCGAATACCATGATTATGATGCTTACAAGGTGTTTGATAAAATGCCTACAAAGTTTGTGTAAAATAGTTACGTTTGACAGCCTTAGATAGTCATCTTGTAAAGGCCGTATCTCATTCGTTATTAGGAGTTAGACAACGAGCCTTATATCGTTGAAAAGGTTGTTTCGCATATTACATTTCATATTTGGTCATAAGAGGCTGGTTATGAGATTTAGTGGGTCAAAACAGCATGAAAAGTTAGTAAATTCGTTTTGACAGCAAGCTGTTTGGAAGCATTTCAGCTTCTGTGCTGATTTTGTAAAAATCATATAAAATCATAGGAATGTCCGATTGTTACGATCTTTATATGCTTAGAAAGATCTCTGAGTGTAGATCATTTCATATTTGAACATGAAGAACTGAATCAGAAGATAAATGGGTTAAAATGTGTCGTGAACAGCTGCTGCGCAGAAAGTTGCTGCACATTTTTAGTATAAATATTAAGTAAAAATAGTTGTATTGTTATGCACACTTGTATGAATCATGAACTACTGATTTTAATAAATTGTTAGTAAGTTATTTGATTGTCTTAAGTGTCTAAAACACTTACCAACTAGTCTATGCATATGATTGCACCAACGGGTCGAAACGGGTTGTTGATAGAAAATAGTAGAATGGATGTGTAAAAACCAAGGTGTTAAGAAATGGTATGAAATGTTTAATGTATGAAACAAGTTGCCTAACTTAGAGAATGTTACCATTCTAAGTATGTAATTTTGAAAGAATGATGAACATGATGTAAATACATAATTATGCATGCTAGAAGCTCATGTATGACTTTTGTGATGATGGAATGATAAATTGTTAGGTTGATTAGCATTGTAGTATTATGATACATGTTGAACTCGTTAAGCGATTGACACGTGAATAGAAGTGTGATTAGTGATGCGTATGATTACGTATACTAACTATTGAATGGATGTAATGGAATGAGATAATAGGAACGTGTCAAGGAGAGCTCAAGCATAGGAGGATAACGGGTCAAGATAAGGCAAGGTGACAAATACACTTATTGGAATACTCAAGGTAAGTGATTTCTATAATCACTTCTTTAGTTGTTTAAGTAATATAATGTTTTAATTATTAAGTTCATATAAAGTTGAGGTTAAATCAATGGATTATTTTGATAAATGCACGAATGGGTCGAATAATTCATAGATGAATAACAAGCCGAATACATATAAGTTAAGAAATTCCTTAACTCGGATGTTGGACTTCAAGATCACGTGATAGAATATTATATTACAATCATATAGGAAGAAACATGACGCAAAACGGACGAAAAATGAGAGAGTTATGTCCGTTTCAGTAAGGATTAATGGCTAGGAAAAGTGCAGAGTTGACACGGCCGGGTGGTGAACTGACACGGCCGGGTGAAAGTTCTGTCAAAAATATTATTTATGTAATTTATGCGCCGTAGGCTTCGGTATATTATCCGTGAACTACGACGGGCCTCCCAAACATGATTTCGAGTGTTTCCTTGACGATTATAAGTTGTAAACCCAAGTCTAAGCCTCGTGTAATTTATATAAGAGTGTGATAGATGTATGTAATGAAGTTGGACATGTATTACATGTAAATGTATACAAAAATACGTACGGAACACGTAGGTATGAATACATGATTGTATGTATGATTAAATGTATATTAGGTATGTAGATGTGTATGATTGTAAGTTTGTATGTGTGCAAGTATGTGCGAATGCATGATTTGGATGCATTTGAGAATTAGCGTTACTAATAATGCCCTTGGGTTTGGAATATAAGTTGATTGGATGCATTTAAATGGTTAACGTCCTTTTTATGAAGATGTAGTAAATGAATATGTTGAGATTACGGGTTTGGTTAACCAAGTTATTATTGAGTATGTTTGAAAGTGCAGGTTATGAATGTCGGACTTTCGAAGTGTTGATATAATAATGAAACGGTTGAATGTTGAAAGGATAATCGGATTGAAGTAACTTATGCGGTTAGAATATGCTATGGACGTTTTAGTTTATACAATATTATATGTTTGGTCGTCACCATCTACTAACAGGTTAGTTGTATGAGAGTATATGTCATACCCATTTAATTGGGTAATCGAATGCGTAAGAGAAATGAAAGTAAGAACACGAATGGAACTAAAATGACGGTTTTATAAGCAAACAAGTATAATGACTAACTTTTTAAAGCTTTGTTGTTGAATGTAGGTAATTCCTCAATTTTGGCGACTTGGAGAATCGGAGCGAGCGCGTGTTCGTGTTATGCGATACCAAACGCTTCCGCTAGCTTGTTCAAATGTTTTTGATCCAAAATTTGTTGTATTGGTATTTAGTAGTATCTTGTTGAACGAATTGTAGAATTGTATCTAGTTTGTTTATGTTTAAAACAGGGGTAAGCTCGTTTTATGGACGGGTCATGCCCGATTTTTTTGTTAAATTATAGTTTGATAATATCACATTTAGGAAGGTGAAATTTTGGGCGTAACACCTACTTTATAAAGTGCTAAAGCACTGATCTAGGTATTGTCCTACCATTCGAAGGTGTGAACACCTAGAGTTTATTTTTGGAGGGATGGTGATCTTTAGCTTAACCCGCAGAGTCCACCAGGATTTCCATGCACTACAAGTTGTTATTACATGGCCCCCCGTAATAATAAATTGTCTTGCACAGTTACCCCAATTTCCTCTCGTCCAAGCAGATGATCATTCAAGGAGGGGACACTACTGTCCTTATACCTCTGTCATGAGAAGAACCATTGCGATGGTCCATGCGCTAACACTCGTTATCGTTACGTGCGTATAGGCACGATGATAGGAATAAAGAGAATTCCTAGTAGTTGGAGGGGCACCTTTGAGATGAATACTTCATCTTCTTTTTCTGGTCAAGTATGTCGTCTACCTTGCTTCACATAAGCCGCAGGGACCTCGTCCCGTTGATTAAGAATTCGTTCAAGGTTACCGCCTCTGCCTCGTCATCATCACCGTAGTCAGACACCCTCACGATCGAGAGGGAAGAGCAGCCGTCTCCCACGGAAGCAAGCTCAGAATCTTGTCTGGTAATCACTCTAGCTATGAGCTTTGCAATGAACGTGAGGTCGATAGCTTCATGGTGCGAGTTACGTATAGTAATAGGAGTTGGAGTCGAAGGTATCTTGTTCACGTCAATAATTATTCCGTACACTTATTAGTATGTATTCACGTCAATATTTATTCCGTACACTTATTCGTATGTATGTATTGATAAACAAACATGTTACTTAGCATAAACAGGCATTTTGATCATATCACGTATAACTCTAGTTTTAGGGGGGGTCATTTTTCTAGTTGTCGATTCACGACAGAAACACTAATTGGTACTAGTTATCACCAAGAGTGTACTTTATTTTTGGCAAATCTATCTCGTGTAGACTATGCCTTAATTGGCACCTTATCTTGAGGGTATTCCCTACTAATGTCCTTGCCTTGTCTCTTTTTGAAAAGTGTTTGACTCGTGGATCTTGACGCTTATGTGAATGCAATGACAACCTTTTTGTAACACCCATCCATTTATTTCATTAATTAATCGTATGAAATGTGAAATTTTTAAAGAAAATATTTAACTACAAAAACTTAGTTAGTAGACTAAGTTATACTTCATCATAGTGTTTAACATAGTCAAATAACTAGTTTCAAACATACATCATTTAGTAGTATTTACAAAACTACATAATTTAACTAGATTCATTTAGTGCGGAAGCGTTCAAAAGTTTCGTGTTCGGTTCTTGGAGCATCAACTTGATCGTCGTCCACATACTTGCAAAACCTGAAAACTAGAGATTTTTAACAAAAATTAGTATTAGAGTTCTTAGAAATATTGCTTAATCGAAACTACGTTCAAAACGGATTCGATAAGCTATGATATGCAAGATTTAACAATTATTTCTGGGCTCTACCATAACTAACGGTATCTGCCGTAAGTTACGGTAGACGCTGGAAAATCTTGGTCTGCCGTAAGGCAGTAGAGAACTACCGTAGCCCTTTTGTCTCCACCGTAAGTTACGGTAGAGACCGTAACTTACGGTAGTCCCTGTAAGTTTTTGTTTTGTCTGATTTTGTTTATTTCACCCCAAACCCAAATCTTGGATTTCTCATTTTTAACGCCCACGCTCCCATCACCGGTTTGCGTGTTTAGTATTTCGCTACCCATCACTCGGGCTCAAAATCTACAAGTAAGTTACTACCGTTATTCGATCCATACCTTCTCTTGGTGACCCGTTTAGTTCACCCTTATGGACTTCATTATTCTAACAAACCAACACTCTAAATCCTCATATTCTAATATGTCATTTATTAACAATCACAAATGACCATTTTACCATATTACAAGTATTAGCCACACATTACTTGATTATTCGACCCATTTGGCTCATCTACGGAATCCTCCATTATGATGACTACCAACGAGACTTAACCAATTCTTGAACTATTTTTCAGTATAACGATCATTATCGCTTTAAATCAACACAACTTTTATTCTATAATTCAACTACGCATATGCTAATTATCAATATTCATCCAATGTTACAAATCAAGTTACATACCTTTAGTGCACGCCCTTCAACCGCAAATCACCACCGGCTAGTCCACTCGACGCTCCGGTATCCTTTCCTATAGAGTTCAATTATATCGCGTTTAGAACTCTTTTTGATCACATATCGCATAATTAACAAAACATCACAATTAGGCGTTTTAACTTCAAAATTCCAGTTTCGAGCCTTCTTTGAGGCATTTCAACAAACACTTTATGGGCAGATTTTTGCATGATTACATAGCATGTCCCTAGTTATCATTTAGCCTGAATTTCATATCAATCAACCCATTTTACATAATTGTTAGCTTCTAAAATTCTGAAGTCACTTCACAATTGTCAAATTACACTAGAACAACATCCAATTTCCTAGTGTTTATCAAATTCTACATAACCCACTAATCACCTACAAGGGTGTTCATGGATTTTACTAAAATTACACATGATTTCAACTTGTATTTGTCTAGGGTTTACTCCTAGACACTACAATGCTCCTAATTCATCTATATATCACACATGCATAACCAGATTTCAGATTCTCTATGTTCATGAGAATTTCAAGTAGGGAATTTTCATCAAATTTTACATACCTTATGATCTCCTTGCAATGGGGATCAGTAATCTATGCTCGATTTTCGTTTTGGACTTGATTTGATCCTTCAATTAGGAGATTTTAGCAAGAAACTAGGGTTTTGGGGAGCTTGGGTTTGCCCCCTGCTCTGGTCGATCTACACAACACACAGACAAGTGTGTTTGTGTTTTATTTATTTTGTTTTATTAATATTAGTTTTCATTTTAACACTTTTGGCCCTCCAACTTTCATTCTTTATTTGTTTCAACCCTTAACTACTCTTAAGTCTTTATCTAACTAGGTTAGTGTCATTCCTAGTTAGTTTATCTTACTAATTTATTTGCAACTTAATTGCAATTTAAGAAATTTGTATTTTCGGGATGTTACACTTTTTGTAAAATGTTTTCGTGAGAGAACTCTAGTGATTGTAGTCTAGACTCGAGAATGAATCCTAGTTCACTACAATCGATGCTCTGATACCAAACTGTCACACCCTGTCTTTTGCGGAAGCGTTTGATGTGTGACTGGTTTAATATCATTGCATTCAATCATAATAAACAACTACATGATCAAAACGATGTTCATCCATTCATAAAATTTATGTATTATAAACATTGTTTATTCAAGTTTTTAAAACACAACCTTCGACTAGGTTACAAACCAACAAAAGTGGATGACATCTAAACTTCTAGTTACGACACCCGCGTCCAAGATCCATCCTGTTACCTGAAATACATGTAATTTTGGAAAACATCAACAAAAAGTTGAGCGAGTTCATGCGTCTTGTTTGTGTAATGTAATTCTTGTAAACTTTAAGAGACTTCTTTGTAAACAGGTATGGAAAGCGTGTATGAACATGCATGTTTTACAAGGTCTTTAAGACATAGGGAGCACTCGTAATGGCTCCTTTAAGGCATGTGAGGACATAGGGAGCACTCGTTATGGCTCGTAGGGAGCACTCGTAATGGCTCATAGGGAGCACTCGTAATGGCTCATACCCTTGTCGATTTTGCTCGACTGTGTCAATTTACCTTGACTGTGTTGATTACCCTCGACTGTCCAATTAACCTCGACTGGTCGATTTACCTCGACTGGGATTCCGAAGCACTATTAGGTACTAGTTGTGACCATGAGTGGGGTTTGGCCGTACCCGTTAGATCTAACCCTCGTCCCTAATTATGTATTTACAACTTGGTACTAGTTTTCACCAAGAATTCATGGTATTTAAATATTAAGTCTAAGCTCACATGATCTAGTATTTCATAGGCATTTCATACCGTTTAAGCATTCATAACATGTATTTCACCCCCGAGAGTTATAAAACCAAAAACAGTTAAAGAAAAGGGGGAGCATGAACTCACTGTTTTGCGTCTTCAATACTCGTAACTGAAATCTCGTCAGCAAACACGACTACCTACAATGTGCTAGGGTCTATTAGACGAGCGGGCCGTGCCTTGCCTTAGTATTCATGTTTTGAGTTACGTTTTCTTTATGTCTTTACATCATCCAGAGTTATAATACTTTTCAAGTATTTGTTTTCGTGTTTCCTTCCCAAGGATGGGAATATTTCATACATGTTTCTCGTATCCTTGTATTTGTAGTTTCCAAAATAATATATTTTCACTTAGAAAATATACGTAGACTTGTTTTGTCCAAAATAATGTATCGTCAAGGAAATATATATTTTCCCTTCAAAAATCCAATATTTTCTAAATATTCTAAGAAAATATATTTTTACTTCCAAAAGTAATATATTTCCTCTTTGTTGAAAATATGATATACTTTGTAATAATAAAAATCATACTTTAGTTTCTTTTGTATCCAAAATAATATCTACCAAAAATATATTATAGCGGTACTTCTCGGAGTATTTCGTAAGTTACGTTATTGCGTTCGGTTTTACAATATCAAGTGTGTAACTTATATATTTCATTCCATGTAATTTTGGTATTATTTTGGTGTCGTAAATTCTTGGTATTTGTGAGTTATATTATTTTAAATCCTAAAATAATACAACTACTTCACATAATCACACACAATGTTTTTAATGTAAATATATATTCTAAATACATATTTACCCATCTTTATTTGTAAGAACCAACCTCCGATACTTTGTATTTTTGTAACAAAATTTATGGCGAGATTTATATTTGAAAAAAAAGCATAGCTTAAAATACACTAGTAAACACTTGTCTAGAAAATATTTTCTAAGTGTTGGAATTTTTGGAAAATTTCGCCATAGTTTCCTTTGTAAATGGAGGTGTCCATGCTATTTAGCATATCATTTTCTTTTCCAAAAACCATTCAAACAATCAACAATCACACTCTAAACAATATTTCACTTATCAAGTGTATAAACTATATACTTTACTTAATAACATGAACTTGATATTTCACGAAAACACGTAGTAACTTGGTAGAGTATTTAGTAGATTTAGTTACCCTCCAAAGTGTGTTTACTTCTTTTAAAATCTCATTCTTGAAGAGTTTTGGTGTTTACAACTTGTAAACATAATTTGCACAAATGTTTATTTATTCAACCTTCTTGTTTCTCTAGTGTTTATACACTTGTTTTGTCACTAAAAATAGTGTAGTTTTAATAAAGTCATGGTCTTCTAAAAATCATCTTTTTAAACTTGGTTTTTCTTGGAAAATCATACACAAGTCTTAGGTTCACAAGTTTACTAGTTCACTTGTTTTATTACTTTGCAAGAAAATCATTTCTCTTTCAAGTTCATGTTTAGTCTAGAAGATGTAAACACATAACCACCTCTCATCTTGTTAGATCATGTCTTTAATCATACTCTAACAAGTTCCATATGATGATCATTCATCATATTATCAATAAATCAACATGTAATCAACAAAATATTCAAAACAATTTCATTTTAACAATATTTCATTTTATGTTAGCTTTTTGTTCAATCTTCAAGTGTATGATCTTTAATGTTCACATGATTTTCAACATGTTATATCCTTTAACCACTAAAACATGAAGTAACAAGAGTTTTCAAGAAGCTTACAACTATCTTAAAGCTAGGGAAGAACACAAGTGAAAATGTGGTGGATAAAAGCACTCAAGAGAGGTCCTTCAAGTTCCGCGAGCATCGAGCCTCCTAAATCACCTTGTATCACCTTGGGATACACTTGGATTGCTTGAATGATGGTCGAAAATGGAGGTGGTGGGGTGATGGGGTGTGGCCGTGAGGTGGGGTGGTGATGGAGGTTCTTTGTGTTTGTTAAGAGATGTTGGAGAAGATGGCTACTTATATTTCATAATTCCTTTGTCCAATGGTCCTTATGTCTCCTATAGTACACTACACATCTTATGCAAGATTTTGGGAAGATTTAATGGGATTTAGTAGATCTTTTAAAAGATTAAGGTGTGGCCCTAAATGTGACCGTGAATTAGTATGGGGGGGGGTTAAATGTAATATTTGAACCAATGTAGTTACCTTGTAATCAATTTCCATGTCTCTAGTTAGTGTAATTAGTTACTAGATATTTTAGTGGGTGTTAGGGTGTTCGGGGATCATGACTAGCTCAGGAAAATAAAAGCAATGCTTTTTGCAATATTTTAGTGTTCCGGGTAATGTCCGGTTGTTCGGTTAGATACCGGTTCGTTAAAGTGTCAAGTTATTCCGTTTAGTGTTCATTAAGCACCCTTTTGTGACACTTTTAATCCCCGACACTTAGGAAAGTATTTAGGACCAATAAACCACTTTTCTGCATTATATTTTGGAGTTTAAATGCTGAAAATAGCTGAATTTTGGTTATTTTCTGCAGAATTCTGCACTTTTAGTGTGTTTTAGGCACTTTCCGGCACTTTATCTATCACCTAGATAAGCAGTTTTGTAATCCTTACTTTCCTACACACTATACTAGTGTATACTTGGTCTCTGGCTCATACTGGGCTTCAAAACACTGTCTGTCTATGTACTGAACTTCGTCAGCATTTTTTGTTTGTCTGGTATTGGTGCCAATTCTGTTATATGCATCATTTGAACTATCTCGTGCTGCATGTAGCAACGAATAAAGTCTTGCAGCATGAAATGCCATTGTATGTATATAACAGTAATAAAAAATTCATTTGTCGTGTAAACTAGATCATGCATAATTATTTAAGCACAGATTACTGTTCAATTAGTGTACGGAATGTACGGAAAGGTGACGGTTGTCACACCGCATCTTTAATTGCTATGTTGCATTAGGCTTGGTTGAGGATTTCATCGAGGATGAGTAACACTCCTTTGCTTCCTGCTGATCACTATCCACCTTGACAACCCCCCAAGGTGTAGGAATCTTGATGCATTGATGATAGGTTGACGACACAACTTTCATATCATGGATCCACGGCCTACCCAATATAATATTATAGCAGGATAAGGAGTCCATCACACAAAAGTGTTGCATTGAGTTGACCCCTTCAACATATACTGGTAACTTTATCTCTCCCATTGTATTCCTAGCCTCTCCACTGAACCCAACAAGTACAGTGGACTTTCAAGTGATATCCATTGGAGATACATTCATCCTCTTCAACGTCTCTAGTTGGATTATGTTGACGGAGCTGCCATTATCCACCAGTATCCTGCGTACAAAATGGTTAGCCACATATAACGTTATTACCAGAGCATCATGGTGAGGATCCTGGACAGTATCCCTGTCATCACTGTCGAACGTGATCACTTTATCAGTCGTGAGGGTCGTCATCCTGGTTGGCTTATCTCCTCTTTCGGCCTTAGCCTCCTTTGCATGTCTCTTGGCCGCAGAATATGAAGTCCCACAAATGTCGGATCCTCCTGAAATAAAGTTAATTATCTTGGCATCCGCAGGAGGTGACGCCGCTCGTTCAGGATCTTTCTCAGTATCCTGACCCTTATTCTTCTTTCTTCCCAAGAGATCCTTCAGATATCCCTTGCTCAGGAGATAGCTTATTTCTTTCCTCAGAGCAATACAATCCTCGGTAACATGTCCGAAATCTTCATGGAAGGCACACTATTTGGACTTATCCTTCCAATCAACTTTTTGTTGATTCTTCCGGGGCCACCTAGCTTTGTCTCCTAAACCCTGCATAGCATACATCAGTTCAGGTATTTTAACAGAAAAACAATATTCAGATAATTCAGGATACACCTCAGGATCCTCGTCTTCAATAGCATTCACTTTCTTGCTGTCATTTCTGCCATATGGCTTGGAGCGATATGGTTTGTACGAGGATTCTGATTTTCTATTGGTTGACTCATAGGTTGTGGATGAATTCATCCTTTCTTGCATATTTTTGTCATCCTCCAGTCGAATATATCTTAAAGCCCTGTTCCAAGCTTCATCCAGGTTCCTGCATGGGTTCATTACAAGATCTTGGTGAAATTGAGAATCTTTTTGCAACCCCATCTTGAAAGCCTGCACAGCTGTTGCAACATCAAGATGTGGAATATCTAAGGATTCCTGGCTAAATTTGTTCACATAATCTCTTAAGGATTCCTGAGGTCGTTGAGTTATCCTGTAGAGATCACTTGTTAGTTTTTCAAAACTTCGACTGCAAGAAAATTGACTATTAGATAAATTGACTAAGTGAGCAAATGATGTAATTGAATGAGGAGGAACGTTTAAGAGCCATTTTAAGGCTGATCCTGTTAAGGTAGAACCAAAACCCTTGCAGAGGCATGCTTCCTTGAGATCTGGAGGGATAGGGTTGATTTCCATCCTTTCTCTATATTGGGCAATATGCTCCTCAGGATCTGTAGTTCCGTCATAGAGCTTCATGTTGGGGGTTTGAAATCTTTTCGGGATTTCAGCATCACAAATAGGATATGCAAACTGAGATATCCTGTGGCTATCCTGGATACTTCTGGGATCGGTTGGACCACTCCAGGTACACTGGATATCATGTCCTTTAACTTCTGAAGCTCACTGGAAAGTGATGATGTCATACCTGCACCTGCAAAGATCCAATACCATTAGTAGCAAGAGTATTATTATTATTAGATACGTTACCAGTCTGAGGATTCTGGCCATATCCTGAAGCATATCCTGAACTTGTCATAGTTGACACCCTAACCGAAGAGGGTATCTGTCACACCCTGATATTTCCACGTATTACCGGTGGGCCCGGTGGGGAGTATCGTGACGTAGTTGATATCATCATAGTCAAACAACACAATTTAAATGCACAACGGAAGCAAAAGATAATATATATTACAATCCGATATAAAGTAATATCAAAGTATTACAAACGGAAAGTAAAGGATCCACAGGCGGATCAAAGATAAATGAAACATTGTTCAACAGACTTTAGGAATCTTAACCTTGCGAGACTCTTTATTGATGCTAGGAGTAGCCAGCCTATTCCGATTAGTACCTGCACTTAGCCTTTTTGGAAAATACGTCAGTTTTCACTGGTAAATACAACTTAACTGACTCATTTTGAAAATGTTTAAGAAAATTGATTTAAATGCACATGGCACGAAAGTTTTTTATAACTTGGGATAATTATTTGAATATAATACTTGTAAAGAATTACATGTTTGTTATGCATTCAGTTGCCCGGTTCGTGCCGGGTTAAAGATTAATAGACACACCACATGATATAGTCTCGCGGCAGAAAACCAGCGGTTATACCTTAATAAATGTAAATGCACTGACGGGTGCAAGCCTACACCAGTGTGCCAAGGTCGTGGCCATTCTATGAATGATGCCAACGATATCCGGGACATGGTCATTAAACTCTCTAAGGCGTAAAACAGACAAAACAAATTTTTAAACGGGTCATCTTGATAATACTTAACCACCAATCGATTAAGGTCAAATGCCCGACTAACCGGTATTTTATATACCGTACCCCAAGCTCGTATAAGGGAAAATAAGTTAAAAGTATTTACCAGAGCAAATTTATACAATTTATCCCAGCCGTATACCACCAAGCAAGTACAGATAGCTTTTACTGGGCTCCTAAATCTGGAACAAAGGTTTTTAATAACCTATTAGATTCCTAACGGGTCTTTAATTAAGCCTAAGCTTAGACCGGTTAGTTTTTAAAGGAGGATACGGTTTAATACGCATGACTATGCGAAGACCGGATTAGAATGTGGTTTAGACCCGACAAGCTTGTATACTTGTGTAATAAGGGTAAACTAAACACATTCTGGATTTTGAGATAAAAATGATAAGGTTTGACCCGTTTCGGCTAATTTATGCAAACTAGTTACATAAGCCGATCCGAACGCGAAAAGTGCGTAACGGGTAACCAAAAGAGTCATGAACAGGTTTCCTAAGTCAATATGCCTTAAATATGTTGTGATATCAGTAGGATACCTTCCATTATGCCCAAAACGAGTTTAAGACCAATTTATGCCCCGCAGGGGTATTTTGGTCATTTTAAAGGTTACAAAAGAGATTAAATATTATTCTGAATTACAGGTTTGATTTAATCAGTAACTATACTTAATTTAATAAGTTATAACAGTAGGGTATCATATATATGTGAAATTTATTAATTATAACCATACTATGCACCGTAGGGGCATTTTGGTAATTTCACATAGGCTTAAAAAGTCAAAACTGAAAACCTGAGTTTAAAACTTTTCCTTACTGTTAAAATATAAAAATTTACTGAATATATCAGTAGGCATCAACCCTTATATGTTTAAAATAGTTTTGATACATACTAGGCGTTAAAAATGCTTAAAAAGGCGATTTGGAGCCATTTCCGGGTTTTCAAAAGAAAGTTGATGTTTTTATTATTCCAGAAGGCTCAAAATATTTTATTTATCATATTAGATCAGTAGAAAAAGGTTTGGCATCAAAAGGTTTTGAAAAACTCATTTTATAGCCCGAAAGGGCAAAACCGGCAATTACCGAATTAATGCTATAACCCTAAGTTATGCTCAGCCTAAAAATAAATAAAAATATTCAAAAATCCCAAAATATTATTTTATATCAGTGGTTAAAAAGTTTGATATCAAAAATTGGGTTTAGATAGGCTATACGCTAATTATGCCATTTAATTACTAAAAAGATTTCTAATTACGCTAATGAGCATAACTCTTAATCTAGACCTCAAACTGATGTAAAATTTTAGGTACAAGTTTATAAATCAGTAACAAAGATTATTGTCCTCTCACATTTTCAAATTTCTCGTTTTAGGGTCAAAAGGCATAACGGTCAACATTTAGGCATTTAACGGAAACATGCATGAACTATGATTTCTATGGAACCAAGTTGTATAACCTTGGAGGGTTATACTAACTTATAATATGGTCCTAACGGAATCCTAAGGCATATCTAAACTAAGCTAAATCGGTTCAGAACTGAAAGTCAAAGCAAAAGTCAACTTTTGTGACTTTCGGTTCCGAACCGAGCCTATACTTAGAATTGTCGGGTTGAATCATGCTTAGGCATGTTCAACTGATATTTACCAAGTTATTAAAGTGAGAAAACTGATTTTTATGACCTTTATATTAATAGTTATGAATTTAATTAAAATTAACCCGTTTGACTTTTATTTGACCCGACAATTTAACTAAGTAAACATGGTAATTAGGAGGTGCCCCTTTAAGGGTTTAATACCTACCTAATTACGATCATGTAGCCATGTTCGTTGCGAACCACGGCTCAACCGTTTAAAAGTCAAAGCGTTTATCGAAAACGCTTGACTTTCGGTTATAACCGCTAAAAATTAAACTAAGCACGAATGGACACTTACAAAGGGTCCAAGCAAGGAGGGAATTGATCTTGGATGTTCAGGTATGAAGCACAAGGGCCCCAACTTAGAACAATTAGATCAAGGTGTAAATGAGAGAAAATCAAGATGGGTATTTATAGGTTTTTGAGAACCGTTAGGATCGTTTCTCGTAAACCGTGAACAAATCTGAGCCATACACCTCTTACCCATGGTTTACGAAACAATGGGCAGCCCCTAGATTCAAATATGTGAAGTATGGAGCAAAACCACAGCTGGTTTTTAATTTTTCTGGAACTGGCATTCTCATACGGACCGTATGGGTCCATGGATACGGTCCGCATCCACCTGCCCAGCATACCCAGTTTCCTTTATTGTCATATTTGGCCCCTGCACTTGATGAATGTCATTTCCGATACTTCCAAGGCCCGTTAAACCATTTTTAAGGCTCTATAATTATGACTAAACATGGAGAACATGAAACATGCTCAAAAACATGTCAGATGTCGGTTCGTTTGGTCGTACGGTCACGTTGTTCGGTAAATTACGACGAAACAAGGACGGACGCGAAAAACGAACCAAATTACGCGAAGAATGGAATTTTATCAAGCCAAACACTAAAATAAAATATTTTAGTGCTTAAATAAATTTTTGGGTGTCCGGGGATATTCAGAATGCAAGATATGCGCGAAAATGCAAACTTGTGCACTTTTTGACACTTTTAGTCCCTGCATGACGTAAAAGTTTATTTTTGCGCACCAAACACCTCCAAGCCTATATCTAAGCTATATAAAGCATAAATAGGGTATGTTTAACTCATGGACATATTCCGGAAGGTCCGTTACCATAAGAATCAACCTACTTTTGCATTTTGACGCAATTAGTCCTTTAATTGCGTAAAGTAGCGCAAAATGTCATTTTGATGATATCCAAGCCTTGCATGGCCCATAATGGGCATTCCCAAGCATATGTTTAAATATTACTACATTCCTGTTCACTTAAATGGTCACCGAAAGGCGTAGATTCAAAAGTTGACGCTTTAGGCCCTTCTATTGCGCAAACTTTCGCATCTCACCATTTAATAGCATTGAAGCCTTATCTAATCCATATTAGGCATTCTTGGAAGTATTATTAAACATCACGATGCTTCGGGTTCGCTAAAAGGTCATTCAGAGGTATAATTAAACATATTGACACTTTTAGTCCCTCTAACTTGCAAAGTTGCGCGTAACTTTACTTATAGGCATAAAAACCTTAGACGGCCATTATTTGGCATTCCCAAGAGTATAATCAAATATCATAAGCTCCCGGTTTGTTAAAAGGTCATTCAGAGGTAAGAGTTAACATGGTGACGCTTTTAATCCTTTATTGCGCAACTTTCAATTAATTACGTAAACGACTACACTCGATTACCAAGTGGCTCATTTGTGAACATAAATATCATGAGAGGTTATTTAGAAACTTATTTTAGGTATGTTAACACTTCCAGTCCTTTCATAATCAAAGTTTTTGATTTTTCGAAAAATTAGTCCCCAAATTTCAATATTGGACTTTATTATGGTTCATTACACGTGTCAATACATCATTAGACGTGATTTTACGAGGTGATCCTCACCCCCTTAAAAGAAATCTCGACCTCGAGATTTGCTAAAACGCTGGAAGTACTTTCTGATGTATCATGGACTTAACTTCCACAGTATATTTGGGGCTTCTTCAAGCACCCAAGTTAACCTCTATAATAGGTACATGTATCCTTTCGGAGCTTCTTAACTTTGCCGATCTTTAAATGATACGAGTTTCTCATCAAACCAAAGATCTTCATTAATCTGCATATCATTAGGTGATAATGCTTCTTGATTAATTGGGGAAACATATCCTTTAACCATTAGCGTGTAATATATTGCGAGCTCCGCCAAGCTCCTTAAATAGGTTGTAGCTTATAAGCTATTTGATCTTGATACATTCGATTCCTTCGCATGATTTCATATATTCAGAGCTTAACTAGCCTGATAATTAACAAATTGGCACACCCTTCCAGGGTGATATCTTTTGTTGAACCTTATTCCTTAGCAAGAACTTAGGAGGGTTACTATTTTCATTAATCCTTGATTTTCTGCCAAAATTGGCAACTTACAGATGATCATGGATTTGTATGATCCTATTCGTTGTTTCCAAGGCAACTTTCAGATTCTGATGATTGGACTTACCAATCTTCTATCTAACAATAGATGTTCAACATTCCATCTATGCAAGGTCTCCAAAGGAGCAGCTTTGATACTTATACATCAACTATTATAGAAAAGCTCGTCTTAAGGTGAAATGGTTATTCCAACCATTAATTAGAACTAATCTTAAGGATTAGTTAATCCTTACAGTCAGTCGAAAAAATCGACGATCCTGGGCAGCTGATGGAAATTCTTAATTGTTGCCTAATTAGGGTTGCGGTAATCAATGCATAAGCAAAATGAACCGTCTTTCTTAATTAACTACACCGAATTCTCAGAATATTGAGTTAGGCTTTATGAATCCTTTATTTAAAACTTACTTAATCAGGGTTTCGATTCTTCCAATGATGGCACTAGCCGTCTTGGAGATTTCATAATAATACAGCCCTAAATGGGATATAAATCTTAACTCTACTTGCCTCTCAGGAGGTAACAGGGTAATCTTAGGAGAAGATAATTAAGATACAAGGAGGTTATAGAGATTTTCCATGTCTCAGGCTCCAGTTCATCCATTATTGCTTGTGTCAAATAAGTGACACATTCATGTTACAAGTCCACGAATTCCTTAATCGGGAACATTTATTTGGACAGTTCCATTATGGATATCTTCTTTGAATACCATTTGTTGACTTTAGTACCATATGACCATCGGGATATCTTTGTGGTCCCATGCATTAAACCTCCATACTGATCAGGCATGGAAGCAATCTACGGGACATTTTAAGATACACAAATCCTCATATGGTGCTTTTATCATACTGTCTGGTATTCGCAATCGATAGAGATTGAAGAGATATCAACTATGTGCTGCCGCACATCTTCTACAGAGAGGATACTTCTAGAATTCTCACAATTGGAAATTTCTAATAGGAACAGAAGAAATGGTTCTTACGAGAGACTTAGTAGCACCTGAAACCAAACGTAACTCCTAGCCATAAAATCACCATAAGGGATTTATCTGGTGTCATTATTAACGTGAACTACCTCTAATCATTCATCAGGAGGGTTAAACGCCTCCATTCTTAATCCTTTTAGCTATAAAATCTTTGACAAACTTTAGGGCAGTCTCAGCTTTGACTGGTTATTTCTTAATCTATAAAACGTGAGCAGCTGAGGTAATCCATAATGGATTTATAATGAGCAGGCTTTGAAACCTTAATTTGCCCTCTTATTGCCGTTACTAACCACCAATAATTATTGCATTAAGCTTAGGTTTCGGGTAATTGGAATAGGGCACTATCTCAGCCAATGAATTAAAATTTGCGACATACTGTCGACAGTTTAGAACTTTTATGGTGAGAGTCAGAAAATTCTTATTCCATCTTTTTCCATTTCGATGCGAATAATAGGTCTTTCTAATAAGGTCCTTAACACTTGGTCCATCCCATAATGTATAAGAGGATCTTTCTTGTGGACTTCATTAACGTCCTCACTAATTATGGGTGTTGCCATCGAATAGCTATGATGCATATCTCATCGCGTTCTTTTCAGCGTAACTGCTGATACACCTAATGGTCTCTACTTCATCCAACAATTTCCTGCAATCGATGGTCCCTTTTTACTATTGAAGTCTCTTGACTTCCAAGAGACGAAGTACTTTTAAATACGCCCAAAAATAATGGTCTCCTTGCCATATATGCCTTTGTTGGGTTTATTCTTCGCATTTGAAGTATGAATGAAGCTCTTCTCATGAGCAGTGACATGTGTTTTAGAGCAAACAGCATTTGGCTTCTTGAACCTTTTCATGAATTTTCTTATAGCTTTTCTAACAGCTGCGCTAATTACCGTTTTGGAGATTAATTCCATTAACATTGAGGTTCACATTTGATGCACCATTAGTATTTGTCGCCTTCCTAGTATCGCGACTGTTGTCTGTCTTTTATGAGTTTTCCATACTTGAAGCTTTGGTATTAAGTACCAAATTCAGCAGGTACATAGGCAATCCATACCATGTGTCTCCTTGAATTGTCAAAGGATCACCATAAGGAGTCTTGTTAACTACTTGCTTCTTATCACCCAATATGGGCTTAGCTATAAGATGACTAATCTATTCCTATCACTATACCGAGTCCCTCTATTTCAACGGAAACAAGGACAGTGGAAAAGAATGGTTCCTAATGGATATAAAACATCCATCTAATATTGCTGAAGCAGTCTCTGAGGTACCATTGGCCAATCCTACTTTATACTTAATGCTTAGAGTTTTAACAGGCAGATTTAATAATTTACAAAATCCATTGTCTATGAAAGACTTATCTGAACCTGAATTAAATAATACTCTAGCATGAGCGTTATTGATAAAGAAAGTACCTGTTGTGACATTGTCATCCTGAATAGCCTCTTGAGCATCCATTTGAGAGCTTCCAGCTTTGGTCTTCTTAGCCTCCCCAGGCTTCTTGGTTTTATTTGGGCAATTTGTTTTGACGTGCCCTATTTCATTACAACCATAGCAGGTTGCGTCCTTTATGTCTTGGCACTCCAAAGTCTGGTGCCCTTTCTTATTACAAATTCCACAAGGCCTAGCTTGCGACTCTAAAGTGCATTTTCCTTTAATCGCCTTCTTTGGGCAACAGGTCTTTATGTGCCCTTTTTCGCCGCAACCATTGCATGTGGTGCCCTTCAAGTCCTTGCACTCATGAGTCTTGTGATCCATTTCCTTACAAATGCCACATCCCCCGATCTGTTCATAGAAGCATTTTCCGAAGTGCTTCTTCTTGCAGGTTTTACATTTGGGTTTTGCCTCCTTTGGCTTGGACTGGTTATAGCTTGAACCGGTCTTACCCTTTTTACAACCTTTATTTGGGGTATTATCGCACTTTCGCTTATGATCCTTCAACACACGGTCCACAGCATTGTTTACGGCTGTATCTATCATAGCCCGTAACTCGGTGCTTGTTAAGTTCAGTCTTGCATCATCATTCTGATCAACTGGATGATTGTGAGCTTCAGAGGAGTTAGCCATGGTGAAGCTTTGAAGGCTACAAATCAAGAGGTAATAATTTGCTTAATTATATAGGATTGTCGAGTTTGATGATTTAATAGCCATGGTGCAAATAAACCATAAAGGCCAATAGATAGTATTAGATTTATTTGATTATGGTTTGCCTAATTTTTTAAATAAACTATCTTTGGCGTTTTAAACGGAATATAATCCTTCATATTTATTAGACAGGGGACATAAATCACGACTGTCAATGTCATACCGACATTTTATAGCACAAGGGCTTATTCCAAAGGACCTTTTGATGGCACAGAGCCTTGTCACTAGGGAAATTTTAAAACATAACCAATGATTCCTTTGGATCGGAAAATTTCATAGTTCATTGTCTTGACAAGAAGTTATGAAATAAAACTATATTTTTCATGTATACATCTTTGCCCGTAGGTATACATTCCAGATGGATGTTTAGATGTGTACATCATGTTCGACGTTTATTAGCCATGATTCCTATTGATCATTTAGGCTAAATGAAGGGTTTGGAAGATTTCTAATATAAGGATGACAAGTGTGATTTCATCGCATCACCCATTGTCAGGAGTGTTAACACGTTTTCAGGTGTTTAACAAGGATCTGAATCTCTTTAAACAGGTCTTACCATCGTAGCCAGGTCTTCAATGACATTCAAGCTAGGTTATACCCTTTGAGACTCTTTTTAATATAAATACTGGCAGGAAAGGAATGATATTTATTTTATTCAGGATTTTTATTATAATTATCTAGGATTTAATTAAAATATAACTTATGGCACAAAAGGCCAAGTCACAAGGGCAATTATAAACCATGATTTTGTAGAATCAAGGTATTTAGGCTTGAACATTGTTTAGTGCCTTTTCTTGACAGGGATTTGTAGGCTACGACTGTCTTTTGTCTTATATGACAATGAATATGGCCCGTAAGCGTTATATCCCTAATGGATGCTTAAATCATAAAATAAGAAAGGATTTCGGGAGAATCCAGCATAAGGATGATTTATGTGATTTTATCGAACCACGTCTGCCAGGAATGTTAACATATTATAGATGTTAACAAGGATTTGAATCTTTTGAATAGGTTCTACCATCTTGGCCATGTCTGAAATGACATCTAGGCTAGGTTTTACTTTTAAGATTTTTTTTAATATTTAACGAAGAACAACCTAATTGAGATGTTAATAAGGATCTAAATCTAATTGAGGAACTACCATCTTGGCCCTGTCTTAAATGACACCCGAGCTAGGTCTCGTCCTTTTTAGATTTTTGCCATTTTATTATAATGGTAGATCTTAGAAAAGGAATGTTATTTTAATTTATTTCATATATTATATTTATATACAAAGATATAAATGAAATTTACATAAAACATCTCAATGATTTTTAAAGGAGGTACAGAATTGCCCTAAGCGGGACTTGAAAGAAATGATGTTGTCCACAAAGGGACTGAAAGATAAATATGTCCTTATAAGGACTACTAAGGAAACAATCTTCAGCAAAAGGAGTTTCTTCTTCATTTTATTTCTGAATGCCTTCTCCTTGGTTGCACGTTAATCCTAGTCGCAGTACGAAGCTCGGCCTTCCCTAGGCTTTAAATGGGGAGAATTTCCATTACGGCTTCTTCGCTTGGTGACATATCAAAAATATATAGAATTGAAAGCAATAATTCTCCGAATAGAGATGAGAGTATTCCTATGTTAAGTCAAGACTCAGAAGGTCAAGGAATGTGCTACTGTGTCATTGAGATTAAACACAAAAGGCTAGTGTTTAATTCACTCAATGTTGGCTCTGATACCAACCTGTCACACCCCGATATTTCCACGTATTACCGGTGGGCCTGGTGGGGAGTATCGTGACGTAGTTGATATCATCATAGTCAAACAACACAATTTAAATGCACAGCGGTAGCAAAAGATAATATATATTACAATCCGATATAAAGTAATATCAAAGTATTACAAACGGAAAGTAAAGGATCCACAGGCGGATCAAAGATAAATGAAACATTGTTCAACAGACTTTAGGCATCTTAAGCTTGCGAGACTCTCTATTGATGCTAGGAGTAGCTAGCCTATTCCGATTAGTACCTGCACTTAGCCTTTTTGGAAAATACGTTAGTTTTCACTGGTAAATACAATTTAACTGACTCATTTTGAAAATGTTTAAGAAAATTGATTTAAATGCACATGGCACGAAAGATTTTTAAAACTTGGGATAATTATTTGAATATAATACTTGTAAAGAATTACATGTTTGTTATGCGTTCAGTTGCACGGTTCGTGCCGGGTTAAAGATTAATAGACACACCACATGATATAGCCCCGCGGCGGAAAACCAGCGGTTATACCTTAATAAATGTAAATGCATTGACGGGTGCACGCCTACACCAGTGTGCTAAGGTCGTGGCCATTCTATGAATGATGCCAAGGATATCCGGGACATGGTCATTAAACTCCCAAAGGCGTAAAACAGACAAAACAAATTTTTAAACGGGTCATCTTGATAATACTTAACCACCAATCGATTAAGGTCAAATGCCCGACCAAGCGGTATTTTATATACCGTACCCCAAGCCCTTATAAGGGAAAATAAGTTAAAAGTATTTACCAGAGCAAATTTATACAATTTATCCCAGCCGTATACCACCAAGCAAGTACAGATAGCTTTTACTGGGCTCCTAAATCTGGAACGAAGGTTTTTAATAACCTATTAGATTCCTAACGGGTCTTTAGTTAAGCCTAAGCTTAGACCGGTTAGTTTTTAAAGGAGGATACGGTTTAATACGCATGATTATGCGAAGACCGGATTAGAATGTGGTTTAGACCCGACAAGCTTGTATACTTGTGTAATGAGGGTAAACTAAACACATTCTGGATTTTGAGATAAAAATGATAAGGTTTGACCCATTTCGGCTAATTTATGCAAACTAGTTACAAAAGCCGATCCGAAAGCGAAAAGTGCGTAACGGGTAACCAAAAGAGTCATGAACAGGTTTCCTAAGTCAATATGCCTTAAATATGTTGTGATATCAGTAGGATACCTTCCATTATGCCCAAAACGAGTTTAAGACCAATTTATGCCCCGCAGGGGTATTTTGGTCATTTTAAAGTTACAAAAGAGATTAAATATTATTCTGAGTTACAGGTTTGATTTAATCAGTAACTATACTTAATTTAATAAGTTATAACAGTAGGGTATCATATATATGTGAAATTTATTAATTATAACCATACTATGCACCGTAGGGGCATTTTGGTAATTTCACATAGGCTTAAAAGGTCAAAACTGAAAACCTGAGTTTAAAACTTTTCCTTACTGTTAAAATATAAAAATTTACTGAATATATCAGTAGGCATCAACCCTTATATGTTTAAAATAGTTTTGATACATACTAGGCGTTAAAAATGCTTAAAAAGGCGATTTGGAGCCATTTCCGGGTTTTCAAAAGAAAGTTGATGTTTTTATTATTCCAGAAGGCTCAAAATATTTTATTTATCATATTAGATCAGTAGAAAAATGTTTGGCATCAAAAGGTTTTGAAAAACTCATTTTATAGCCCGAAAGGGCAAAACCGGCAATTACCGAATTAATGCTATAACCCTAAGTTATGCTCAGCCTAAAAATAAATAAAAATCTTCAAAAATCCCAAAATATTATTTTATATCAGTAGTGTTTAGTATGATGCTAATGAAAACAAGTTACGTTTTCGCTATCGGACAACTTACGTTTTGTCTTGTGTTTAGTATGACGCTAATTAAAACAAGTTACTTTGTGTTTGTCTATCGGACAACTAACGTTTTGCCTATCGGACTTTTTTCCGTTACTAAACCAATTACCAAAGTAAAAAACATTACTGGAAAAAACAGACATGGCCTAAACAAGACATGGCCTAAACAAAACATGACCTAAACAATAAGACACATTATCTGGAAACAAAACTGATGACCTAAACAAAAACACACATTACCAAACCAAAAGACACTTCAAACATTCAAACATTACAAAAAGTAGCATCCAAAAGTACAATATCTTAGTTAAGTTACCAAAGTTTGCATAACATTACATACTAAACCAAAAGACACTTCAAACACTACATAACAAAAGCATCATATGTCTAACAAGGTAACAGTCTAAAGATCAGCACTTTGTGAAGCAGTTTGACTAGCCTTGGCTCCTCTTCCACCCCTGCCACCTCTACCAGCCTTCACTCCTCTTCCACCCCTGCCACCTCTTCCAGCCTTGGCCCCTGTTCCACCCCTCCCACCTCTTCCAGCATTGGTTGTTTGAGTCTCACCTTGACCTGCAGTTTGACCCTGAGGTTGAGCTGTTGTTTGACTTTGAGCTTGAGTTGCACCCTGACCCTTGCAGCTCCTCTTATTATGCCCAACATTCCCACATTTCTTGCAAGTTTTAGGCACTTCTTGCCTTGTCATTTTCCCCTTCTTGTCTATCATAAGCTCAGAAATCTCCACCTCTGACTTCTTCCTTTTCTTCTTGGGCCTTCCAACTGGAGTATGATGAATTGGAGGGATAAGGGTTGTTGGGCATTGTGAAGGTGTCCAGTACTCTCTCCCAGTGATAGGTTCAATTGTGTGCATGTAAACATCCTTCCAGGTTTGAAGCCAATAAACCTTATCAACCCATGACTCTTAAACACCTACATTCATACCATTCCTTGCCATATCCCATATGGCAGCTACACCATGTTTACATGGCATACCTGTTAACTGCCACTTTCTGCATGTGCAGGTTCTCTCATTAACATCTACCTTGCACTGATCAGCATATCCACCTGTAACCTAGAATCTACCCCTACCAGCCATCATCACTGAATACTGACTTGCATCAGCCTTGATTTCATCAAACACTCTTGTAGCATATGGAGTCAAAGGTCCATTACTTTTAGCTATGACTTTGTGAACCACAACAATTTTTTTCATCAGATATTCTCTGATATACTCAAGACAGGTGATTATTGGTTTGTCCCTCCCCTTTACAAGCTGGTTGTTGAATGACGCACACATGTTATTCAATAAGACATCAGTCTTGGCCCTACCTGTCAAACAGAACATTGAATATTTAAAACATAACAAAAAAACTGTTAGTGTGTAATGAAACAAACCAAACCTGTGAAATGTGATCTTGCCCAGGATTTGGGTGGAATCTGGCTTAACCAGTCAAACAAGTCACTGTCAAGCAGTCTTATGGCATTCATCTTTCTGTTAACCTGTGGCTTTGTGGTAGCACATGCAGCATCCCATAACATTTCCTTGAATAAATTGCCACTCCATCTTGGTTTCATATTCTCGTGGATGTGTCGTAAACAGAACCTATGCTCTGCTAATGGGAATATCTTTGCCAGTGCTGGTATTAATCCCTATTATGCACACATGACAATGTTAATTCAAACCAACACTGCTTAATAGACAGACTGCATAACTAATCAAGACTGCATAACTAATCAAGACTGCACAACTAATCAAGACTACATAAAGTAATGAAGACTGCATAACTAATCAAGACTGCGTAAAGTAATGAAGACTGCATAAGTAATGAAGACTGCATAAAGAACTAACCTTTTGTCTATCAGATATGAATGTGAAGTGTGACTGTTGATCAAGACCTAAGTCATCTCCAAGATTCCCTAAGAACCACTCCCAACTGCTTTTAGTTTCAGCCTCAACTATTGAGTATGCAACAGGGTATATCCCGTTGTTTGAATCAATTCCAACAGCTGACAGTACTTGCCCAGGGAATGGGCCCTTCATGAAACACCCATCTAATCCTAAAATATTCCTCCCATTTACCTTGAACCCTTCTTTGAGAGCACCCAAACATATGTAAATTCGCCTGAACTGTCTTGTTGGACTAGCAGGGTTGCACTCCCTTTCCACATCTATCTTAACTGTTGTCCCAGGATTGGATCTAAGGAGCTCTTCACAATATTCCCTTAAAATAGAGTATTGAGCTTTGAAATCACCTTCTATTCTGTGTAAAGCCATTACCTTTGCCCTAAATGTCTTATGCAAACTTAACTGAATCTGGTTCTTCTTCTCCAAATGATCTTGAAGTGCCAACAGTGGAATTCCTGGGTTGGAAGCTAATATGCTCTCCACTTCTCTTGCTACAGCAGATACAGTGTATAACCTAACCTTTCTTGTGGTTAAACAAGTATGATTATCAAGGAAAGTTTTTACACACCATGGATGTTCATCTCGAGATCTGGAAACATGAAAAACCCATTCACATGTGGGCTTTGGAAACCTAACCTTTTTTGGTGCTTTAACCTTCTTTTTTGGTGGTTGGGAAGTAAGGTTGGATGTATTTAATACATCAACATCAACATCCCCATCCCCTGTTGAAGATTCCCCTTCTTTTTAACTGGGCCCACTCATATTTGCAAAATCCCCAAACTGCCCTTCTGGTGGTTGCATGCCTTGTAAATCAGGATTCACACCATGACAAACCACCCTAAATCTTCTATTATCATTCCTTCTTATTACCAACTGCCTTCTTGAGTCCAATGCATGTTTTTTAATCATCTGCTTCAAGTCTTCTTTATTAGTAAATAACTGCCCAACATAGAATGGCCCTCTTCCACCCCTGACCCCTTTTCTCCTCTTTCTCATCTTCTTCAGGCCCTTCTTTAAGGGAGGGTCATTTTCATCAGCACTTGCAAAGTCTTCAAGGTCAATCTCAGTGGTTTCCTCTGCATTTCTTCTTCATCATTCTGATTTTCTTCATCATCTTGATTTTCTTGGTCATTACCTTCTGTTTCAACAACTGCTCTAAATGTATCCATATCCACTTCAAGTTCTTGAATCATATTGTGTTTATCAATATTGTAATCTAACTCATCATCACCATCATCATTATTGTTTCCTTTTTACCTTCATTCTCTCTTTGGTCATCATCCTCATCCGTATTAGGTGGCTCATGTTCCATCCTGTAATCCAGATCATCGGAATCCTCTTCATCATCAGTAAACTTCAAAGATGATGAATCAGTATCAGCACTTGCATTTACAGTATCCTACACATCTACTTGTTTAGTATCTTTTCCATTTTGATTATCCTGCTCATGTTGTTCACTATCTTCTGCACCTAAGTCATTATTTACACCATTCACACCTAAGTTATTTCAATCTTCTATGTCATTTACGCCGTCATCTCCTAAGTTAATACCACCTTCTAAGTCATTCACACCTAAGTCATTTCCATCTTCTATGTCATTTACACCGTCATCTCCTAAGTTAATACCGCCTTCTAAGTCATTCACACCTAATTCATTTACATCATTCACACCTGATTCATTTACATCATTCACACCTGATGGGCCACTATCATCCAACCACCCAATTGCAAGTCTTCTAACACAATGTCTAGGTTTAGCTCTAGCTCTAACAGGAACATTCCCAACTGATGGTGCATCTTCAGCAATTTCTTCAATTACCACATTTGATGTTGATTTAGGTGGTGACAGGAAATATGTCTCAAGTTTTGTCGTCCAATGTTCAACATAAACCTCAATCTCTCTAATCCTACCAACATATTGACACATATCTATTACATCCTGATCAGTCCCTAAAGCCCAAATCCCTTCAACCAAACTTTTATCCGGAATCCTATAATGGTAATACACAACTTCCTCCTCCGGATAACGCAGCATCTTAAACATCGTGTTAAACTCAATAACTGAGAATTCATCAGCATCTATGTAATCAATATGGTTGCTTTTACCTTTAGCATACTTTAATACAGGTTTAACAACAAACTCCCCACCATGGAAGATGTGAATGCTGAACATTGTAGGCTCACCAACTGAAATGAAGTAAAACAGAGTTGAGATTACTGTAAAAGGATTCATGTTAAAACAGAGATGAGATTTAGGTTATTAGTTACTTACCATACTCCTCATATGGATCGAAATGTTGTCCATAACCACGAATACACCATGTTGAGATGTCGTGAAGATGCGCCATTATTCTTCGTTCATGTGAATGATGATCGACGGGATGATTTGAAGTTATCAGGTGGAATTGTGAGAGCTAGTGAATGATTTGGGGGTGAAAATAGGGTTTAATTGAGGTTGGTGGCATTAATAAAGGTGGAATTAAGGCAGGGGAAGTTAAATGGACGAAAATACCCCTCACGTGGACTGCACGTGGGGGGACTTAACAGCACAGTTAACAGACATTCAAAAAATGGACTCAAATGGTTAAAGAAATTGCTTATAGGGACTCAGGTCGTTAAACTTTTTGATTTTGGACTCAACTAGTTAAAACACATAAAACACAGGGACTCAAAAAGTAATTTACCCTATTATTTTATATCAGTGGTTAAAAAGTTTGATATTAAAAATTGGGTTTAGATAGGCTATACGGTAATTATGCCATTTAATTACTAAAAAGCTTTCTAATTACGCTAAGGAGCATAACTCTTAATCTAGACCTCAAACTGATGTAAAATTTTAGGTACAAGTATATAAATCAGTAACAAAGATTACTGTCCTCTCACATTTTCAAATTTCTCGTTTTAGGGTCAAAAGGCATAACGGTCAACATTTAGGCATTTAACGGAAACATGCATGAACTATGATTTCTATGGAACCAAGTTGTATAACCTTGGAGGGTTATACTAACTTATAATATGGTCCTAACGGAATCCTAAGGCATATCTAAACTAAGCTAAATCGGGTCAGAACTGAAAGTCAAAGCAAAAGTCAACTTTTGCGACTTTCGGTTCCGAACCGAGCCTATACTTAGAATTGTCGGGTTGAATCATGCTTAGGCATGTTCAACTGATATTTACCAAGTTATTAAAGTGAGAAAACTGATTTTTATGACCTTTATATTAATAGTTATGAATTTAATTAAAATTAACCCGGTTGACTTTTATTTGACCCGACAATTTAACTAAGTAAACATGGTAATTAGGAGGTGCCCCTTTAAGGGTTTAATACCTACCTAATTACGATCATGTAGCCATGTTCGTTGCGAACCATGGCTCAACCGTTTAAAAGTCAAAGCGTTTATCGAAAACGCTTGACTTTCGGTTATAACCGCTAAAAATTAAACTAAGCACGAAAGGACACTTACAAAGGGTCCAAGCAAGGAGGGAATTGATCTTGGATGTTCAGGTATGAAGCACAAGGGCCCCAACTTAGAACAATTAGATCAAGGTGTGAATGAGAGCAAAATCAAGAGGGGTATTTATAGGTTTTTGAGAACCGTTAGGATCATTTCTCGTAAACCATGAACAAATCTGAGCCATACACCTCTTACCCATGGTTTACTAAACAATGGGCAGCCCCTAGATTCAAATATGTGAGTATGGAGCAAAACCACAGCTGGTTTTTAATTTTTCTGGAACTGGCATTCTCATACGGACCATATGGGTCCATGGATACGGTCCGCATCCACCTGCCCAGCATACCCAGTTTCCTTTATTGTCATATTTGGCCCCTGCACTTGATGAATGTCATTTCCGATACTTCCAAGGCCCGTTAAACCATTTTTAAGGCTCTATAATGATGCCTCAACATGGAGAACATGAAACATGCTCAAAAACATGTCGGATGTCGGTTCGTTTGGTCGTACGGTCACATTGTTCGGTTAATTACGACGAAACACGGACGAACGCGAAAAACAAACCAAATTACGCGACGAATGGAATTTTATCGATCCAAACACTAAAATAAAATATTTTAGTGCTTACATAAATTTTTAGTTGTCCGGGGATATTCAGAATGCAAGATATGCGCGAAAATGCAAACTTGTGCACTTTTTGACACTTTTAGTCCCTGCATGACGTAAAAGTTTATTTTTGTGCACCAAACACCTCCAAGCCTATATCTAAGCTATATAAAGAATAAATAGGGTATGTTTAACTCATGGACATATTCCGGAAGGTCCGTTACCATACGAATCGACCTACTTTTGCATTTTGACGCAATTAGTCCTTTAATTGCGTAAAGTAGCGCACAATGTCATTTAATGATATCCAATCCTTCCATGGCCCATAATGGGCATTCCCAAGCATATGTTTAAATATTACTACGCTCCCGTTCACTTAAATGGTCACCGAAAGGCATAGATTCAAAATTTGACGCTTTAGGCCCCTCGATTGCGCAAACTTGCGCATCTCACCATTCAATAGCATTGAAGCCTTATCTAATCCATATTAGGCATTCTTGGAAGTATTATTAAACATCACGATGCTTCAGGTTCGCTAAAAGGTCATTCAAGGTATAATTAAACATATTGACACTTTAGTCCCTCTAACTTGTAAAGTTGCGCGTAACTTTACTTATAGGCATAAAAACCTTAGACGGCCATTATTTGGCATTCCCAAGAGTATAATCAAATATCATGAAGCTCCCGGTTTGTTAAAAGGTCATTCGGAGGTAAGAATTAACATGTTGACGCTTTTAATCCTTTATTGCGCAACTTTCAATTAATTACGCAAACGGCTACACTCGATCACCAAGTGGCTCATTTGTGAACATAAATATCATGAGAGGTTATTTAGAAACTTATTTTAGGTATGTTAACACTTCCAGTCCTTTCATAATCAAAGTTTTTGATTTTTCAAAAAATTAGTCCCTAAATTTCAATATTGGACTTTATTATGATTCATTAAACGTGTCAATACATCATTGGACGTGATTTTACGAGGTGTTACAGTATCTCGGGAATATGACTTTGGAAATCGCTAGGCACAATATTCCCCCTGTTATCCTTAGTATATACTGCAGAACTGAGGTTCAAAGCTCTGGGCTATAAGGGAGTGACAGTATCCTCAGTGGCCTGCTTGAGCTGGATTTCAAGAGTTGTATCTCTCTCAGCAGCATTTGGTTGATCTCCTGCTGTTGCTTCATCTGTTCCTGTATACTACCAAACAAAGTTAGATTTTCATCATTAGAGCCCAAAACAGGAGCAGATCCCTGAACACTCCGAGTAGGTATAATATCCTGAGGTTGTGAGGAGGCTTGCGTCCTTGGAGGAGGTGGTGGAAGCACCGAACCAATTGTTGCAGAGGTTGTAGTAGACACGCTAGAAGAGCTCATGTTTGATCTTGAGGCTATTGAAAATAGTGTGGTAAAAAGTTTTGAAAATAGAAAACCAAGTAATAATTTTGCAAAATCTTTTAGTAGAAATAGCACCACTTGCCCCACGGTGGGCGCCAAATTGTTTTGGTCAAAAATTACCTAAGCAATTTAGTGATCAAATTAGTTAAGTGAGGTAGTGTGCTAAGAATGTGTATCGGAAATATGCTGAGTTGGTTGTTTGCAAAAACAATGTTCAGGATATAGCTCAGGATATTGAGCTATATCTACAATCAAACAATGAGCAAAAAAGTAAAGGGTGACACGAGATGTATGAGGAAAGCCCTTGATCAATCTAGATCACTGGCACAAAACCTCGGGAGCTGACAATCGCAGCTGCCTTGTTCTTCTTATCATTTACCCGTGTTCGACCGGCGGTGGTATGGTGGCTGATTACGGTGGTATGCGGCTGCTGACTGTTCACTGTTGTCAATGTTGATGTTTTGTTCGCTGGCATGTAGGGAGGAGAGAGCGAGCGAGAGAGAATATGTAAGGGTTGATCAAGGGCGACGTTTTAATTATGTTTGTAACAAGGTTTGACATGTATTTGGTGATTATATAAATTTTGTTTGATGTTCTTTTGTTTTACATGACCCGACCCGGATCGACCCGATACGAACCGATTTTTTTTACTTATATACTTTGGGGCCTAAAATTTTTAAAAATGTTCCGCACCCCCATGGAGCAATTCCTGGGTCCGCCATTGTTTCCTCCTGAATTGGTGTATAAATTGCCTAGTGGAGATGAATATGATCGGGTGGTTTCGTTGATGACACGATAATACTCCAGTACTCCGTCAGTGATCCAAATTTGCCGTTTAAAAAAAATTGACCAAAACACAAGGGATCATTAATAAAACTTAAAGAAAAGCCTCATAGTCAAACTAATAATCCAAATTCCTGATAAATATTCATTTCAACCCAAACAAGATCCATTTCTTCAGCTTGATTGTATCAAATAAATTAGTTTCTCTCTTTCATCTAGATTAAACATATGTCTAGAATTAAGTAGTATACTGAATATAGTGAATACTGTCACACCCCGACCACGTAAAACAACAAATCGTGACGGAAATGTCGGGGAGTGTTGTAACAGAATCATTGTTTCATAACACATGGATTGAAGTTTTGTTTTATTGAATTAAATGTATTACATTACATTGAAATTAGAAACAAAACATGAACAAATAGACTTTCATTGTTATTAAGTCACTAAGGCCTCGTCCATTCCTATGTGAGCATGCATCAATATCATCAAATATCATCAACTATGGTACCTGAAACACATGTGAAAATACGTCAGCATAAAAATGCCGGCGAGTACATAGGTTTTATGTGAGTGTCTGATCCATGGCTAATTTACATGTTGCAATACCTAATTAAAAACCTTGTTTTGAAAAGTATAGTATTGCGACATAATTAACCAACTCAAATCAAGTTGGTTATATTTTATGAAATCTCATAGCCATGATTCTTAACCCAAAACATTTATTTTATTAAATCAAATTGTAAAACATCTCGTAAAAACTCGTTAATAAAACTCGTATGGTTTATATTATTAGAAAAAACCTTGTAATATAACTTTGTTTTGATAACCTTGCCCAAGTGATCTAGATAACGCAACGATATATAATGTGTTAAAAGCACATATATATATAGGAAGTACCAGCGGCGTACCCACCATGCTTTTAACACATTACACCCGCCCCGTTACCTAATCATTTCCCTAACCCAACGGTTCAAACAGATTCAAACAGTGCACATAAATCAAACAGTTACAGACAGTTCACATAAATCAAATAGTTACAAACGGTTCACATAATCAATCAGATTCAAATGGTTCACAAAATCAATCAGATTCAAATGGTTCACATAAATCAACAATTTTAAACGGCTCACATAGACCAAACAATTTCAACGGTTCAAACAATTCAAAATGTAAAACAATGTGTCCATATGCTGGAAGAACATATGCAACAAAATGTAATATATAAAAATCAATGTGCTAGCCTGCTAAGAGAACATACATAGCAAAATATAATGAAATCATGTACTATATACGTACTAATGAACATAGCAAGTATATAATATAAAAACATGAAAAGCATGAAAGTAACAAGTAGGCACATGTGTTTCACCCCAAAACAGTTGAAAACAGTAAAAGAGGGGACTATGTACTCACTTGAGGATGCTTAGAAGTCTTGACAACAACCAAGCAAAGCTAGAGGGATCACGGAAATCAAACGGCACCTAGTATAGGTAACTATGTTAATAAACGGACCTAAATCGGAGGATCGGATAAAATGAGGTTTCGTAAACCAAATGAGGGTAGGAACTCATGTGATATGGTTTAACAAAGCCTACATTCTAAAATGAAACCTAACCTAAGTGCTTACGACCCATTATGACTCATTAAGGTAGCTTACGCCACTTTAACGCGTCGTTTGCGTAAAACGCGTTCGGACCGCCTAAATAGTCCTATGACAAGTATTATATGCCTTAACATGTCTAATAATGTTACCTAATCAGTTTAGATGTCAAAATTTAGGTTGCATATGCTTAAAATGAATTTATGCGTAAAAAGGGCATTTTGGTCATTTTCCTAAGGCATATAAACTACCTATCATACAACTAACTAAATGAAGTGACCATAAGGTATAACCTCGGAAGGTTATTCCCTATACAACTATGGTCACAATACATGTTTGGTCGAATCCTAAAGATCGACCAAACGGGTCGGGTTCGAAAGTCTAAGCGGTTGTTTAGACCGCTTATCTTACGACCTTATACAAGCACTAATCTAAAAGTGGCAAGTTAAACATGTTAAAACATGTTTAACGAAGTTTGAAAACATGTTTGATATCAAGATAAAGGGTTTTGATACCCAAGAATAGTTTGGTTGCAAAATACGAAAGAATACGCATTTTGACCGAAACTATGACTAGTCACTACGCCTAAATAACGTGGTAATCAGTAGGTATAGTCACAAGAGACTATAACCATCGCGATTACGCTCACGTTGCGAAGTTTAAACGAACTTCGTGTTGACCATAAACTGGTCAAAGCTGAAAGTCAAACACAGTTTGACTTTCGTGCTTAAAAACGCATAAAAGCACGAAAGAATACTTACAAAGGGTCCAAGCAAGGAAATCTTGATTCAATTTGCTCAGGTATGAAGTGCTAGACCCCAACTTAGAGCATTTGAATCAGATTTTGTGAGGGACAAATGAATTGGGTTGGGTATTTATAGGAAACCCACAACTGTTAGGATTGTTCCTCGTAAACCGAGCTTAAATCTTGGCCCTCCACTTAGGCTCATGGTTTTGCAATACAAGGGGATGCTAAAAACCATCAAATTTCAGCCCAAGGTATTGAAAATATTACATAAAAGCCCCTGAAATTCGACCAAACAGCTGAAAATGGAGTTTCTGTCTGGCAAGATCTCGCAGCCCGCGTAAGCAGAGTCCCTAGGCTACGCGGCCCGCCTGGGCCTTCTTTCCAGAAATGACAAAAATGGTCCCTGCACTTCATAAACTTGATTTTTGGCACTTTTAAGCCCCGTTAACCCCATTTCAAGGCTCTAAAATGAAGTTAAAGTATAGGGAGCAAGAAATGTGCTAAAAATTATCTCGGATGTTGGTTCGTTTGGTCGGACGGTTGCGTTGTTCGGTTAATTACGACGAAACACGAACGGATGCAAATAACGATCCAAATTACGCGACGAATGGAATTTTATCATTTCAATCACTAAAATAAAGTATTTTAATGATTACATAAATTTTTGGATGTTCGGATATATCCAGAACGTAAGATATGCGCGAAAATGCAAACTTATGCACTTTTTGACGCTTTTAGTCCCTATTGATCAAGAAAGTTTATTTTTGCGCACCAAACACCTCAAAGCCTATTTCTAAGCTAGGTAATGGATATTTAGGGCATATTTAACTTATGATCAAGTTCCGGAATGTTCGTTACAGTACGAATCGGCATATTTTCGCAGTTTGTCGAAATTAGTCACTGTTCCGGAGTGTTTGTTGCATTAAACTGGTTGTATTTACGCATCAGTTCGCGTATAACCTTCCAGAAAGCGATTTAAAGCTCGAAATCGAACAAGAATTGATATGTGCAAATGATACACATATTTATACAAATCCCAAGTATGAAACACAATATTTCATTGTTTTGGTATTTGTTTGATGGTCGCAGAGGCACAGGTGTCACAAATACTACAAGAATTATATAGATATGTAAAACTATATGAAAGTTTAAGTCCATATCTAAATATGAATTTATGCGATATAATTTTGCTTAGTGACACTAAGCATTTCAAGTAATTGTCATAGACACTATACAACTGTCACAGCCCCCGATCCCTATCTCCCGGGAACGGGCGGCCGTGAGCCAGTTTCGGTGGTATCACATTTATTTATTCAATTTGGCAGCGGAAATTTTCATCAGGACCGTAGTTAGGAAATATTTTAATCAGAGTAAACCACCACATTTTATAACATTAAACATATGGGTAAAAACCCAAGTTTTCAATACACACGTTTCATAGGAATAAATCCTATTTATTTAATAAAAACATCTATTTTATTCTTAGGTAACTTTATTGCCACTTTTCCAAGCCTTCAGTGCTGTCCAGCTGGCTTTTATTTGGCTTTCACATTTTGTTACCTGAAACGCGTTTTAAAAACATTTTGTCAGTGGGAAATACTGGTGAGTGAATCCCGGTTTAATCAAGTTTAAGTAAAAACCAATTTGCAGTATTGAGGGCACATCCGCAATTACATTTGTATCCAAGACATCACAATTAACATCAGTGGTACGGTCGTACTCAACATATGGGATGTTACCACGCCAGTAACCAATTTTGTATACAAAACCCCAACATACCCACTATAATTGTATTCTTCACAAATACTCAATAACTGTCATTTGCATGGAAAGGTATTTAAGGTTTTGTAAAAACAGTTAACAAAAAGGAGATTACTCACATTGCTGTTTTAGGTTTTTCGTAAGGGTTTCCTGGAGATAATCTATAAATTACACAAATGCACGTGTGTTAGTATAATAACCCATTTTAACATTAGTAATACCCTCCCCGAGACGGCATTCCAACGACTACGTCGGGCAGAACCACGACAGCCGTTACGGAACCCTAGATCAATCGGGCAGCGTATCTAATACGTCTCCAGGGGTTATAATACTTACATCGTAGCAAAACCTCGCTATTTTAGGGGGTATAATACCCGGCTATAGTGTATACTACTTCAGAAATTTAGAAAGAAAGAAAGTTGTGAACGACGAAAACCAAAAGCCCGTTGCCTTCTTATATAGGGCTGTAATTGGACTTCCTCGCGGCCCGCGTGACATTAGGGCTGGGCTTTACGCGGCCCGCATGGCCTAGGGGTCTAGGCTAGCTGATCCGGGTCACCACCTAGGTTCAACGCGTGTTGGGCCACGTGGCGGCCCAAGGCTGCGCCACAATTCAGGACGCTCGCGGCCCGCCTTCACTTGACCAAACTTGTACGCGGCCCGCTTGGGCTTATGGTTTTAGCGAAGTCTGGTTACACACTTGCGCGGCCCGCTTAAGCTTGAGGTGAGGGCCTACGCGGCCCGCCTCAACTTAATAATTATTGTTTTTATTTATTTTATATAGTATAATCTATTTTGGGGCTCGGTTTTCACATATGGGGTGCATATAAAGACACATTGAGATATTTAAAATATATTAGGGTGTCGGAAATATTATGAGGATGTCTGTTTTACCGAGGGTTGTTATATCCTCCCCACCTTGTTTTAGAGCTCGTCCTCGAGATCTACTGGAACAAGTGTGGATATTTCTTTTGCATTTCGGATTCAAGCTCCCACGTGTACTCGGGTCCTCTTTTGGATTCCCACTTTACTTTGACCAGAACCAATCTCTTATGCTTGAGATTTTTAATTTTCCTATCTTCAATTTGTAGAGGCTTCTCCACAAACTTGAGTTGCTCATTAACCTCTATATCTTTGAGAGGTACTACGAGTGATTCATCAGCTAAACACTTTTTAAGATTGGATACATGAAACACATCATGTATTCCTGCCATTTCCTCTGGCAGTCGTAGCTGATAAGCTACAGGTCCTATTCTTCGGATAATTTCAAAAGGTCCAATATACCTGGGACTAAGCTTTCCTCTTTTGATGAATCTTACCACTCCTTTCCAGGGAGAGACTTTCAATAACACTTTATCTCCCACTTGGAATTCTAATGGTTTGCGTCTGTTATCAGCATAGCTCTTTTGGCGATCACGTGCTGTTTTCAGTCGTTCCTTGACTTGAATGATTTTATCAGTTGTTTCTTGTACTATCTCAGGTCCAGATAGTTGTTTTTCCCCAATTTCTGCCCAACAGACTGGGGTTCTGCACTTTCGTCCATAAAGTGCTTCGAATGGTGCAGCATTGATACTTGTGTGGTAACTGTTATTATAAGAAAATTCTATTAAAGGTAAGTGTTCGTCCCAATTACCTCCAAAATCAATTACACAAGCTCTAAGCATGTCCTCCATTGTCTGAATTGTCCTTTCGCTTTGTCCGTCCGTTTGAGGATGATAAGCTGTGCTTAGATTTATCCTGGTTCCCATTGCTTTTTGGAAACTTGACCAAAAATGAGAAGTAAAACGGCTATCTCTATCGGAAACAATTGATAAAGGAATGCCATGTAATGAAACAATTTCATTTACATACAATTTGGCTAATTGTTCCATACTAAAGGTTTCCTTCATTGGTAAGAAATGAGCTGACTTGGTTAATCTATCTACAATCACCCAGATTGTATCATTACCTTTTCTTGTTTTAGGCAATTTGGTAACAAAATCCATTGTTATCAATTCCCATTTCCAAACTGGTATTTCTAATTGTTGTAACAATCCTGAGGGTTTCTGATGTTCAGCTTTAACTTGTGAGCAAGTTAAACATTTAGAAACATAGGCTGCTATATCCTTTTTCATTCCTATCCACCAGAAATTTTTCCTTAAATCCTGGTACATTTTATCACTTCCTGGATGCATCGTATATTTAGACTTATGGGCTTCTTCTAATATACGGTGACGTAAACTTCCTAATTTAGGTATCCACATTCTCTTTTTATGGAACCTCCAAATTCCATTTGTTCCTTGTTCTAATTCCTTAATCATTCCTTTTAATTTTTCAGTATCCTCCTTGATTACTGTTTCTTGTGCTTTTCTAATTTGATTGTTTAAATCTACTTGTAGATTTAATTTAAGAGAACGTACCCTTTTTGGTTTTTCGTGATATTTTCGACTTAAAGCATCAGCCACCACATTTGCTTTTCCTGCATGATACTGGATATCACAATCATAATCACTAAGTAATTCCATCCAGCGTCTCTGTCTCATATTCAACTCTTTTTGCCCGAAGACATATCTTAAACTCTTATGATCTGTGAATATGGTAAACTTACTACCATAAAGATAATGTCTCCAAATCTTAAGGGCAAAAATTATGGCTCCTAATTCCAGATCATGGGTCGAATAATTTCCTTCATGGCTCTTAAGCTGTCTAGATGCATAAGCTATAACCTTTTGACGTTGCATCAATACGCATCCATAACCTAACTTAGAAGCGTCACAAAAGACTACAAAGTCTTCAGTTCCTTCTGGTAATGCTAGTATCGGTGCATGGGTTAATCTTTGCTTAAGGATTCTAAAGGCTTCTTCTTGTTGTGGTCCCCATTCAAACTTAACAGATTTACAGGTTAACTTAGTTAAAGGAATAGCTATTCTAGAATAATCTTGAATAAATCTTCTATAATAACCGGCCAATCCTAAGAAACTTCTAACTTCAGTTGGTGATTCTGGGGTTTTCCATTTGGTAATTGCCTCGATTTTCGTTGGATCTACATGAATTCCTTCATGATTAACCAAATGTCCGAGAAATTGTACTTGTTCTAACCAAAATTCACACTTTGAAAATTTAGCATAAAGCTTTTCCTTTCTCAATAAACTTAAAAGTAAGTGCAAGTGCTTTGCATGCTCATCTTTACTTTTAGAGTAGATTAGAATATCATCTATGAAGACAATTATGAATTTATCCAAATATGGCTTACATATTCGGTTCATCATGTCCATAAATGCGGCTGGGGCATTGGTTAAACCAAATGGCATGACAGTAAATTCATAATGACCATACCTTGTTCTGAATGCGGTTTTAGGAATATCCTCTTCCTGTACCTTTAATTGATGATATCCTGATCTTAAATCGATTTTAGAGAAAAATCGAGCTCCTTGAAGTTGATCAAATAAATCATCGATCCTCGGTAATGGGTACCGATTCTTAATCGTGACTTTGTTCAATTCCCGGTAGTCAATGCACATACGCATTGATCCGTCCTTCTTTTTAACAAATAAAATCGGTGCTCCCCATGGCGATGAGCTTGGCTGTATGAATCCTTTCTCCAACAACTCGTCTAGTTGTTTCTTCAGTTCTTGCATTTCAGCGGGTGCCAAACGGTAAGGTGCTTTGGCAATCGGTGCTGTTCCAGGTAGCAGATGGATTCTGAATTCAACTTCCCTGTCTGGCGGTAGTCCTGGCAATTCTTCTGGAAAGACATCTGAAAATTGGGACACTACTGGGATATCTTTTAATTCTTTTCCTTTAGTGTTAGTGATTATTGAAATCAAATACACTATAGATCCTTTTCTTATACAACTTGCAGTTTTCATCACAGAGATGAATTTAGTGGATCTAAAAGGTTTATCTCCTTTAATTGTGATCTTTTCACCTCTTGGTGATTTTATCTGAATTGACTTTTGATCACATAAGATATTTGCTTTGTTGGCTATTAACCAATCCATTCCTAATACGACATCAAATCCTACCAGATTCATTGGGTAAAGGTTTGCAATAAATTTTTGATTAAAAATTTCTATTCTCGCTCCCTGCAAGATTTCAGAAATTTTAACGGTTTCTCCATTTGCTGTTTCTACTAGACATTCTTGTGGTAGTTTAGTTAATGATTGATTTAGGAGTTTGCAAAATGAAGTATTAATAAAACTTTGGTTGGCACCAGAGTCAAATAATACTTTAGCAAAAATATCATTAACTAAAAACGTACCAGCAATGACGTCTGGGATCATCTTGGCTTCGTCTGCAGTTAGCACGAATGCTCTAGCATTTTTAGGATTTTTTTTGGTTGCAGCTGGAGCCAATTTCGGACAGTTTGTCCTAATGTGACCTTTTTCTTCACAATTGAAACACATTCCATTACTGGATTTCTTCTTGCAATTCTCTTCCTTGTGTCCTGGGGCCTTGCAAAAATTACAGTAAGTAGAGCATCTTCCAGAATGCTTCTTTCTGCAGGCTTTGCAGTAGGGTGCAGAGGTAGAACCTACATTCCTACGATTGGAATTCCCAGAACGGAATTCTTGAGTTAGCCTTTGGGTTAGGTTTCTCCTCTGGTCTTCTTCTCTAGTACGGATTAACTCATCTGTCAAGGTATTGGCTAGTTCTACAGCTTCCTCTATGGTTTGGGGTCTAGCTGCCTTGACTACATGTCTAATCTCTCCAATTAATCCCTAGATATAACGGGAGATTAATACCGGTTCAGGTGATGCAAGGGTAGGTACTATCCTAGCATATTCAAAGAATGTGGTAGTATAACCCTTACTATCTACCCCGGTCATTCTTAGATTCAGAAACTTATTTGCTATCTGTTCTTTTTCGTTGGGAGGGCAGAATTTCCTTTCTACCATGTTCTTGAATTCTTCCCATTCCATATTATAAATCCTATCACTTCCTCTGGATTGGAGGATAGTGTTCCACCATTCTAAGGCTGCATTTTTAAACAGATTTGAAGCAAACATTATTTTATCTTCTTCAGCACACTTGCTTATTTTCAGAACTGCCTCAGTTTTCTCTATCCAGCGTAAAGCTGCAATGGGTCCTTCATTGCCCGAGAATTCTATTGGTTTGCAGGACCAGAATTCCTTGTAAGAACAACCATGTGGCATGGTTCTTCTTCTTTTGGGAACGGGCGCTTGAAGTATGGGTCCATTGTTCACGCTGTGTTCCGGTTCACTTGGTCGTTTACTGCTATGCTTACTTTTATTATTCGCTTCCTGAACTGTTTGAATAATAAATGGCATCGCATCTATAATTCCTTGTGCCACAATATGCTGAACGGCACTATTATCCATTTGGTTTCCGTTGTTATTATTATCCGAATTCTCATTAACCACGTTAATGTTATTCTGGTTATCGTTATTCAGATTTTCTTGGTTTCCCGCGTCGGCCATCTGAATTTTAGACATTTACCAAATATTAATATCACAAATAATATTTATATATAACCAATCACATGACACACACGTTTAACCAAAAACGTCGAGCATTGCGACTTTTACTCTTTTTATATAGTATGCATCAATACACACCAGTACAGAAATAAAAATTACAGTACCGACTGAAATGTAAAGTTACAATACTAATAGTATGCATCCGTAGTTTTTTTTTTTCTAACACATACACACATATATTATTATATTATTATATTATTACTGTTTCTACCATCACCTTCACTGATATGGATTCATCCAAAAATCCATATTACGCTCATCGTATTTCCATACGAGGCGTTCTCCCACCTGTCGCATTCTATCACTGCTTTCTAAAATTTCCTCCACAAAAGTCCTAAGTTCCTGGACATTTTCTGCACTCATTGGGGGTGCAGGTTCTAGGACTGGGTTTGGAAATTGAGGTACGGGTTCCTGATACGGAGGCATAGGGGCCTGGTACGGGTATGGATTCTCTAAAATTTCCCTAACGTATGCATCACTAATGTTGTAGGGATCTTGAGGATCTAACCCTGGATAAGCTCCTAAGTTGGGCATTGGCACATTTTCCTGTATTGGGTTTTGTTGTACGTAGTCCCTAACATCATCCCACCATGGGTCGTAGTTGTTTGGGTCTAGAGGATCAGGTGCAGGTACCCTAGGTATCTCCTCCGGGTTGAAATCAGGCATTTCTATCTGGTTTTCTATTTCCATGGGCTGATCAGGATTTTGTGGTTGGGGTGCTAGCATTTGTTCCAGGTTTGGGTCAGCAGCAGTGGTTGCTAAAATATGGATATTAGCAATACCCCTATTGAGCATATCCTGATTATAAGCATCAGTTTCTCTTTTTGCTGCGGCTAACACTCGCTGTTCCTGCAACTTTTTCATTCTTTTCCTACGCTCGTGCGCTCCCCTACTGAACCATCCCCTCTTTTTCTGAGGAAATGGCTCTTCAGACTGAGCCTTAAACACAAAGATCCCTTCTTCTGTGTCAGCAGAATACCCTGAGAGGGCAGGCTGAGAAGAGGAGGTGCCTTCGCTCCTAGGCGAACCAGACAGTTGACGATAGGCGTCAGAAGGTCCTTGGTCACTCATACTGTAAACTAACAAATAGTCAGATAACACATAGCAAGAAATACAATTATACACGTATTTCCATAATTTATTTCCTAACACTTTGAATTTTGATGTCAGCAGAACGCTTCTGTGGCTGAATCAGTGGCATAGCTCTGATACCACCTTCTGTCACAGCCCCCGATCCCTATCTCCCGGGAACGGGCGGCCGTGAGCCAGTTTCGGTGGTATCACATTTATTTATTCAATTTGGCAGCGGAAATTTTCATCAGGACCGTAGTTAGGAAATATTTTAATCAGAGTAAACCACCACATTTTATAACATTAAACATATGGGTAAAAACCCAAGTTTTCAATACACACGTTTCATAGGAATAAATCCTATTTATTTAATAAAAACATCTATTTTATTCTTAGGTAACTTTATTGCCACTTTTCCAAGCCTTTAGTGCTGTCCAGCTGACTTTTATTTGGCTTTCACATTTTGTTACCTAAAACGCGTTTTAAAAACATTTTGTCAGTGGGAAATACTGGTGAGTGAATCCCAGTTTAATCAAGTTTAAGTAAAAACCAATTTGCAGTATTGAGGGCACATCCGCAATTACATTTGTATCCAAGACATCACAATTAACATCAGTGGTACGGTCGTACTCAACATATGGGATGTTACCACGCCAGTAACCAATTTTGTATACAAAACCCCAACATACCCACTATAATTGTATTCTTCACAAATACTCAATAACTGTCATTTGCATGGAAAGGTATTTAAGGTTTTGTAAAAACAGTTAACAAAAAGGAGATTACTCACATTGCTGTTTTAGGTTTTTCGTAAGGGTTTCCTGGAGATAATCTATAAATTACACAAATGCACGTGTGTTAGTATAATAACCCATTTAACATTAGTAATACCCTCCCCGAGACGGCATTCCAACGACTACGTCGGGCAGAACCACGACAGCCGTTACGGAACCCTAGATCAATCGGGCAGCGTATCTAATACGTCTCCAGGGGTTATAATACTTACATCGTAGCAAAACCTCGCTATTTTAGGGGGTATAATACCCGGCTATAGTGTATACTACTTCAGAAATTTAGAAAGAAAGAAAGTTGTGAACGACGAAAACCGAAAGCCCGTTGCCTTCTTATATAGGGCTGTAATTGGACTTCCTCGCGGCCCGCGTGACATTAGGGCTGGGCTTTACGCGGCCCGCATGGCCTAGGGGTCTAGGCTAGCTGATCCGGGTCACCACCTAGGTTCAACGCGTGTTGGGCCACGTGGCGGCCCAAGGCTGCGCCACAATTCAGGACGCTCGCGGCCCGCCTTCACTTGACCAAACTTGTACGCGGCCCGCTTGGGCTTATGGTTTTAGCGAAGTCTGGTTACACACTTGCGCGGCCCGCTTAAGCTTGAGGTGAGGCCCTACGCGGCCCGCCTCAACTTAATAATTATTGTTTTTATTTATTTTATATAGTATAATCTATTTTGGGGCTCGGTTTTCACATATGGGGTGCATATAAAGACACATTGAGATATTTAAAATATATTAGGGTGTCGGAAATATTATGAGGATGTCTGTTTTACCGAGGGTTGTTATAACAACGCATGCTATGTCACATTCAGGGCAGGTTTTGTAGGCTTTCAAGACTAGGCAAAGGCCTAGAGCCTCCAAAAAACAAGGTTCCCAATTTTTAATAACCTTTTATATAGCTAATATAGAGTAAATTACGTTTTGGCCCCTGTGGTTATATCACTTTTACTATATTAGCCCAATATAAGAATTTTTAACATATCTGCCCCTATGGTCTCTATAACTACCCATTTTAGCCCCTAAGTCTAACCAAACCCCAAACTCAGGTTAATTAATTCTCACATGTGTTGATGCACGGAATGTCTGTTGACTGCGTCTACAAAAAGTCTGAAGTCAATATTGGTCAATAGGGGGTCAAAGTGTAAATATTAGGTTAAACATAGTTAGGATCGCTTATTAGTCATTGTATTGTCTTGGACCGCTTTTGTGACATGAATCTGGATCGCTTATGTGACAAAGGATCTGGATCGCTTATATGGCATGTCACATAAGCGACCCTGGATCTCTATATATAGGTCAGAGCGGTTCATAAGTTGTAACAGTGTATGTGTGTGCTACGGTGCTGAAACTCTGCCAAAATTTCATCAGAAAGCAATAGAAAGATAAGGAATTGAAAGGATAAGCTGTTGTAACTTCATATATGTTGATTCCGCCTTCATACATGAAGATGAACTACTTCGACTGACTTTTAGGGTCATAGAACGGTCCAACAAGTGGTATCAGAGCTCAGGACGAGGAGTTCATACTACGACAACATAGATCTGCAGAAATCTCTCTTTTCTACTCACTTTCTCTCATACTTTTTCAGTTTCTAGTGGTTCCAACGGTCAAAATTGTCTGAAATTCGAGTATAACGTGTAAAACTCACTATTAACAAACCCTAGAAAGAATCAGGTGATAATACGGACTAAAAATGGTAAAAACTGGTTAAAAATAGTCGATCGCTTTTTCGGACATTAGGATCGCTTATTTGGACAATCGGTTTGGATCGCTCGAAATTCAGCCTTAGGATCGCTCGAAATAACAGTTTGGATCGCTTTTTCGGACTATTTTACCATTAGGATCGCTGGAACGGAAGTATCTTGGACCGCTCGAACGATCATATTCTGAACCGCCCGAACGATCACGCTTTGGATCGCTTATTTGACATTGCTGAACCGCTCGAACGGACACATTCTGGTCCGCTCGAACGAACATAGTAGGATCGCTTTTCTGACAAATTGTGGTTCGCTCGAAATTACAATTTGTGGTCCGCTCGAAAGGACATTTCTTGACTCGCTTTTCTGTCAAGCTGTACAAACAGGATCGCTTTTGTGGTTCTGTTATTTTTTTTTAAATCAAAGCTTTTCTAAGTGTTGTCTGATTTTGCAGGTACGTTCACGATGGATGATATGTTCTTGAATCCATTTAGTGATATGTACGCATTCACGGGAAGTTCAGGAAACAACGATTCGACATCGAACAATACGAACGAGAATCAACCTAAAGAGAAAAAGAAAGAAGCTTGGGAGTCCGAAAGTGCATTTGGAACGTTTAACAAACCTCCTAAGCTGATGGCTATAGAAGATTACAGCAGGTGGGCAACAAAGTTTGAAGATTGGTTGATGGCATTCGCCTTTCCAAGCTGGAAAAGTATGAAAACTGGATATGCTAATGGAAAGAAGAATGGCGAAGCATTGAGATCAGCTGAAGAAATTGAAGGTTTTGTCGCCGAGCAAAAGTGTGTGGCATTATTGTTTCAATCGGTGCAGGAAGATATCATTTCGTTGATAGACTACTCCAATGCTAAAGACTTATGGGAAAAACTTAAGAAAAAGTGTATAGGGAGTAATGAGATTATAAAAAATAAGACGAAATTGCTTAAAAAGAGTTTGACATGTTTAGTTGTCTTAAGAATGAATCGGTGTGCAAAATGATTGAACGGTTCGGTCATCTAAAGCTGGAGCTTGCACGACATGACATCACTTATCCAAATGAAGAACTTGTTGACAAGTTATTTGATTCATTACCTGATGATATGGATTGGAGGTATTATGCGTTGATGTTAAAGAACACTATTGCTCCAGCAAATCTGACTCCAGATGTGGTGATTGAAAGACTTGAGAGTCATGAGCTAGAGTTGAAAAAGACGTATAAAGTCAATCACTCATCCTATCAGCAGAATCTGGATCTGTATTATCCAAAAAGCTTGATCCCGAAAGCTACCTCTCCGAAAACTGCATTTTCTGCTGAGAATGTTTCTTCAGCAAACAAAGAAAGTCAAAGCAGTTCAAGCAGCGGAAGCCACAGTGGTTATCACAGTGGATCTACGTCTTCTGCAAATCATTCTGATGCGAAGTTTTCTTGTAACATCGCGATAGATCTAAAGAACGCACAGAATTTTGATGAAGAGTCGGCCAAGCAACAAATGGTTTTTCTGGCATCTATGCTAGAGTCCTATGAAGGTTTGGTGGCTGGAAAGATCGGGAATACAAATCTGACAAAAGAAGACTATGATCAGATAGACCCCGAGGAAATGGAGCTTATTGACATTCGTTGGGCAATGGCAAGTGCTGTTCGACGTGCTCAACGTTTCATGGAAATTACTGGGAGAAAAACGATTGGTGGTCCGTCCACAAAGTTGGGATTCGACAAATCAAAGGTGACATGCTTCAAGTGTAAGCAGAAGGGTCACTTCAAACGGGAATGTAGAAATGCGTATGTTGATGAGTCAGAGAATCCATTTCGAGACGACTACTACAAAAAGGCAATCTACCATCAGAATAAATCCGAGCCGCCTAGATTGAAGCAGTCTGATGATAACAGAGATAAATCAAGGGCTTTGGCAGTGATTTATGATGACGAGGGGTATGATTGGAGTAAAGAAGTGTTACCGGAAGAAGATGCGGTTGGTTATGCATTCATGGCAAATGATGATGAACCAATTCCATGGAAAGAAGATAGAACAGAAGAGCAAAAATATTGTTATCGAAAGATGATTGCTGAAAACAGAATTTTGAGGATCTCTCGTGTTTATCTGGAAGCAAGACGAGCAAATAGATGGGATCCAGATAGGGAATGTTATCTTGATTGTTATGGAAACATTGCGATTGATGACAGCACACTTGATATGGAAGCTATAATCAAGGAGATTAAAGAAGATGATGAGTATTGGCAGCACAAGTGGTGGGGAACACCAACGTCAAAGATGATTGAAGAAGAAAAAGAGAAAGAGAGAAAGGAGAAAGAAGAGAAAGAGAGGAAAGAAAAAGAAGAGAAAGAGAGGAAAGAAAAAGAAGAGATTGAGAAAGTAAAGAAGGTTGATACTGGTTTGATCGATACTACACAGGAATTGACAGCTGAGAACCTGGGAAATATGGCTGACAAGGTGCTAGCTGCAAAAGCACTTGAGGTAGATCCTGTTTCTGTTACTGAGTCAAAGGATCAGGTCAGTCAAAATGTGTCAATGAATGTGTCAGGTAACAAAATAGATGGAAATGCTGATTGCAAAAATTGCACTAAACAATGCAATTTTTGTAGCATTGTCACGTATCTGAACAGTGAGAAAATTAAGAATCTGACAACGAAGGTTAGAAATGTTGAGGATCAGATTCTCGGTCGTGACAGAACAGTAAAATCTTCAACTGAACGAATCAAAGAATTAACAACTCAAATTGAAAATGATAAAACTGAACGAGAGAAAATTAAATGTGAAAATGAAAAGTTAATTCTTGAAAATCTACAAATTTCTGAAAAGTTTGAAAAATTAAAAAGCATTGTCAAAGATAGTGATGATCGAAATGGTAAAACGTATAAAGAAAATGAACATCTGAGAGCTGTTTTGAGATTAAAAGAAGAATCAATTAACAAACAACTGGATGAAATTGCTAAACTAAAACTTAAAGTCCAAGAAATTGAAATTGAAAATGAAAGAATTCAGTTAAAATTAAACAGCTATAGCTCAGCTAGCTTTGTTTTGCAGCATATCGTTCCCAAACCTATAGGGAAAAACAAAGCTGGTGAGGATGTGTTTTCTGATGGAACGGGTGTAGGGTTTCACAAAGTTCCACCGCCAATTTTAGACAACTACACGAAAAAGCAGTCTAGTTTGGTGGAAATTGAGGAAGAAAGTGATGTTACACTTCCTGAGAACATTGATGTCACGTTCACGTCTTCCAATGAAGAGGGTGTCCAAAATGATGTGGTGAAAAGTGTGATAGACAAAGTGCTTAAGCCGGATTGTGACACTTCTGAGGAGGATGGGTGTTTTCTAGATAAATACATTCCGAAGCAAAAGTCCAAAAACAACTTACATGATGAATCTGATCTTGTCATGTACAAGATGTCGGGATCGGATAAGTTGTTTTCGGATTCTGAGTTTCCATTAGAGAATGTTAATTTGAACAAATTGACAAATGTTTTCAAACTGGTCGAAGTCGAGTTGTCAGCAGTGAACGATCTGAGTCGAAAGAAAGAGAGGGTTTACAACAAGAAAACTGTTTATCCACCACGTTTTTACAATAACAACAGAAACAACTGGTCGGGTGGTTATCAGGGGGGTAAACCATATCAGAAAAGAAATGTTTCAAACAAGAGGTTTGTAGAAAAGAAAGAGTTTGTGAACAGTTCAAGTTCACTTGCTGATGAAGAAAAGGAAATTTTTACAAAATCAAACAAAGAATTTTTTGAGAAGAGAGCTTCAAAGGCTCAGTCTGAAGGCACGAGTAGGGTAGTTGATACTCGTACTTGTTTCAGATGTGAACAGGTTGGTCATATTGCACGAAAGTGTACATATGTGAAGCCTAAGACTGAATCTGTAAAGGTTCAACAAAAGAAAGTTGATGTGAAGGGTAAAACACCGATGTATGTTGAGAAGAAAGTTGTTGGGAAGAAAAATGTTCAAATTGACAACTTGACAGTAAAAACTGAACCCGTAAAGAAGTTGGTAAATCAAAATGATAAATTTTATAAGAGGGTTGCAGTAGCTCAACAGGTGTGGAAACCTAAAATTGAACCTAAAGTTGAGAAGAAAGTTTCAACTTCTGAGGTGAAAAATGCTGAAGAATCAATTACGGTTGATTATGATGCACAATTTCCACCTCTTAAGTCTAAGAATTTCAAAATTCAAATTGCCAAAGTCACGGTTACACCTAAGGCTGATGAGGCCTGGGTGGACACCATGTTTGACTAAACAGTTTGAATTGCCAGAGCTTCCTGGATCGCGAAGCATGAATCGGCATCTTTCTTGAAGTTGTTTAAATGATGATTTGTTATGTGCAGGATCTTCCAAAACTTGTATCCAGGTGGATAATGGATAGTGGAGCGTCAAGGCATATGACAGGGAAGACCGCATTGCTGTATGATGTGAATAACATTAATGGTGGTTATGTGGGTTTTGCGGGTAATCAAGGAGGAAGGATCATAGGTGAAGGAACGCTGTCAAATGGCGTTATAACGTTTGAGAGAGTTAACTACATCGCTGAGCTGGAGAACAACCTGCTGAGTATCTCCCAGATCTGTGACAGGATGTATACTACTCATTTCACCGACAAAGAATGTTTGATCTTGAAACCGGGATTTGTGATACCTGAAGAGTGGATCATCATGAGGGCACCAAGAGTCAACGATCTGTACGTGTTGGACATGAGCGTTGCTACTACAACCACGGGTCAGGCTCATTGTTTTGTGTCCAGAGCAACGGAGAAAGAGTCAAGGTTATGGCACCGAAAGATGGGGCATATTCACCTAAGGAAAATGAATCACTTAGTGCATAACGACTTGGTCACTGGAGTGAATATTAAAGGTTTTCATCTGGAAGGGGAGTGCATAAGCTGTGTCAAAGGCAAACAGAAGAAAAAGTCACACCCTACAAAACAAGTCAATTCAGTTTCAAGACCTTTGGAAAGACTTCATATGGATTTATTTGGTCCAGTGAACGTCAAAAGTATAACAGGAGATTCCTATTGTCTGGTCGTGACTGATGACTACTCCAGATTTTCGTGGGTCATGTTTTTGAAAACAAAAGACGAAACCTTTGATAGTTTGATGGTATTGTTTAAGAAAATTGAGAATCTGTACCAGAGACCGATTTGTAGAATTCGAAGTGATAATGGTACTGAGTTCAAAAACAGTAAGATGGAGGAATACTGTGATGAAAGAGGTATATTGCATGAGTTTAGTGCTCCGTACACTCCTCAGCAAAATGGAGTTGCAGAACGCAAGAACCGGACGCTAATCGAGACAGCCAGAACGATGCTTGCAGATTCCAAGTTACCAATTAATTTCTGGGCTGAAGCTGTTTCTGCTGCATGCTATACTCTCAATAGAGTTCTTACTGTGAAGAAGTTCAACAAGACGTGTTTTGAGCTAATCAATAAACGCAAGCCGAATTTGAAGTATCTAGAACCATTTGGGTCACCCTGTACGGTAATACAGCCGAATGGCAAGTTTGGTTCAAAGAACTTTGAAGGAATATTTGTTGGATATTCAGGTCCTACACGGCGTGTCTTTGTTCCAAGTGAAAAGCGTATTATTGAAGCAGCGAATGTTGAATGTCAGGGTTATACTATGCCGCCTCAGAATCCTGGTGATTCATGGCGTTATCATTATGACAAACTTTGGGAATCGTTTGACATGAGAGAAGAATCAGAGGAAGAGGAAGATTTCTTTGATGAGCTGGATATTTTACGAGAGTATGAATCGTCGCTCAGGTTTCCAGCAGAGTATTCTAGAAGACCTCGGGAGACTTCAAATGATGATGAAGCAGGTCCTAGTAACGCTGGTGAACATGATGATGAAGTTGCTCCTGGTAATCAGTCGGAGGTGAATGATGATCAAGAAGCTGAAAATAGGCCAGTTTTTTACCATGGTGATTCAGATCTTGAGGGGGAGCAGATCCAGTTGTCAAGTCAAACAAACCAAGTTGGTGAACAAGATGCAGAGCAGAATGTTACTAATCTGGAGGGAAATGTAGAAGTTCCAAGCGAAGTGATGCCGCGAACTCTTTCTTATCATCCAGAGGAGTTGATAATAGGAGAATTGCAATCGGGCGTTCGCACGGGACGTCAAATTGACCAGGGCTTAACATGTTTTTATTCTATAGTAGCACCTTTACAAACTGAATTTTCATTAAGTTGTTTTATCTCACAGGTCGAATCGAGAACTTACAAAGAGGCGCTTACTGAAGACTCTTGGGTCATAGCTATGCAAGAAGAATTAAGTCAGTTTGAGAAGTTAGGTGTGTGGAAGTTAGTTGATTTACCGGATGGTCAAAGAAAAATCAATACAAAATGGGTTTTCAAATGTAAGAGGGACGATAGAGGAGTGGTTGTAAGAAACAAAGCTCGACTCGTTGTTCAGGGCTTTAGTCAACAGGAGGGGATTGATTTTACCGAAGTCTATGCTCCTGTCGCACGACTAGAGGCTATCAGAATTTTCCTAGCATTTGCGTCTTGGAAGAATTTCAAAGTATTTCAGTTAGATGTTAAATCAGCGTTTCTTTATGGGAAGGTCAAAGAGGAGGTTTATGTTGGTCAGCCACCGGGCTTTACTGACCCAATCCACAAAAACAAAGTTTATCTGCTGGACAAAGCGTTGTATGGTTTACATCAGGCGCCGGGAGCCTGGTACGAGACTTTGTCTCAACAACTACTCGCTAACCAGTTCATACGTGGAAAAGTGGATGCCACTCTCTTCACTAAAGTCGTTGATGGTCATCTTCTGATAGTACAAATTTATGTAGACGATATAATTTTTGGGTCAACAAATGAGAAATTATGCAAAGATTTCGAACAGGTGATGAAGCAGAAATTTGAAATGTCTTCAATGGGGGAGATGAAATTCTTTCTGGGATTACAAGTTGAACAACTTCCTGAGGGAATTTTCATTCATCAAACGAAGTACGTGCATGATATTCTGGAGAAATTTGGAATGTCAAGTTCTACTCCAGCTGCTACCCCACTTGCGACTAATCATGGGATTCACCCAGATCTCACCGGAGACAGGGTTGATGAGACACTTTATCGATCCATGATAGGTTCTTTGATGTACCTAACTGCTTCACGTCCTGACATCATGTACCCAACGTGCCTCGCAGCAAGATTTCAGTCTAACCCGAGAGAATCGCACATGATTATTGTGAAGAGGATATTACGTTACTTGAAAGGCACACCCACATTGGGGTTGTGGTATCCTCGCAAAGGCGATTTTACACTCGAAGGGTTTTCCGATTCGGATTTCGGATGCTGCAAAATCAACGCGAAATCAACAACTGCAGGATGCCAGTTCTTTGGTCCGAGATTGGTTACTTGGCAGTGTAAGAAACAAACATCTGTGGCGCTGTCTACATGTGAAGCGGAGTATGTTTCTGCTAGCAGTTGCTGCTCTCAGATCCTGTGGATACAGCAACAGATGCGCGACTACGGTTTGCAGTTTCTTAACACACCTCTGTTTGTTGATAATGAGGCCGCAATTAATATAACTAAAAATCCAGTACATCACGCTAAAACTAAACATATTGAGATTCGTCATCACTTTATTCGCGATTGCTTCGAGAAAAAGTTGATACGAATTGAGAAAATCCACACTGACGAACAAAAAGCTGATTTGCATACCAAAGCTTTTGCTAAAAATCGGTTTCAATATTTGTTAAAACTTAATGGTATGAAATTGCTTTCGGTGTCGGATGGGGTTGTGAGTGTTGATGAGAGTACTGTTGCGGATGAAGATGAGAAACAATCTGCGATGGTTTGTCGATTTTTTACGTGTTTTGGTATTTAGGGGGAGATAGATAGTTGTACATATTTTATTTTCAGAAAAATACAAAAATAGTAAAAAATGCAAAAATACAAAAACATGATAAAATTGAAAAAGAGCTTGTGTATATAGGGAAAATGATAGTACATCAGCTAGACAATTACAGTATGCTAAAGATTTGGAAAGACAAAATGAGTTAAACAGTCTCACTAACGATGTGTCGATAGGTTTTCATACATTTAGTAGATGTATTCGGGATATAAACCTAAAATTTCAAACTGGTGAAATTAGTGGGGAACACTACTTGGATATATAGGTAACCCCTGAAATCTCGTTTGAAAGGTCTCGTATTCTGATATACTAGGTGGTTATACTCTATGATGTCTGGGGTATTATTCCGGGACTTCTGCTGAACGGTAGTTCTGACCTAGTCCTTGGCTAATACTTTATCCAAAATGCTTGAAACAGAGCATAAAGCCCTCAGCTGATTAGACAATAAAATTGATAATCAGTTGTTGTAGCTGAAAAGATCCTCTAAAGGGGACACACTGCAAAGTCGAAGCTGATATCTCTCTGCTGAACGGTAGTTCTGACCTGAGATCACTCAGTTCTCGCATTTAACCCCTAATTTATGTACAGACATCATTGTAGTATTCTTGCCTGTAAGACTGAATATTGGGATTCTGGATACGGGAGTATATTCAAGAGGTGGGACACATGAATTGAGCTATGTTCTTAAAACACTTAAACAGTATCCTGAATAGATTGAAGTTTGTTTGAAAATTTAAGATGGATCAGTATATCGACAATCGAGGTGAATTGTTTAAATCTGAGTATGTAATGTAGCTTAACGGTACTTGTAATCTGTCTGAAAAGCTGATATGATTCCCTGACACGCTCGCCAAAAACAAACCTGTAAATAGTTTATTTTCTGCAATTTAAGTTTTTTGTTATTTCATTTCTTAGTTTAGATCATCTTAAAATCCAAAAAGATTTTATTTCTGTTTTATTTTAGACAAACCAGAGTGGAAAGTTGATTGTCGGATTCTAGAAAGATGAAGCAGATGCAGGAGGTTCTGAGCTGAAGATTGAGGAGAGCTTATATTGTTGGAAATTTGTTTGTTTTCCAAGTTACAAACAAGTTCATTAAGTTGATACTTGTTATTTTCAGAAAATTGGAAAATAGTTTTACTAAATCAGTGTGATTCGTCAAAAGATCAACCAGGGTCATTAAATTGAACTTGGTAGATTAATCAAGTATTCAGGGTCATTAACTTGAAGTTGAAAACTTGAGTGGATTTCTAAAAGCTGATTGAATTTGTGTTTATTGTTTGAAAAGATAGATTGTAATGTTATTGGTTGAGTAACATGTTTGGACAATATTTCCCAACGGAGGCAAACTGCAAAAGCTTGAACCAGATATCTCAAGATTCCAGCATAATGAGAGGGGGAGTCAGTGAGAGGGGGAGTCTGGATCAATAGCTAATGGGAAGTTTGTAGATAGAGCTAGGAGACAGTCCTGGAACCTGTGAAGAATGCTTATGAGAAGAAGACAGAGTTTGTGAAAAGACAAAGACTGAAGACTATGGAACTGAAGACTGATAAAGACTACGTCAACATCCAAGGGGGAGTCTGTTGATGCACGGAATGTCTGTTGACTGCGTCTACAAAAAGTCTGAAGTCAATATTGGTCAATAGGGGGTCAAAGTGTAAATATTAGGTTAAACATAGTTAGGATCGCTTATTAGTCATTGTATTGTCTTGGACCGCTTTTGTGACATGAATCTGGATCGCTTATGTGACAAAGGATCTGGATCGCTTATATGGCATGTCACATAAGCGACCCTGGATCTCTATATATAGGTCAGAGCGGTTCATAAGTTGTAACAGTGTATGTGTGTGCTACGGTGCTGAAACTCTGCCAAAATTTCATCAGAAAGCAATAGAAAGATAAGGAATTGAAAGGATAAGCTGTTGTAACTTCATATATGTTGATTCCGCCTTCATACATGAAGATGAACTACTTCGACTGACTTTTAGGGTCATAGAACGGTCCAACAACATGCCTGGCACATGATGTCTAAAATTGTGATTTCCCCTCCCCCCCTGTTTTCACTTCATCTTCTTCCTGATTTCTTCTAAAACCCCCTCCTTCTTCTTCTTCATCTTCCTGCAACTTCTCTCTCTCTACATTCTCCTCTCCACCTGAAATCAAAAGCCACCATCATCCCTGTCATTCGCCAAATCAAAAGCAACCATCGCCACCAGATCTAGCCAAAAACCACCACCATATCGGCTAAAAAAACCCCTTCGTTCCCGGTGGTTCCACACCCCCATGGCCGCATCTCTACTCTTTTTTTACTATGTGACTGCTTCTCAATTGAACTCGTAGAGACGGGACTCTAATCTGGCACAACTCACTGAATTCTCACCACCTCATTGCTGGTTTTTCGTGATTCTCTGTCCTGCAATTGGATAATATTGTTATGAGATCATTGCATAGTTCGTAGAGTAGACTCTTGGGACTCTTTGCAGGACGGTTTTGCTGGTGATATGGTGGTGGTTTTTGGCTAGATCTGGTGGCGATGGTGGCTTTTGATTTGGCAAATAACAGGGATGATGGTGGCTTTTGATTTCAGGTGGAGAGGAGAATGTAGAGAGAGAAGTTGCAGGAAGATCTCAGAAGAAGAAGGAGGGGGGGGGGGGTTCTAGAAGAAATTAGAAAGAAGATGAAGTGAAGAAAAAATCTAGGTTTTATTTATAAAGTCATAAAAGGGGAGGGGAAATTACAATTTTAGACATCATGTGCCAGACATGTGAGAATTAATTAACCTGAGTTTGGGGTTTGGTTAGACTTTGGGGCCAAAATGGTTAGTTATATAGACCATGGGGGCATATATGTTAAAAATTCTTATCTTGGGTTAATATAGTAAAAATAATATAACCACAGGGGCCAAAACGTAATTTACTCTATAGTATATGCGTATTATAGTATCATGCCCAAGTGAAAAGAAACTAAATTTATTGCAAGGCCCAATCGAAGAATCAATTTTATAATAATAAGACCCAATTCCAACCACGATCAATATGTCGTTCATCTTTGATTTAGGTCGCCATCCTTACTCTAGTTAACTATAACGCCGTTCGTGCTCGTATTCATCCTGCTCAATGGTGTCGCAAATGTGGGAGAAATCAGAGAAATTAATGGTGTCACAAAGATAATCCAAGTTGGTTAAAGACTATATTCTTAATAGTAATCTCTATTTACTTTGACTTACTCAATCATTGTTTGCCCTGAATTCCTAATTTATATTTTGTATATTTAATTTTTTGATATTGTGCTTGCAATTGAGAGTTGAGACTGTGATTGTGAATTTGTGAGTGAGACTTGGAAGGCGCAAAAGCATAACCAATGTTTTCTTTTACCAATTCAAAAGGGCTTTCAAAAACGATAAGACATTAAGGTTATATAATATTTATATAGATATAGATTAGCTCAGCAATGATATAAGTATATGGTTATCATCCTGACGTAAAACATGAAAATGATAAAGCCTTTATTCAATTCAAACCTAAAAATTCTACCCTCGTTCAACATTCAACGTATTACAACTCATCGGATATTTTTGTTTTGCCACCTATACTACATAAAACATTTTTTTATTGGCAACCATATTTGCTTAGATATGACGATCTAATTTTGATTCGCTTTTTAATTAATTACCAAACATGTGGCGAATATCTCTTATTATATTAGGCTATAGGGTGTGGTCATGACCCTCATGACCACCATGACCCTCCATGTTAGTGCCATGTAACTAATCTTTAATCTACCATCCAAAACCACTACCCTAAGGGTATGGTCATGACCCAAACCATTAGCCCCTTATTTATTATCTTTGTCTAAACAAAAAGGAAATGATTTGTTGAAAAATGGAAAGGAGGACCATGGTTGCCATGGTTTAATCCATGCAAACCATGGTGGATCATTCAAGGGGGTGGTGTAGCCTTCCATTCATGTTCCTAGGTGGCAAATCATGTTCCAACCATGATCCCCACACCCTATAGCAGAAAGACATGTAATGTCGCCTGAAACAATGATTCAGGATATATATATAAATAAATTAGAGATACGTGGCTGAGAGGTTTTTACGTGTTACCTAATTTCAGAGACCATGTAGTTTCTCAATCTAATTGTATTTTAATTTTTAACACATTCGTCATGTGTAATGATTATTTATATTATATAAGTTAAGATATCATTTGAATGTTTGCTAAACAAATCAGATATGGTCCTAACATCCGAGTAGGTAGTAACGTTTGAACTTAGGAAAATATCTTTATTATATATGTAATAATCTTGTGTGAACAAGTTATTTTTCGCCAAAAAAAAAAAATTGTTAGTTTGCTAAGGATAATAAGTGGGTGTTTGGGATTTCTTATTTTCACAACTTATTAACTTTTTGAAAAGCTAAAAAGGACTTATAGGGTGTTTAGGATGTGAGTGAATGAAGAAGTTAATAAGTGAGAATTTCTAACTTATTAACTTTTCTAAGAAGTTAAAAAGTCCTTTTGAGAAGGAATCCCAGACACGCCATAAATCTGAAAACTTTCAGGATACCATGTGATATAATTACAGTGTGACAACAAACGACAAAGATATGTAGTGTTTCATGTCGACGTTACACCTAGAGGTGCACATGAAAACCGATTTGGGATTCAAAATTAGTTCTTAAACCAAAACAGATCCGATCTAGAAACTAGTTTGGGAGAAACCGGTTTAAAACCCACCTTTTTTTTAAATAAAACTTGTATTGGGAAACTCACTAGCCCATCAATATCTTAGTTGATAGTGGTGGCAATGAAGTTTAGAACTAAACATCTCTTGAGGTCGCCAGTTCGAAACCGAGCAAAGCCGGGTTTTACCGCAGTGAGCCTTCGGGCGAGCGGGTTTTTCCCGAAATAGGTGGCTCGGGTATTCATCCAACTCTGACCGTATGGAGGAGAGGATGCATTTGCTCGATTGGAGGTATCACATGATGCTTATTTGGTGATTTAGTTGGTTGTTCAAAAAAAATAAGATCATGTAAATAGTAACTTGTGTGTAGCATGTGGTCTTCAGGAGATTATGTTCAAGTTGTGACATAGCTTGACCTTTCATTGGTAAAAGCTTCACATAGGAGAACAATTCTCACAATTGAATTTCTTTAAGACTTTCTTAATATATATATATATGTTTTGGTCAAAAATCACACAAGGATAATGTAACCACACTTTATGTAAACGGGGTATGATGCTTGGTTAACTATGAAAGTAAAGGATCACTTCTGTGATAAAGATGCAAAGACACAATGATTTATACGAGGAAAAAGCCCTTGATCAATATATGATCTCCGGCATAAAAAACCTCGGGTGATGGCAACTACCGATCACCAAACTTCAATATAAGAACAAAATGGTTACAACTTCGGATGATAATGAGCTGAGTACAAGGATCACTATTGTTTTGAGTGTCTAAGTGTGTGAGAGTTGCGTTGTATGTCGTGTGTGTTCTTCCGAATGAGGAAGAGTGGTATTTATACGTGTGTAGGTGACCTATTTTAGGTAGCTAGACTAATATTCAGCTCATTACCCCTTTAGAAATGAGATACAATCTAGCCTAAATTGCTGCCCATGAATCAAGCCATGTTTCCATATCCTGTGCAACGTCTATCTCCGATTAAGCTCTTGCCATAATTGTGAAGACGCGTCCCTTGATCATGATGCTTAGAGCGTATCCTGCTAGATATTCCTGCATAAATAACATTGCATTAAGCGAAGATGATCGTTAGTATGAGGATCCTATAATGTCCCATGATCCTGATCCTGAAGTCCGGCTGAGGATCACTGTCTGCCAAGGAAACAAGGATCACTGGTTAGGATCACGTGTAAGGATCACCTATAATAAAAATCCAGCCCTAACAATTGCCCCCAAAATATAAGGAGTTAATTGTAAATAGACGAGTTATATTTTGTTTCGATCTTATCTCCAACGGGCGACTCCGAATAACTAGCCGTTACACATGGACTAGCCGTTGTGATCATTACGTCATAGATGTGACAATCCCTGCAAATCATGATTATAAATAGGAGATAGGGTTAGGATCATTTTGCATTTAAATTCAAGATACACTCCCTTTATATTCTGCACCGAAGATTGATCAGGTATTCTTCTCTTTCTCTCTTTCTTATCTCTTTGCTCTGTTTTCTGCTCCTACTCTGTTTCCATCCCGTTACAAATATGTTGCTCCGGAATTCTCCACACAAGGATCCCAAGAAGGATAGTCCCTTAAAAAGCCAGGGGATTATCAAGGATTCTCCTATGGAGAGGTGCTGCTTTACTGATGTTCACATAGATAAAATTCGTCATTGTTTTCCGGCGAATGCTGTTTTCAAGTCCTTCACGCCTACCGCTCTGAGTGACTCTGTTTCGAATACCTGGGTGGCTTTTCCCGCTACTCCATTCACCATAGGGTATTCATATCCTTTTCCATCCTTCACCCAATCCTTCTTTTCTTTAACCGGCATCTCTTATATCCAAGCTATGCCGATGATCTGGAGGGTTCTGTATACCTTCGAGAGGATCATTGAGCAGAAAGGGATTGATCTGGGGATGACGGAGTTGGCCGAGCTTTACGATTTTACCACTTTTGGTTCTTACCGGTATCTGCTGAAACGGAAAGCCGGGGAGGATCACCCTGTCTTCAAGGTCACCAAGAATGATACAAACTGGAAGCGTCGTTTTTTCTTTGTTAGAAGGGATTCCATCCCGGATGGGAAGGATCTGCCCAAGGAATGGGCCACTCATGGTAGGGTAGAGGATCCTCGAAGGATCACTATCAGTCCTGTCTCATATGATGAGGATCACTAATGTCTTTTTTTTTTTTGTCTTTTATGCAGCTATTTCCGTTGCTCACTTAAAGTTGACCCCTGCTGCAAGAGAAAGAGTGTTAGCTTTTAAAAAGCTTGATCCTGAAGTTAGAAGCTTCCAAGTCATTATCCAAGATTCTCAAGAGATATCCTCTGCATCTGCCACAATGTCAAGTAAGTATCCTCATAGAAAGTAAGTTTTATGTAAGAGTATTTAATTTAATAAGGGAACTTATCTTGTTTTTGAATTGTGTAGGTGCTGGAAAATCTGCCAGGTCTGTTAAATCTGCCTCCAAATTTGGGATAAGTGATCTTGCCAATGTCACGTCTTCGAAGAAGAAGGCTCCTGCTGCCAGTCCTTCAGCATCAGCTCCTAAAGCGCCTATCCGAGGCAAAGGGAAGAAGAGGAAGGCTTTAGATGATCTCCAGGGATTTCCCCTCCTCCGTCAGCAATTCCTTGACTATGTGAATGAGGTACGGATCATTGCCCCTGTTGGTTATCCGTCACGAATATCCTGCTTGTGGATCCTGCTCTTTTGAGGATCACCTGATCCTAAGCTTGTCTTTTTTCTCTTGTTACATAAACTTGTCGAGATTGAGACCTATCTTGGCCATGTTGAGGACCAGGAGAGCCAAATTGCCGACCTCCAGCAAATGGGTGTGTTAAAGGATCTCAAGATAGCAGATCTTGAGAAAGAACTCCGGGTCACGAAGGCTGAGGCTGCTCAGAGGTTAATCGATATGGATAACGAGAAGCAGGAGATCACCCAAGATGCTAAGGTCTCCGCGGCAATTGCTATGTACAAGATACAACTTCAGATGGCCGAGGAGGCTCAGGATCCTACCTTTGACAAAAGCTCGTGGGACGTTGAAGGTTGGAAGGCAAGGCTGGCGGACCTGGAGGACGAGGATGAGGCTGAGGAGATCCCCATGCTGGAAGGTGGTGATGCTGAGAAGGATCAAGGTGGAGATGCTGGTGGTGATGGAGCAGCGAAGGAGTAGGCTGCATGATTGGGCGATGATGGATATTTCGAGACTAGGCCGGAGCCCAATTTTTTTAGGATTGGTAGTGGTTTTTTGTGGTAGTGGCGTTTGTGAACAATTATGGTTTGTAATTTGAACAATAGTTTTTAGGGTTAGGATCCTGGATCCTTTGAATAATAGGTAGGATTACAAAAGGTGGAGGGATCCTCTGTTTGGGGGATGAAACCTTTGTGATCCTGCCGCTTTTATTTTCCTGCACAATGCTAAGACCGCATAGACAATGGACACCCTTTGCCAACCCATGTGGACGGGCCACGTTTTGCTGGTAGAAATGTGGGTTGGCAATTTTGACAACTTTCTTGAAAGGGTTAATGATCCTTTTGTTTAATAATATAACTTTAACTTTTCTGGCTTATCTCGTGTTGTTATCCTTTAATTATCTTCTTTTTTCTCAATTGTCTTTGTAGTATATTTATCAAGAGTTGAAAATATGTTTTAATAAATTTAGGATATGATCCTAGATCAAATATCCTGATATTGAAAATATTCAAAGTATTTTAGTTCAAGGATCATAGGTTTGGTTGTCAAAGTATAAGGGTCGGTTAGGATAATGAGTATAATCAAAATAGTCAAGGATCATACCTGAGGATCCAAGTTAGGATCCTAACCTTCAATCGAGACAATCGTAGATAAGATTTTGATGGATAATAAGGATTAAGGATCCTTATGTGTTTTACCTTTGGCAATCCTGAAAAACGAAGCACAACTTGGGACTAAGCCAATGTAAGAAACAAATTAGTAACTGGGGACATGCCCAAAGGATAACTGAGAATGATCCCGGAGGATCACTGGGGACAAGCCCAAAGGATAACTGGGGACAAGCCCAAAGGATCGTATGTAAACTGGAGTATGGCCCTTACTGGCGACTATCCAAACTTAGTGACATGAAAATGTCAAAACCTTAGCTAACGTGAAAACGTTAGAAACCTTAGGAACGGATGTATGGTACGTCTACCATTATACGTAGGATCCTGGGTATAGCCAGTACGATGAGGTTGTCAGCCCCGGAAGTGGGTACTGGTCCCAAAGACGTGAACTATATCAGGATCATCGAGCGCTGCTGGCGGAAACTGGGGATAATCCCAAGGATAACTGGGGTTGGACCCAAGGATCTGCGGTGCTTTTGAAGATCTTTGACGATATGCTGAAGATACCTGGACTTATCATAACTCAAATGTTTCGTGAGTAGAGGATGAAGGATGCATGATCCTTATCCTTAGGTAAAAAGTAAGAAAATGCAATAGTTTCTAGGATAAGCATATTACCAGAGTAGGGATCACTGATATCACCGGGATCCTTTAAGGATACTTCAATGTAAGGATCACGTGCACGGAGGATCACGTTCACATGAAATATTTCTTTAAGTGAACAGCATTCCAGGCTCTTGGCAACAAGTTTCCTTCCATGGTTAGCAACCTGTATGCCCCCTTTCCTGCTTCGGCTTCAATCAAGTAGGGACCTTCCCATTTTGGTGCTAACTTCCCGTCAGCAGGATTGATAGTATTTTGAAATGCTTTTCTCAACACCATGTCTCCAACTTGGAACTTCCTTATTCTGACATTTTTGTTGTAGGCACCAGCCATTCTTTGTTGGTAGCTTGCCATCCTTATCCTAGCTAGATCCCTGATTTCCTCAATAGTATCCAAATCCTGAGCTAGGATTGTAGCATTTTCTTCAGGATCACGAGCACTTGTTCTAGCAGTTGGGATCACCATTTCTGTTGGGATCACTGCTTCTGCCCCAAATACTAAAGAGAAAGGTGTTTGACCAGTGGCATTCTTGGGAGTTGTCCTATCAGCCCATAGCACATAAGGTAACTCCTCTGCCCATTTCCCCTTCTTGGATCCTAGCTTCTTCTTCAGATTGTTGATGATGATCTTGTTGGATGATTCTGCTTGACCATTGGCTTGTGGGTGAACTGGTGTTGATGTGATCATCTTGATTCCCCAACTGTCACAAAAGTTAGTAGTTCTACTTCCAATGAATTGGGAACCATTATCACATACAATTTCAGAGGGAATGCCAAATCTAGTTATAATGTTTCTTTTGATAAAGGATATAACTTCTTTTTCTCTGACTTGAGCAAAAGCTTCAGCTTCTATCCATTTAGAGAAGTAGTCAGTCATAGCAAGCATAAATACTTTTCCACCAGGTGCTTTAGGGAGCTTGCCAACTATATCCATCCCCCATCTCGTGAATGGCCAAGAGGATGGTATTGGGTGTAAAAATTCAGCTGGCTGATGGAGGATATTGCTATGTCTTTGGCAAGGATCACACTTCTTAGCATACTCTACAGCATCCCTTTTCATGGTTGGCCAGTAGTATCCTGTTCTAAGGATCCTTGAGAATAATGCCCTGCCCCCAGTGTGGTTTCCACAATCTCCTTCATGGAAGTCTCTCAACACTTCTTCAATTTCAGGATCCTCAATACATCTTAAATATGGTCCTGCAAGGGATCGTTTATATAGCACATTATTTAAGATTGTGAATTGAGATACCTTGATCCTGAAAGCTCTAGGATTTTCTCCCATTGGAATCTCTCCGTTTTGCAAGTATTTCATGATTGGTGGGATCCATGATCGTGAATAAGATTGAGCTTCTTCACTAGGGATTACTGCAGTATCCTCTTCTATTTCCATGGCCACTTGATTTTCAATAGCAGGAGCCAGGATATGGATGATAGGGATACTTATGTCTTCTGGAATTTTTAAGGATGATCCTAAGTTGGCCAATGCATCAGCTTCCGTGTTATCCTCCCTTGGTACCTGTGTTAAGCTAAAAGAAACAAAAGAGAGTGCCAATTCTTTGACTATTTCTAAATATTTGATTAGTTTTTCACCTTTAACAGCATAGGATCCATTAAAGTGATTGGTGATTAATAATGAGTCTACATATACTTTAAGATATTTTACCCCCATATCCTTAGCAATTTGCAAGCCAGCAATCAAGGCTTCATACTCAGCCTCATTGTTAGTTGCTTGGAACTCACAGGCTATGGAGTGGGGTATTATGTCCCCCTGTGGCGATTTTAGTAGGATCCCGAGCCCTGTGCCCTTGATATTTGAGGATCCGTCAGTGTGTAATATCCAAGGATCCTTGGTTTCATCCAGCTGCTGGACCTCCAATTCTGCTTCTCTTTGTAGATCACTACTGAAATCAGCCACAAAGTCGGCTAAGGCTTGTGATTTAATGGCTGTTCTTGGTTCATATCTTATATCATGGGCACTAAGCTTCACTGCCCACTTAGCCATTCTCCCTGACATTTCCGGTTTCCTGAGGACATTCTTAATTGGAAAATTAGTTTTAACAACAATAGTATGGGTTTCAAAATAATGCCTTAACTTAGTGGATGCCATGATTAATGCAAGAATAAGTTTTTCGAGGTGTGAGTACCTGGATTCGGCATCAAGTAGACTTTTACTTACATAGTAGATAGGATATTGTGTACCTTCGTGATCCTTGACAAGGACAGCACTTACAGCGGTTGAGGATACCGCCAGGTATAAGGATAACACATCTCCTTTTTCCGGTTTTGCTAATGCTGGTGCTGAGGACATATATTCTTTAAGGGCTTGTAAAGCGTTCTCATGCTTCTCAGTCCATTCAAACTTCTTATTCTTCCTTAGGATATCGTAGAATTCTTTGCATTTTTCTGAGGATTTCGATATGAACCTGTTCAAAGCTGCTATCCTGCCTGTCAGTCTTTGAACATCCTTTGCATTGGCAGGAGATTTGATATTTACTAATGCTTTTATTTGTTCTGGGCTTGCTTCAATGCCCCTCTGAGTTACCATGTATCCTAAGAACTTTCCTGCCTTAACACCAAAATGGCATTTCGAAGGATTAAGTTTCATGTTGTAACTATCAAGGATATCGAATGCTTCTTCCAAATCCCTTAGGTGATCCTCAGCTTTCTTTGACTTGACCACCATGTCATCTATGTACACCTCCATAGTTTTTCCAATTTGATCTTTGAACATCATATTCACCAGCCTTTGATATGTTGCACCTGCATTTCTTAGTCCAAAAGGCATGGCAATATAACAATATAAACCGGTTGGGGTCATAAAGGCTGTATCCTCTTGGTCAGATGGTTCCATCTGAATTTGTTGGAATCCAGATGATGCATCCATAAAGGTCAACAGTTCATGCCCCGCTGTTGCATCCACCATGGAGTCAATGTGGGGTAATGGGAAAGGATCCTTGGGACATGCCTTATTCAGATCAGTGAAATCGACACATACCCTCCACTTTCCATTTTTCTTTTGGACAACGACCACATTGGCTAACCATTTTGGATATTTTACCTCTCTGATCATACCTGCTCGAAGTAGTTTTTCTACTTCTTCTTGGATAATGGTATTCCTTTCTGGTGCAAACTTCCTCCTTTTTTGATGGATTGGTTTGATAGACCTGTCAATGCCAAGTTTGTGAGTAATAATATCCTTAGATATACCTGTCATATCTTCATGTTTCCAAGCAAAGGTAGATTTTCTTCTTTTGAGGAAGGATATCATGTCTTCTTTCATTTTGCCAAGGATCCCTGATCCGATATAGATTTTTGATTCAGGATCACTAGGATCCAAGAGGATTTCATCCACATCTTGTTCCCTTGCCTCCAAGACATTCCTTGGAGGATACTGTAATTGCTATTGCTCCCTTGGCTTCGAGGTTGGCTTCATAGATGAGGTGTAACAATCCTTAGCCTCCTGCTGATCACTGTCGATCTTGATTATCCCCCATGGGCTAGGGAGCTTCACACATTGATGGTAGGTGGATGGGACTGCTTTCATATCATGTATCCAAGGCCTGCCAAGGATAACGTTGCAACAGGATAAACAGTCAATAACACAAAATTTCTGATAATTATGTAATCCTTCCACGTAGATTGGGAGTTTGATGTCCCCCAGAGTTTTCTTCGTTTCTCCACTGAATCCTACAAGCACGGAGGATCTTGGTGTGATGTCTGACTCTGGGATACCCATTTTCTTCAGAACATCAAGCTGGATAATGTTCACTGAGCTCCATCCATCAATAAGGATCCTGCGGACAAAATGGTTAGAGATAAAGAGAGTGATGACTAAACTATCATGGTGAGGATCCTGAATGTTAATGCGATCATCCTCATCAAATGTTATCATCTTCCCTTCTGAGACACTTGATGTTCTAATAGGCTTTTCACCATTATCCATTTTTGATTCTTTTGCATGTCTTTTGGCCGCCGAGAAGGATGTACCACAGATGTCTGATCCTCCGGATATAAAGTTGATCACTTGTGCATTTGTCGGAGGTGCTGGAGCTTTTTCGGGGATCCTTTCAGGATCTTGAGTCCTTTGCTTTTTTCTTCCCAACAATTCTTTTAGGTGCCCCTTGCTTAACAGATATCCAATCTCTTTTCTTAAAGCTATGCATTCTTCAGTTAGATGCCCGAAATCCTCATGGTATGCACACCATTTCGACTTGTCTTTAGTCCCGGATGGTTTATCGTTTTTCCTGGGCCATCTAGCCTTTTCACCTAGATTCTGCATTGCAAGGATCAATTCATGATTATCAACGGAAAAACAGTATTCTGAGATTGGAGGATAATCTTCATCATCCTCTTCTTGGTCAACAGCATGCACATTCTTGTTCTCATTTCTATGGTAGGATTTGAATTTGTTGTTCTTGAAGGAGGATCCTTGCTTCTCCTGTTTTGAGGATCCTACTTGTCTCTCCTGGATCCTCTTGTCATCCTCTAGCCGGATGAACCTGAGTGCTCGAGTTCTTACTTCATCTAGATTCCTGCATGGTGTCATAACAAGATCATCATAGAATAATGAATCCTTAAGCAGTCCCATTTTGAAGGCTTCAACAGCCGTAGCCATATCCAAGTTGGGAATGTCCAAGGATTCTTTACTAAATTTAGTTATATAATCCCTTAATGATTCATTATGATTTTGAGTTATCCTGTACAAATCACTAGTTAATTTTTCAAATTTTCTGCTACAAGAGAATTGGTTATTGAATAAATTAACTAAATTAGCAAATGAAGTAATAGAGTAGGGGGGAAGACTTAGCAGCCACTTAAGAGCTGATTCAGTAAGAGTGGATCCAAATCCTTTACATAGGCATGCTTCCTTCAACTTTTCTGGGATAGGATTGATCTCCATCCTCTCCCTGTATTGTGCTATATGCTCCTCTGGATCCGTTGTGCCATCATACAGCTTCATGGTAGGAATATGGAACCTTTTGGGTACCTCTGCATCACAAATTGGTGGTGCAAAGCGAGATACCTTGTGGCTTCCATCTGCAATCTCTGGGATAGGCTTGACTACCCCTGGAACACTTGAGATCATATCTTTTAGCTTCTGCAACTCCCTGGCCATAGCATGATTGGTACCTGTATCCTGCATGAATCCATGGTTAGTGGTAGGATAATTATTTAAAGTGTTACCTCCCATTGGGTTCAAGTTAGGGAACCCATATTGCTGGGATTCTGGAACAACAGAGGGACCAGTGGAAGCAATGGTCTGCATTGGAATGAAGTCCCCTTGATGGACATCTAGACTTCCTGTTTGCAAACTTTTTAGGGATCCTGGTATCTGGAAGGATCCTGGTGTCTGGGATGATCCGGGAACGAAGGAGGATCCTTGAACCTGGGATGATCCTGAAACAAAGGAGGATCCTTGGCCCTGAAATGATCCTGGAACAAAGTAGGATCCTTGAAACTGCTGTGCCCCCGGATAGGCTCCTGAATTCATGAAGGATCCCATGTACTGAGGATAGGATCCTACTGGCTGAAAATGTGAGCCTGATGTCTGAGTCATTGCTGCCGAGTTGAGATGTGATCCTCTTGACTCCCCTATGATTTGCACGTCCGGGATCCCTGATGGCTGGGAAGTGATCATTGGAGTATCGAAGCTCAAGGATTTGGGCATCAGTGGGGAGTGATCCTCTGCCGCTTTCTTTTGTCTTTTGAGGTCTCTAATTTCCCTGAGGATCCTGTCATTAGTCTCATCCCGCCGCTGCATACGATCCTTCATCTGCAAAATTAAAGCAAATATATCACTAGTACTGGGAATAGAAGAATTCATAGCAGAAGAAGATAGAGGTTTAGAGAAAGTAGGAGTTGATCTCTTCTCAGTATTTTTCTGAGATCCTGCCGGTGGAGGAGGCAAAGTGGTCTGTGATGAGGTGACTGCAGACATCGCCGTGGACGTGTTCTTCAATGATGAAGCCATATAACTCTTTGAAATGATTTCGAACAAAAGATTTTCTTATGAATGAAGCACCAATTGCCCCACGGTGGGCGCCAAACTGTTTTGGTCAAAAATCACACAAGGATAATGTAACCACACTTTATGTAAACGGGGTATGATGCTTGGTTAACTATGAAAGTAAAGGATCACTTCTATGATAAAGATGCAAAGACACAATGATTTATACGAGGAAAAAGCCCTTGATCAATATATGATCTCCGGCATAAAAAACCTCGGGTGATGGCAACTACCGATCACCAAACTTCAATATAAGTACAAAATGGTTACAACTTCGGATGATAATGAGCTGAGTACAAGGATCACTATTGTTTTGAGTGTCTAAGTGTGTGAGAGTTGCGTTGTATGTCGTGTGTGTTCTTCCGAATGAGGAAGAGTGGTATTTATACGTGTGTAGGTGACCTATTTTAGGTAGCTAGACTAATATTCAGCTCATTACCCCTTTAGAAATGAGATACAATCTAGCCTAAATTGCTGCCCATGAATCAAGCCATGTTTCCATATCCTGTGCAACGTCTATCTCCGATTAAGCTCTTGCCATAATTGTGAAGACGCGTCCCTTGATCATGATGCTTAGAGCGTATCCTGCTAGATATTCCTGCATAAATAACATTGCATTAAGCGAAGATGATCGTTAGTATGAGGATCCTATAATGTCCCATGATCCTGATCCTGAAGTCCGGCTGAGGATCACTGTCTGCCAAGGAAACAAGGATCACTGGTTAGGATCACGTGTAAGGATCACCTATAATAAAAATCCAGCCCTAACAATATATATATATATATATATAGGGGATGGTTCAAATGAAAACCACTTTTATTGTGAAAACTCGAAAACTAACTAAAAAAAGCCTAAAAAACACATAAAAAAAATTATTTTTTTCAATTTTTTTATAAAAATCGCTGGATTTTATATATAAAAAAAACTTTTTTTCAAAAAAAAAATGTGTAGTGCACATGTGTAATAATACACATGTGTAGTACACATACACATGTGTAGTATTACACATGTGCACTACACAAATGTGTTTTTTTTGAAATTTTTTTTATGTAAAAAAACCTGCGAAATTTGGTTTGCAAAAAAAAAAAAAATTTGTATGTTTTTTTGGCTTTTTTAAATTAGTTTTCGAGTTTTCACAATAACTAGTGGTTTTCATTTGAACCTTCCCCTATATATATATATATATATATATATATATATATATATATATATATATATATATATACAGAGAGAGAGAGAGAGAAAGTATAATGTACAAAACTGCTTAACGTACGTTAACGTACGCGACAAGAACATAACGTGCGTGATTAACATAGATAACTTGCGTGATTATCTTTTGTTCAAGGTTCCATGCGTGATTATCTTCCTATGCGTGATAATTCAGGTCCCATGCGTGATAATCCAGGTCCATGCGTGATTATGTGTTCTATGCGTGATAATCCACGGCCAGGATTGTCGCGTACGTGAAGTAGGATAAGTCGTGAAGTATGTTAACCGCTCCATATATATATATATATATATATATATATATATATATATATATATATATATATATATATATATATATATATATAGGGGAAGCTTCTATGCAGAACACTAAATATTGCGAGAACATGTAGAACAAAATGAATCACTCATTTTTTCAATCCTAAAAACTTAAAAAGTAAATGAAAATGTTATAAATGTAAGATTTATTGTTTCTCACACTAGAATTTAAAACAAAATATGAAAAATCTTCAGTTTTTAAATAACCTACACACATGTAGGTTATGTGTAGGCTAAATTACCTACATGTATGTAGAGTATGTGTGGGGAAAAATATATGATTTTTTATGTATATATAATACACATATGAATGTAAGAAACATAAATTTTAAGAAATATGAACCTTAAATCCTAAATTTTAGTGATTTATAGTTGTTCTTTTTATTCTCGTAATAATTAGTGTTCTGTAATGATTCTTATCCTATATATACATATATATATATGTATATATATATATATATATATATATATGTATATATATATATATATATATATATGAGATTGTGAGATAGTAATACCCTTGTTCTCAAAGCTTGATCCTAATATGGAGGATCATTTCAGCCTCCCCTAAATCCTTCATAGAGAAGTTAGATAACAAGAACTCTTTTGTTTCAATAACTTTCTCTTGCATAATATCAAAGATCAACATGTCATTTACACACAGTCAAATTATAACTCTTTTACCAGACTTATCAAATTTGCCATAAACACACTTATCTGCTTGATTTATAGTCAATATCCAATTCGTAACACAATGTCATCAAGCTTTTGATTCCATTGTTTTAAAGCTTGTTTCACTCTTAGAACGATTTAATTAACTTGCACCCCTTATGCCCATTCCTTGGCATAACAAACACTTAGGTTATTTCATATGATTTTAATCCAACTCATTATTTAAGAATGGAGTCCTTACAATCTACTTGGTGTATAACAAGATTGCGTATAGCTGCAAGAGATATTAACAACCTAATTATGGATATCCTGGCCACATGAACAAAGTAATTGATGTGCGCAAAACCGAACATATAGTTCTCATTCGGGGCCTTATCTTAGTCATTTTCTTGACAAATATAGTAAATAAGTTATTTATTTGCTTACTTTTGATTTTTAGGTACAATCAGGCCACAAAATAACAAAGATAACATTCTCGTGCCTAAAATCAAGCTTTTCAAGAAACCAGACAAAGACACGCCCACGTGCCTCTATGGAACATGCACAAGTGCCTGTACCAAACATGCCCCCGTGTCCTAGAAATTGCAAAAAAAGACAAATCAGGACTCAAGGAACGGGGGTCGTGTCCCATAAAGCACAACCCCGTATGCACACCCTAGACATAAAAGACAAAGAAGACACTAAGGCACCCTGGACAGAAAAGACAAAGAAGGCACTAAGGCACGGGCCCATGCCTGATCAAACACACCTCGTGCCCAAGACCCCAAGTGAAGACAAAAACTAAGGTGGACCCCATAAGAGTTGACCTAGGTCGTGCTTACCTAGCTAGGCAGGGGGTCGTGCTCCATGCAAAATGTCAACTCTACAACTGGCACAAAAAGACAAACATCAAAAGGTCAATGGCATGGGGTCATGCCTCATGCCTTGGACAATCAATAAATAAAGTCTCTTACCACCCATTCTCACCATCCCTCACTCCCCACAAATTCCATAAACCCACTATCATTCTCATCGTTCCTCCATGACCCACTTCACCCACAACCCATTTCCACACCATCCACTCACCATATCACCACCTTTCATAGTTGATTTCATTTTTAATTAGTCAAAGTTTGTAAGAACTTGCCCTTAGCAATCATTCATGTATGTCTTTCTTTAAAAATCAAGTTTGATGTTGTTTACTTTTATAGCCATGATTAGCTAAGTTCTTACATCACTTGCGGGAAATGAACCCTTAATTGTGTTTTAACCCCCAAAGTTATGGATAACCTTAAGGTTTGTGCTAATAACTTTTAGTAACTAATCGCTAAATTTAAAGTGAATTTTATCAAACTCTTAAAAACAAATCATTTACCTTGGGTTTGTTGAGTCAAGCATTCACATTTTCTATGTATATGTAGAAAATAGTGATGTATTGAAAAATACATCTATTTCCAATGTATACTTTGTACAACTATCGAGTCGTTTGGTGTTGTTTTTAGTTAGATTTTGTATATTACTTGCTAATTTGTGATTTGCAGGTCTCGGGAGAGAAAAGAAGTTGAAACGGGCGAAAAAACGATCTAAGTTGGAAAAAAACCGAACCTCGAAAGGTGTACAGTTGATCGAGCAGTTGAACGGCGGAAAAATCCAGGAATATCACCCTGTCGCATCGCACGACAGGGAAAAGAAGATCCCATCCCGTCGCGCGAGCGGCTTGTTGACCATTTTAGACTTTTTGGAGTCTCGCGTGACGCGAGACGAAGAAGGAACACCCCTCGCGTCGCGCGAGGGGCCTGTATCCGTAGAATCTAACGAGCTAGGTCTAGATTGAAAGGGTTATAGTCAATATACAACTCTCATTAAGGATGATAAAAAAACCTTGGACGAAAATCTTAGAAGTTGGAATAACTAGAGCAACATTGGAAGATATGGGAGCATTGGAAGCGTAAAGTTGAAGACTTGGAGCGGGTGGATCAAGAATTCCTGGGTTTAATCGTTCGGTGTTCTTTGTTTCTTCACTCCTTCGATTCAATCATGTTTTCTACTCTTGTTTTGAATATTGTTTATGTTTTGAACATCATGCTAGGCTAATACTTTAACACTGCCTAGGTCAATGATGAATACACTTGTTTGATTTGTTTCTTTCGGTTTTGGAAGTTAATTGTCGACTTAGTAGTAAAGACTTGGTTTTTATGGTTTGATGTGTATGCATGCATAATCTTGTTCCTTGAATGTGATTCACTTCATATGTTTCCTTGTTGAATGTCTTTTACTTATAGGTTCATGTTAAATCAACTACTGTGTGTTTTTTATTTGTTTATGGTTTATTGGCCAAGATACCATAGGAGTGATTTTCATACATTGAATAGGATTAAGGTAGCGTTTGGTACGCAGAAATGAGAGAGAGAATGGAATGGACTATTACGAGTGAATGGAAAAAAATGTGTTTGGTTGGTCAAGGTAATGGAATCACCCATTACATATGGCATTCCATTCACTTAAATTCATTCCATCCACACCCCTTATTTTTTTTTCCATTCCATTCCCTCTCCCACCTTCATCACCAACACCTTCCACCACTAGCCACCCATAAATGCCACGAACACCCGCCACCACCACCTTACGTTGTCGACCACCGGCATCGCCATTGCCACCACCCATCGTGCCACTGCCGACCACCGCCACCCTTCGCCACCAAACACCGGCGCCACCGCCACCACCCGCCGCCCTAACCAGCCCCTCTGCCACCGAACATCAGCACCAACGCCACCATAACCACTAAACACCACCGACCACCGCTACCACAACCCACCACTGTCGCCTGTCATACACCAACCGATGGAGGAAACATCGGGATGAGGCATTGAGCGAAACAGATTGTCCAAGAGAATCCATAACACTATTAGTGACAATATATATAACGTTCACGTCCCATACCACCATAAACATATAAAGCATAAATAGTTATTACAGACATTGTTCTCAAAGAAAAATAATTGTTCCGACAACTCATAGTTTATTCGTGGGCTTCTAGACCACCTAACTCGATTTATCACAGCAAGCAAAGCATCCTAAACACCTGTCACATACGTTAAAATAAAGTCAATACATATAGTGTAAAGGTGAGCATACAATTTTAATAGCATATAGTATAGCGAAAGCGATTTACGCATAACCAGCATGTAACACGTAGAAATGTGAAGCAACATCGACAATGAAATATGCAACCGACATGACTACGAGTTATAGAATGCGTAACACATTATCACCACCGTGACCATGTGAAGTAAAACCCTTAACAACCCCTGTCCACGACAGGTGCTGAGTCCAAACTATAATACTATCGTTGCTAAGGTGTCAGGCAACAATCATTGTATAAACATAGCATACAAGCATTCATCAAAAACATGTATAACATGCGAGAACGGTTGGCGTATGTCACACCCCGATTTTCAAACGTTTCACTGGTGGGCCCGGTGGGGGACTATCGTGACGTAGTTGGTAACATTACAGTCAAACAACACAATATTTAAATGCACAGCGGAAGCAAAAGATAGATATATTTCAACTTTAATAATTTGTAATATCAAGTATCACAACAGTAGAAATTAATCTACAGGGGATCCAAAATAAATAGGAAACATGTTCAACAGTTTGACATCCAAGCTTGCGGGACTTATTGAGGATGCTAGGAGAAAGCCAGCCTAGTTCGCTTAGTACATGCACTTAACCTTTTTGGGAAAATACGTCAGTTTACACTGGTAAATACATTCAACCGACACTTTTGAAAAAGGTTTAATAAAATTGATTTGAATGCACGTGGCACAAACTTCTATAACTTGGGATCATTATTTTAATATAATACTTGTAAACGAATTACATGTTTCTTATGCGTTCAGTAGCCCGATCCGTAGACCGGGTTAAAGATCAATAGACACACCACAATATTTAATCATTTATGAACCGACGGGTGTACGCCTACACCCCGTGCTCAGGTCGTGTCCATCTCGTAAGATGATGCCAAGGATATCCGGGACATGGTCATTAACCCCCCAAAGGCTTTAAGCAAACAAAACATTTCAAAACAAAGCATATCAATGATTTAATCTCTATTCGACTAAAGATTCAATGCTGGACCAAGCGGTATTCTATATACCGTACCCCAAGCCCGTATAAGGGAAATTAAGTTAAAAGTATTTACCTTTGCAAGTATAATTCACAAACAGCCAGTGCAAATAGCTTTTACCGGGTCTCCTATTCTGGAATGAAGGTTTATAATCACCTATTAGAATCCTAACGGGTCTTTAATTAAGCCTAAACTTAGACCGGTTAGTTTTAACGAAAGATACGGTTCGAACGCACGATTAAGCGAAGACCAGAATAGAATGTGATTTAGACCCGACAAGTTTGAAGACTTGTATAATATGGGTAATCCAACCACATTCTGGATTTTGAGATAAAAACGACAAGATTTGACCCGTTTCGGCTAATTTATGTAAACTAGTTACATAAACATAACTGATCGCGTAAATGGCGTAACGGGTAACCGTAAGAGTCCTATACAGGTTTCCTAAGTCTATATGCTCTAAATATGTTATGATATCAGTAGGATACCTTCCATTATGCCCATAACGAGTTTAATCCCATAATACACCCCATAGGGGTATTTTGGTCATTTAAAGATTATAAAAGAGATTATTTATACTTCTGATGTTCGGGTCTGAAGAAATCAGTAAAACCACTTATTTTAACAAGTCGCATTAGTAGGTGATAAGTCTTTATGACAAAAATGGTTTTAAACCCAAATTATGCGTTTAATACGCGTATAAAGTCGTTTTAAGCGATTTCCGGGTTATACAGGAAATCTGAGTTTTCTGATCAGGTTATATAGTTCAAAATACTTTATTTATTTATTTAAAATCAGTAGTAATTGGATTGGCGTCAAAATACTATGCAGAACTCATTTTATGTCCGAAAAGGGTATATTCGGTATTTACCGAATCAAGGTCATAACCTTAGGTTATGAGCAGGTTAAAAATAATTAAAAATCTTTAAAAATCCCAAAATATTATATTACATCAGTGTGTAAAATGTTTGGTGTCGAAATTTAGGTTTAGATAGGCCTTATGCTAAGTGCGCCGTTTAATTAACAAAAGTTTTCTTAATTGCGCTATTTAGCATAACTCCTATTCTAGACCTCGAATTGTCATGAAATTTTAGGAACATGTTTAGAAATCAGTAACTAAGGTTATTGTCCTTTCACATATCCAAAATTCTCGTTTTAAGGTCAAAAGGGCATTATGGTCAACTTTTAAGCATATAACGGAAAAGCGCAAATGACTTGGACAAACAACGAACCAGCCATAGAGGGTTATACCATCATGTAACCTGGTCCTAAGGGAGTCCTAAGGCATTTATATGTCATACTAAATCGGGTCAGAACTGAAGTCAAAGCAAAAGTCAAAGTTTTGCGACTTTCGGTTCCGAACCTGGTCAAAACAGAAAAATTGTCGAATCAAACAAGCTTAGACCAGTTCTTATACTTATTAACAAGTTATATGGGTGATAAAATTGATCACATGCCTTCTACATTGTTAATTACATGTTAATTCAAAAATTAAGCTTTTGTTGACTTTTTCTAAACAACTTTGACCAAACATTTGATCTAGATAGAGTGGGAACCAGGGGGTGCCCTTTTAAGGGTTTAAAGCCCACATGATTACCAACTTATAACTACCTTTGATTCGATTAATCACTGGACCATTAATGATTAATCGTTAAGTCAACCGTTAATTACGATGGTTTGACTTTTAAGCTAAAACTAAGTAAAAACTCAACTAAGAAAGGTTAAGCATACTTACTGAAGTCCTATGCACGATTAGGAAGGCTTAGGGAAGGCACTTGTGCTCCAGAAAAGCTCCACAATGCAGAAATGAGGTGTGAACTAAATGTTGCAACTTTAAGGCCTTATATAGTGATCTTTGGTGCATAAGATCATGACAACTAGGTCTATCATTGTTCCCAGATCATTTACAAGTGTTTCCTAGTGCCTAGGAACTGTTAGGGGTCTCCCATGTTGCTGAAAATATCTTACTAAGTCGGTTAAACTCTTTTAACTGCCAACAGCCAAGCTGCTGTCGCTGGGCACTCCTTACGGACCGTAAGGCAGGACCTTTACGGTCCGTAAGCCTTTGCCAGAAGGCAAAAAAATTTAACCTTTCAAGCTTTGAATAGGCAACTTGCAAAGTAAAATTTTGAGTCTGAATTTGTCAGTATGAGGCCCTTTTAACCCATGCTTGATCAGTTGTGTCTACCCATCTTTGTAGAATTATTGGTTTACACAATGATAGAAATCATACACGAAAGTTTATATAGCATTATTTCGTAGGATCCATTCTTGCAATTTGGAAACCATCATTATTAGTAAATCACCTGATTTAAAGGTATACTTAGATGTTTATTAATCATGTTAGGGTCTTGGGATTTATAACGAAGTCGTTCAGAGGTATAAATTAACATGTCGACATGTTCGAAAATCCTGCCATACATCTTTAACTAAATCCGGGTTTATAATACTTTTTTCGTACATGACACGTGTCGTTATTTCATTTGACGGAAAAATTCGAGGTGTTACATCCTCACCCCCTTAAAGAAATCTCGACCTCGAGATTTACTAAAACAAATGAGGGTACTTTTCTTTCAGTGTGGACTCTACCTCCCACATGTACTCGGGACCTCTACGGGCATCCCATTTAACCTTTACAATCGGTACATGCTTCCTTCGAAGCTTCTTAACCTGTCGATCCTCGATTGACACAAGTTTTTCAACAAACTTCAAGCTCTCTTCTATGTGCACATCTGTGTGTGGTATAACTAGTGAATCATCAGCGACACACTTCTTCAGATTGCAGATGTGGAATACATTTTGAATGCCACTGAGCTCTTCAGGTAAGTTTAACTTATAGGCAATTGATCCGACACGTTCGATGATCTCGAAGGGTCCTATGTATCTCGGGCTTAACTTGCCTTTCTTACCAAATCGCATCACTCCCTTCCAGGGTGATACTTTAAGCAATACCTTGTCACCTACTTCGAAGTTAAAAGGTTTACGCTTCAAATCTGCATAGCTTTTCTGCCTATCTCGGGCAGCTTTCAGACGGTCACGAATCTGGACAATCTTGTCCGTCGTTTCAAAGACTATTTCCGGTCCTGTCAACTGGACATCTCCAACTTCCGCCCAACAAACGGGCGTTCTGCACTTTCTACCATACAAGGCTTCGAAAGGAGCAGCTTTAATGCTCGTATGGTAGTTGTTGTTATACGAGAACTCGATTAATGGTAGGTGGTTATCCCAACTACCACCTAAGTCAATCATACATGCACGAAGCATGTCTTCCAAGGTTTGGATTGTCCGCTCACTTTGTCCGTCCGTCTGAGGGTGGTAAGACGTACTGAAGTTTAAGCGCGTGCCCAAAGATTGTTGGAAACTTTTCCAAAAATTTGACGTGTATCTAGTATCTCTGTCAGAGATAATAAACACAGGCACGCCATGTAGAGATACAATCTTATCTACGTACAATTGGGCTAGCATGTCGGAGCTATAAGTGTTGGTGCATATTTGTGACAACAACTTAGATTTGGTCTTTGGATATCTTGTAATTAGTTAAACGATAAACGGTTAGCGGTTTTAGCTTTGTATTAGTGAGATAATTGAGTTTGGGCTAAACTAAACCCAGTTTGGGTGATGGGGGGCGAATTGGGCCTGTCCAATTCGCAGTCCAAGAGTGTTTAACCTAGCCCAGTTGTAAACCTTGTGTTATATAAACAAGGTTAGACATTAGGGTTTAGGTTAATCAGTTAAATCAGCCAAAAACAGTTGTGTGAGAGAGCAAATTTCGTGAGAGCTTAGTCTTGGACGAAATTAGGGTTGTTAGGGTTTTGGATTGATTGTAATTCGTGAGATTGATAATCAATAGAAAACCCAGATTGAAAGTGAATTGCTGTTTCTGTTTCTACACGTTTCTGCTTATTCTGATCAAGAGGATTCCGCACTCTTGATCGGATTGACAATTCTGTGAAGATCCATACACATCAATGGGACCTACAATTGGTATCAGAGCATTAGGCTCTTGAAGGCTCGGTTCAGAATTGTTTGCTGCAGAAACAGGGAGTGAAATTTTCGAAATTTTTGAAACCTGAAAATTAGTGTTTTTGAAATTTTCGAAAATTTTGTGTGTTTGATTCTGATTTTCGATTTTTGTTGGCTGTTTTGATCTTCTGTTTTGTTTGATTGCTGTTTTGCAGGTTTTAGGGTTTCCAAGAAGGTTTTTGGTTGATTGTTTTGAAGAAATTTTGGCTGAATTTCTTGAAGATTCGAAGACTGTCTTCGTGTTCTTCATTAAGTTCATCAAATTTTTGTCAAAAGTTTGCTGATTTGCTTGTTTGATTGTGCAGAATTGTGTTGGAGAATCTTCAGAATTTTGAACAGATCAAGTTTCCATATTTTCTGGACCAGCGAATTTGCAGCATCCGCAAATTTAACTAATTCGCAGTCTGATCAGCGAATTTGGGAGTTAATAACTCGGTCATCGGCGAACTTAAATCCAAAGGCGACTTTGGTAATCGTATAATTTTCCACAGCGAAATTATTACGGTTTTCGACGACTTTACAGGTCGTCGTAATACCGAATTTGACCAGCGAAAATAAGCAGCGAAATTGATTAGCGAGGTTGGCAGCGAAATTGACCTGTACGCGAACTAGACCAGCGAATTTGAACAACTTACTGACCAGCGAAATTAATCACTGATCCAGCGAAATTACCAGCAAATTTAACAAAACCAGCAAATTTAAAAGTGGTGGAATTTCAGTTGGCAAGCGTCGATAAAATTTCAGTGTTTTGCAAATAGAAATTGTTCCGTAGCTCATTTGAAGAAACCGTCTGCACCGTTGAATTCGTGGGATTTGGAAAATCCCGAATTCAGTTTTTGACATTATATATTATTGGATTCGTCTTTTCGAGACGATTCTAACGGTGTAATTTGGTAACCATTGTTTTCGGAAATATTTTGTACGGTTTTCTCAGTCTGCAACGTTTAAAATGTCGAACATGACCAACTTGAATGCTCCTAAGATGATGAAGGTGGAGAATTATCTTACATGGAAGGACAACTTCAAATCCTTCATTGAATCTGAGGATGCACGAATGTGGATCTGTATTGAAGATGGGTACATAAACCCAATACATGATTATGAGGGCAGACCACGTAGAACAGCCTATGTGAACATGAAAGAGGCTGATAAGAAAGTGTATGAAGCTGAAAAGAGAGCTTTAGCTGCAATAAAGACATCCTTACCTGATAGCATCAAGCATATCTTTAATAAGTACACGAATTCAAAGGATATGTGGGATGCATTACAAAAGCGATATCAGGGAAATGAGAGTGTCACTCAGGCATTTATGGCAGAGATAGTGCCAGTTGATGAGGCTGAAACTAGTGTGAGTGATGTTGAATCTCAAGTGGAGAATGCTGAAGCAAAAGTGGATGCTAACGTAGAGAAGGAGAGTGAAGCTGAAAAGGTTGTTGCAGATGAAACTACAGAAGTTCATGAGGAAGAGGTAAAATCTAATTTTGTGTGTTTGAGGTGTCGTGAACTACAGGGTGAGGTTGACAGATTGTCAACACAAAATCAAAGTCTGGTAAGCGAAATGTCGAGCATAAAAGAGTCAAACTTTTTCGCTAAAAGAAACGAAACTTCATACTTGAAGAAGATAAAAGGGTATGAAAGTGAAATTGAAGCTTTAACATGCAAATTAAATGAAAAGCTTCAAGTAATAGACTTAGCTCATGAAATGATGGCTGAAAAAACAAAAGAGATTTCTGATAAAAACAAAGAGTTGTCAGATGCACAACTCAAAATTGTTGAACTTGAACAGAAATTAAGTCAATTCAGAGACTCGTCTTTTGTTATGAAACACATGATGGGTGGGTTAAAGAAAAGTAATGACAAGACCACTGTGGGCTTCCAGGGCTTTAATGAAGTCCCACCTCCTCTTAGTCATGACTATTCTTTCCTGCCTGATGAAGATGAGCTAGCAGCCTATATGTCAACTGCACCAAGTAGTTTCGCATCTACATCAAGTCAAGGTGAGGGATCTGAGAGTGGTGATGCTAGGAAGAACAATAACAGGAAACAATTGAAAAAGCAAAATTCACCTCCAAAGGGCAAAAATCAAACTTTTGTTAAAAAGATTAATTTTGTTCAAGGTAGTGATATGAAAAATGAAACCGCTGTTATTGAAAAAGAATCAGATGTAGAGTTTGCTAAAAATAAAAACAAAGAAAATCTGAAATTAAGCAAACTGAACAAAATTCTTCCAATGCATCATCACCATCTGATAAGGGATCTACCTCAGAGACTCCTGCTAAGAAGTCTTTGAAAAGGAGATCGTGCTTCCGGTGTCACATAAAGGGACATGTAGCTAGCTGCTGTCCTAACAAAAATAGTGAAGCACAAATGAGTGACAAATAGAGAGGGAAATTACCAGAGAAGAGTGGTGATAGTGAGGAGAAAGGTTCAAATTCTCCAAAGAAATCTGTTCCTAAGCAACCACAAAATGTTGCTGTTGGCGTAGATAAGGCTGGAACAGGAACTCCACAAGTTCCATATTTTCAAAGAAATCAACCTAGATTTCAGCCTAGATCTCCACCAGGCAGATATCAGAGACCTAGAAGCAGTTCACCTAGAATGAACAATTTTAATTCAAATAATTTCAGAGGTCAAAGTCAATATCAAAATCGATACCAAAATAATGGTGGTCGAAATTTTTATAACAATGGCTTTAGAAATTACCACAATAATGCTTCTTGGAATCAAAATTCAAGGGTTCAAAATCAAAATTTCCAAAGGTCAAATAGTCCAAATGTATATAGGAACTCTCAGGACCAAAGACCTAGTGGAAATCAAAATCAAAACACATTTCCATCAACAGGTCTGAGATCCAAGACTCCAGTTAGGAGTAATGGATATTGGATGGATGTTCCGGTAGTTGGTGAATTTGGACGACCCAAGACCATTAAGGCTTGGGTCCCCCAATCTAACTAATTTCTTAAGTTAGTGTGTGCAGGAGCTGCTAAGGAGGAGTATCAACTTATGTTGATATTGGCTGCTTCAGGCACATGAAGGGGGGTGTGAGATTGTTGATATATTTTTTTAAATGATTTAAATTGAAGTTCAAAGTGCTGAGTCGACACAGAAGATAACCTGGCAGATCTTTATACTAAAGCATTTGACAGGACTCGCTTTGAACACTTAGTCGAACTCAACGGGATGAGGAATCCTGAATAACTGGTTTTTCATAAGAATTTTTTTGTAAATAGTTTACTGCTTTTCTTAAAAATCAAAAATAAAAAAAATTGAAAAATCAAAAACATAAAAAAAAATAGAAAATCAAAAATGAGTTATCACTGTGTGAAAAAGGAGAAATGATAGTACATCAGCAAGTTAGACTGTCACACTGAACTTGAACCTAAATTGCTTAAGTGTGATAGCAGCTTCATCATACGATGTACCAGTAGGCAAAAAGCATGAAATAATCAACTTACCAATGTGATATAAACATAAATGAACTGAATATGAGTGGGGAACACATCAGTGGTGTATGGTTTAATGACCTTAATTCTTGCATTGATAGATTGCCAAAATCTGAAGTTTTGGGTCTTTATACTGTTATTTCATCTGGGATATCTTGGATGTCTGTCTGTTCAGAACTAAAATTGTACATGACCCCAGGAAAGAGAGTCACTTGGATTTAACTCATTTCTATTTAAATGTCTGTATGTTGTCCCGATACACACAATTTTGATCTGATTCTGAAATCTTCTCTGAAAAAAGTCGTGTACCTCCTCTGCTGCATCCAGATATATGCTGACCTGGAGGTGCTAGGCAACGACAGCTTCTGCTGCATCCAGATACATGCTGACCTAGCTGTACGTTGTCGCGCTATAGATCTAATACACCCGAAAGAGGCCCTCAAGTGCCCAAAAGAAACCCAAGAAACCTATATCAAATTGAGTAAAACTCATTTGATCTGTATATTATACCTTCTCTGCTAAAGATCTATTCTGTTCTCTTCTCAACCTATTCCCAGTTAAGATTTCAGAAATCTGGATTGGACTTGTGAAATATGTGGCAGGGAAGATACTTGCATGATAGAGTGTGTTGTTTATGTTTCCAGGATTTGATTAGTATTTGTTTGGGTGTTCATAGTTAAGCAATCAAAACATGATAAAACAGATTATATGCAGACCTAGACACAGTCAGGATATCTTAAAGGATGACATCAGTATACTCACCTACTACGATGAATCTTTGTGCATACCTTGATCGCGGGGGTATATCCTGTTGTGGGACACACTAATATTTCAGTAAATAAAATTACCTTAACGTATCATACGGTAATGGTACTTGAAATGTTCATGCATTTTGTTTAAGTGGACAAACATACTGGTAATCGTCTTGAACTGTTCTTCACGAAAAATTAAATAAAGAATTATCTAATTGTGTGAAACAGTTTGATTGTGCTGATATGATCTTCTTACCAGTGTTCTCACAAAAATAGAGTGTTTATTGCTTTTGTATTTACTTGCTTTCAGAAAATATAAAAATCCAAAAATAGTGTCTTTTTCTGTTTAAAATTCTTAACGTACGGAAAACTGTTATTCTTGGAGGAATTGTTACTGGTAGGGGGAGACGGTGTTAGAAAGTGAGTTCAAAATTTTCAAATCAGGCAGGTTCTTTTGTGTTGGACAAAAAGTTTGCGTGTTGGTGATAAGTTGAAAAAGCTTAATCTGTTATACAGTTTAACTATCTCTTGAAAAATAATAATTTATTTAACTTTGTTGAAAAATTCTTATGGTTTCTCGAGATGTTTGTTTTATAGTATACAGATTGAAGCAGTGTGTTGGTGAGAAGTTGCTGTGCAGTGTGAAGATGAGAGTTTGATTGGATGCATGGTAGAACCTCCTTTCTATATTGCAGACAAAGTTGAAGAGTTTGAAGATTGCTTTGCAAATGCTAAATTGGAGTTTACTCAAGTGCTAACGCGTTGAAGATTTGGTGATTGGATGCATCAGCTTAGGGGGAGTCTGTTGCTGACAGTCTGTTGCTGACAGAAGCTGTTGAAGCTGAAGCTATCCAAAGACCAAAGACAGTGCAAGAATACTTGAGGATTGCAAGAAGACTGAAGACAAAGTTTTGACTGACAAAGTTTTTATGAAGCTATTGTCAAGGGGGAGTTTGTTGGTGCATATTTGTGACAACAGCTTAGATTTGGTCTTTGGATATCTTGTAATTAGTTATACGATAAATGGTTAGCGGTTTTAGCTTTGTATTAGTGAGATAATTGAGTTTGGGCTAAACTAAACCCAGTTTGGGTGATGGGGGGCGAATTGGGCCTGTCCAATTCGCAGTCCAAGAGTGTTTAACCTAGCCCAGTTGTAAACCTTGTGTTATATAAACAAGGTTAGACATTAGGGTTTAGGTTAATCAGTTAAATCAGCCAAAAACAGTTGTGTGAGAGAGCAAATTTCGTGAGAGCTTAGTCTTGGACGAAATTAGGGTTTTGGATTGATTGTAATTCGTGAGATTGATAATCAATAGAAAACCCAGATTGAAAGTGAATTGTTGTTTCTGTTTCTACACGTTTCTACTTATTCTGATCAAGAGGATTCCGCACTCTTGATCGGATTGACAATTCTGTGATGATCCATACACATCAAGGGGACCTACAATAAGTCTCTTTGATGGGTAGGAAATGTGCTGACTTATTCAACCTATCAACTATTACCCATATCGTATCATTTCCTTTCCTTGTCTTTGGCAACTTGGTGATGAAATCCATTGTCACCATCTCCCACTTCCATGTGGGAAGTTCAGGTTGTTGTAGCAAACCTGACGGCTTTTGATGTTTAGCTTTGACTTGCGCACAAGTCAAACATTTAGCGACATAGGTGGCTATAGACTTCTTCAAGCCTATCCACCAGAAGTTTATTTTCAAATCCTGGTACATCTTGTCAGCTCCAGGATGAACGGAGTATTTGGAACTGTGGGCTTCCTGGAGGATAACATCTCGTAGTCCCCCATAAACCGGAACCCATATTCGTCCATTTAACCTCAGAATTCCGTCCTTTCCATAGGATAACTGTTCTTTAGTCACTCCTAGCTTTTCATTAGGATAGTTAGCTTCCAGCACAGCTTCCTTCTGTGCAGCTAACAACCTTTCATTTTAACTATTCTTTATCTCAATGCGCTTGGCAGTGATTCTAATAGGCTTCACCCTTTCCTTTCGACTCAAGGCATCGACGACTACATTCGCCTTGCCAGGATGGTATATTATCTCACAATCATAATCATTCAAAGTCTCCATCCATCGTCGCTGCCTCATGTTCAAATCCTTTTGGTTGAACATGTGCTGGAGGCTCTTGTGATCAGAGTAGATCACACCCTTGATGCCATATAAATAGTGCCTCCAAAGCTTCAGTGCGAATACAACGGCACCCAACTCCAAGTCATGGGTGGTGTAATTCTTTTCATGCACTTTTAACTGACGTGAAGCATAGGGAATAACCTTTCCTTTCTGCATAAGCACACATCCCATCCCAGTGTGTGATGCATCGCAGTATACTACAAACTCTTCTATTCCATCAAGCAATGTCAACACCGGTGCATTGCTTAGCTTCTGCTTAAGGATATCAAAAGCTTCTTGCTGCTTAGGGCCCCAGTTAAACTTAATATTCTTTCTAGTCAAAGAAGTTAGGGGTGCAACAATCCTTGAAAAATTTTCAATAAAACACCAGTAATACCCTGCCAATCCCAAGAAGCTGCGAATATCTGTGGGCGTCTTCAGCTCTTGCCAATTCATGACAGCTTCCACCTTAGCGGGATCCACTTGAATACCACGCTCACTAACCATATGTCCAAGGAATTGGACTTCTCGAATCCAGAATTCACACTTCGAAAACTTGGCGTAAAGCTTCTCCTGTTGAAGTAATGGAAGAATACAGCGAAGATGCTTTTCATGATCAGCTTGGTTCTTTGAGTAAATCAGAATGTCGTCAATGAAGACGATAACAAATTTGTTCAAGTATGGCTTGCAGACACGGTTCATGAGATCCATGAATGCCGCTGGTGTATTAGTGAGCCCAAAAGGCATCACTAGGAACTCGTAATGACCATAACGAGTCCTAAATGCAGTCTTGTGTACGTCTTCATCTCTGACCTTCAGTTGGTGATAACCTGACCTCAGATCGATCTTAGAGAAGTAGCTTGCCCCTTGAAGTTGATCGAACAGGTCGTCGATGCTAGGTAATGGATATCTATTCTTGATAGTGACCTTGTTAAGCTCACGGTAATCGATGCACAAACGCATCGATCCATCCTTCTTCTTGACAAATAAGATTGGTGCTCCCCAAGGAGACGAACTAGGTCTAATGAAACCTTTGGCTAGCAATTCATCCAGTTGTGTTCTCAATTCCTTCATCTTTGTTGGTGCCAATCTATAGGGTGCTCTTGCAACTGGTGCTGCCCCAGGAATAATGTCAATCCTGAACTCCACTTGCCTATCTAGGGGTAAACCAGGTAGTTCTTCGCGGAATACTTCAGGGTATTCAGAAATGACGGGGATATCCTCAATCTTGGGTTTCAGCTCATCAATAGTCACTTGTGCCATATAGATGACACAACCCTTTTTCAAACACTTTGAGGCCTTGAGCATAGTCACATGCTCAGGCAGTCCATACCGGGTATCTCCCTGAATGGTAAGTGATTCACCAGACGGAGTCTTGATCACCACTTGCTTCTTATTGCAGACAATCTGGGCCTGGTTATGAGACAACCAGTCCATGCCTAAAACTATGTCGAAACCGGCTAACTTCAAAGGAAGTAGGGACAACGGAAAAGAGTGGTCCTTAATGAATATAATACATCCCTCTAATATGGTTGAGGCGGTTTCTAAGGTGCCATCAGCTAGTTCCACCTCATACTTCACACTTAAAGTTTTGACAGGTATATTCAGCAATTTGCAAAACTTATTGTCTACAAAAGATTTATCAGCTCCTGAATCAAATAGTACTCGTGCATAGACATCATTTATAAGGAAGGTACTTGTGATCACATTGTCATCCTGCACAGCTTCCTTTGCATCCATTTTGAAGACTCTAGCATTGGTCTTCTTCCCTTCATCAGTCTTCTTTGCATACTTTGGGCGCAGTTTGTCTTAATGTGCCCCTTCTCGTTGCAACTATAGCATGTCACGTCTTTCAGTTTCTTGCACTCGAGGGTTTTATGTTCCGTGGATTTGCAAATCCCACAAGGCTTTGTCTGAGATTGGGATTTTGTGTCAAGTCTGCATTTCCCAAAATGGTATTTCTGACAAGTCTTACACTTGGGCTTATCTCCAGACTGATGCCCATCTTTCCTTGAACCAGATCCCTTCTTGTGGTCATTGTTCCCTCGGTGCTTCTTATTTGATCGACGCGAGTTGTCTTCATCATCATGCTTCCTCTTCTCGGCATCCTTGTTCCTCAGCGATCTCTACCTGACCGCGTCTAGTGTGAGGGATAGGGATATATCAGCTACTGACCTGAATGTAGCTCGCCGAGAGGCTTTTACACTTGCCTTAATCTCCAGAGCTAAGCCCCCTATGAAACGAGCTATTCTTTTGGGTTCCGGGGTCACCAGATAAGGAACCAACCTTGACATCGTGTTAAAGCTCGTAAGGTAAGCTTGGCAATCCAAATTCTTCATCACTAACGACAGAAAATCCGACTCAATCTTCTCAACCTCATGCTGAGGGCAGTAGTTCTCACGAATGAGGGCAACAAATTGTTCCCATGACATAATGTACAGTGGAACCTTCCCAGTAGCCTGAATCAATGATCTCCACCAGGCCAAGGCCTCACCCTTGAACGATTGTGATACAAACTTCACTACATCCTTTTCAGCGCACCCGCTGATATCAACCACCGTGTCCATCTCATCCAACCATGTCATGCAGTCTGTTGCTCCTTTCTCCCCCGTAAAATCCCGGGGCTTGCATGAAACGAAGTACTTGTAGGAGCAACCCTTATCACGGGGTCCTTGATTCAGCACAACTTTTTGAGACGGGACACTATGATGGTTTGAAGAGTGACGATCGTCATCATCTTTCTTTGGTTCTTCCTTCTTGGAGGGAGGCTTGCTATGTGCCTCGGAATGAGTCTTGGGCTTTGAATGCAGTGCGGATCGGGTCCTACTCCGAGTCCCACTCGACTCACTGTACTGCCTATCCAAGGCTTTTGTAACAGCATTGTCAATCAACGCTTGCAGTTCAGCACCCGCTATATTAATACGAACATCATTCTCATTCTCCTTTGAATGACTATTTTGCTTCATCCGAGTCAGCCATTTTATCTTGAACTGCTACATAAGAAAATGGCAAAAATTTATTTGGGAGTTTATTATGGAATTGCCCTTTTTGGCAATTCATTAACCATGGTAAACATAGGCCATATTTGGTTAATTTGTTACTCACATTTATTTAGGATTTTAATATAACTTATCCTAATTATGAACAATATTGTTAGTGGCACAAAAGTCTAGTCACAGGGACGTTTTTATATTATAAGCCATGATTTCAGAGAATCAAGGCATGGAGGTTTGAACATAGTTCTCTTACCTTTTCTGACAGGGAGTCATAGACTACTACTGTCTTTTGCCTTATATGACAATGAATATGGCCCGTAGGCACTACATCACTGATGGATAATTGTTATGTGATCATCTTACTTGATGATTTAAACCCATGATTTATAGATCATTAAGTTAGGGTTTGGAATCCCTTGAAGGGTCCTTATATAAGAATGACGCATGTGATTTTAACGAATCACGTCTTCCAGGAGTGTTAACATGTTTACAGAGGTTAACAGGAATTTGAATCTTTTAGTCAGGTCTTACCATCTTGGTCGGGTCTTATAATGACTCGAAGGCAAGGTTATACCGTTAAGATTCTTTATATGATAGGCAGATTATTTTAAAAGGAATGATTTTGATTTATCTAGTTCATATATTTATGCATATAATGACAAAATGAAATTTATAAACTTAGCATTCCAATACATAATAAAAGGATTACACACTGCCCTAAACGGGACTTTTAAACAGAAAAAGTACCTACGCAGTGGTTAAATAGAAAACGAGTCCACGCAGGGACCAATACTGGGATAGATGTCCTCGCAGGTACTGAAATGGCAAGTCCACACAGGGACTGAAAGACAAGTCCACGCAGGGACTAAATACACAAATAAATGTCCACGCAGGGACTTGATTAAAATAGGAAATACAATAGTACTTATAGAGACTAATGATCTCGCTTCTTCTTTCCTTTTAGCAGGTTTGCCAGGCCTTTGAGGAAACCACGTTGTTCTTACGCTCTTGTTTAAAATCTCGTTCCACCCTATTTAACCGGTTGAGAATTTCTTCTTGTTCCGGTGGGGAGAAACGTGGCTGCTGCGATAGGTGCTGAGTCGGAGGTCTAGCAGGTATTGGATACCCATGAGTTGAGTATCCCATTCCCCAAGGTGTTTCATAAGGCACTTCAGGATGAATGGCGTGGTAGTTTGTCGCCGCTTCTACGTATGGGTCGACACCAATATAGTTGTAGTGAGTGTGAGCTGGCTGCTCAAACGGGTTGTACGCTGTGGAACCGACGTATGTAGGTATCGAGTTATCATAACCATATGGTGGCGGAGGTGGTGTAACTGGTGCAGAATTCACCTCTGCAGCTGGGTTAGAAGGTCCACCCATTTGTGGGTCTTCATGCGGTGGCGGATAATGACTGCCACTGGAGTGTCGAGGGGTGCTAAAGTGAAAATCCCCTCTTCGTGCGGATATCCGCGCGCCTGTTCTCCTACGTCTTGGAGGATCCAGAGGTGCTTGATGAACTGGCGGCGGTGGAGGCGGTGGCGTGACTGCCACGAAACCCGAATCCTCGGAGGGATCCTGCTGCTGCTGTTGTTGTTGCTCATGAGGCGATAAATGGTGAGAGAGTGTAAAGTACCACTCACACTGGTTGAACCTTGCTTGATAACTGTCTAGACCCTGATAGGGTGTTCCATGGAAGGATGATCCATCAGAGATCTCGATTGGATGGTTGGGGGTGCCTCTTGCAGGCTCGACGGGATCCGTGTCCTCGTCCATGTCCATTGCATTGTCTTTTGAGAAATGGTCCTCTGGTCCTAGAGGGTTAAAACCCACTGGTTCTTAGACATAGTTTGCCGGGTTGAACCGGCCCTGAAAGACAGGAGTAGGGTCGCCAAAAGAACGGTGTGAAACGGAACGCTGGAGAGGTATGAATGAAGGTTGAGGGTTATCGGGCTCGTTTTCCGAGTTCGGCCCAAAAGAGTGACGGTAAGAAGGTGTTGAACTGTGAGAGATAGACCGTCTAGCGGGCTCAAAAAGGTTCCTTCTGTTTCTCTGAGGATCGGCACTCATTGTGCTGGCAGGAGCTCGCATGTGTGAAGGCCCAGCCTCGTGATCATTGTGGGTAGTGATTGGCCCTTTGCCTCTTCCTCCTCTTCTGAATGCCGGTGGCATATTCCCTGCTTAAGCAATTGAAATCAACAACAAACAATAAAGGACAAACTAGAGCAACAATTTGAATTCGTCCTAAGTTCTTGTCTAGACTCGATTACGTGCAATTGTGTCATTGAGATTAAACACAAAAGGCTAGTGTTTAATTCACTCAACGTTGGCTCTGATACCAACCTGTCACACCCCGATTTTCAAACGTTTCACCGGTGAGTCCGGTGGGGGACTATCGTGACGTAGTTGGTAACATTACAGTCAAACAACACAATATTTAAATGCACAGCGGAAGCAAAAGATAGATATATTTCAACTTTAATAATTTGTAATATCAAGTATCACAAAAGTCGAAATTAATCCACAGGGGATCCAAAATAAATAGGAAACATTTTCAACAGTTTAACATCCAAGCTTGCGGGACTTATTGAGGATGCTAGGAAAAAGCCAGCCTAGTTCGCTTAGTACCTGCACTTAACCTTTTTGGGAAAATACGTTAGTTTACACTGGTAAATACATTCAACCGACACTTTTGAAAAAGGTTTAATAAAATTGATTTGAATGCACGTGGCACAAACTTTTATAACTTGGGATCATTATTTTAATATAATACTTGTAAACGAATTACATGTTTCTTATGCGTTCAGTAGCCCGATCTGTAGACCGGGTTAAAGATCAATAGACACACCACAATATTTAATCATTTATGCACCGACGGGTGTACGCCTACACCCCGTGCTCAGGTAGTGGCCATCTCGTAAGATGATGCCAAGGATATCCGGGACATGGTCATTAACCCCCCAAAGGCTTTAAGCAAACAAAACATTTGAAAACAAAGCATATCAATGATTTAATCTCTATTCGACTAAAGATTCAATGCTGGACCAAGCGGTATTCTATATACCGTACCCCAAGCCCGTATAAGGGAAATTAAGTTAAAAGTATTTACCTTTGCAAGTATAATTCACAAACAGCCTGTGCAAGTAGCTTTTACCGGGTCTCCTATTCTGGAACGAAGGTTTATAATAACCTATTAGAATCCTAACGGGTTTTTAATTAAGCCTAAACTTAGACCGGTTAGTTTTAACGAAAGATACGGTTCGAACGCATGATTAAGCGAAGACCGGAATAGAATGTGATTTAGACCCGACAAGTTTGAAGACTTGTATAATATTGTAATCCAACCACATTCTGGATTTTGAGATAAAAACGACAAGATTTGACCCGTTTCGGCTAATTTATGTAAACTAGTTACATAAACAGAACCGAACGCGTAAATGGCGTAACGGGTAACCGTAAGAGTCCTATACAGGTTTCCTAAGTCTATATGCTCTAAATATGTTGTGATATCAGTAGGATACCTTCCATTATGCCCATAACGAGTTTAATCCCATAATACACCCCGTAGGGGTATTTTGGTCATTTTAAAGATTATAAAAGAGATTATTTATACTTCTGATGTTCGGGTATGAAGAAATCAGCAAAACCACTTATTTTAACAAGTCGCATCAGTAGGTGATAAGTCTTTATGACAAAAATGGTTTTAGACCCAAATTATGCGTTTAATACGCGTATAAAGTCGTTTTAAGCGATTTCCGGGTTATACAGGAAATCTGAGTTTTCTGATCAGGTTATATAGTTCAAAATACTTTATTAATTTTTTTTAAAATCAGTAGTAATTGGATTGGCGTCAAAATACTATGTAGAACTCATTTTATGTCCGAAAAGGGTATATTCGGTATTTACCGAATCAAGGTCATAACCTTAGGTTATGAGCAGGTTAAAAACAATTAAAAATCTTAAAAATCCCAAAATATTATATTACATCAGTGTGTAAAAGGTTTGGTGTCGAAATTTAGGTTTAGATAGGCCTTATGCTAAGTGCGCCGTTTAATTAACAAAAGTTTTCTTAATTGCGCTATTTAGCATAACTCCTATTCTAGACCTCGAATTGTCATGAAATTTTAGGAACATGTTTAGAAATCAGTAACTAAGGTTATTGTCCTTTCACATATCCAAAATTCTCGTTTTAAGGTCAAAAGGGCATTATGGTCAACTTTTAAGCATATAACGGAAAAGCGCAAATGACTTGGACAAACAACGAACCAGCCATAGAGGGTTATACCATCATGTAACCTGGTCCTAAGGGAGTCCTAAGGCATTTATATGTCATACTAAATCGGGTCAGAACTGAAGTCAAAGCAAAAGTCAAAGTTTTGCGACTTTCGGTTCCGAACCTGGTCAAAACAGAAAAATTGTCGAATCAAACAAGCTTAGACCAGTTCTTATACTTATTAACAAGTTATATGGGTGATAAAATTGATCACATGCCTTCTACATTGTTAATTACATGTTAATTCAAAAATTAAGCTTTTGTTGACTTTTTCTAAACAACTTTGACCAAACATTTGATCTAGATAGAGTGGGAACCAGGGGTGCCCTTTTAAGGGTTTAAAGCCCACATGATTACCAACTTATAACTACCTTTGATTCGATTAATCACTGGACCATTAATGATTAATCGTTAAGTCAACCGTTAATTACGATGGTTTGACTTTTAAGCTAAAACTAAGTAAAAACTCAACTAAGAAAGGTTAAGCATACTTACTGAAGTCCTATGCACGATTAGGAAGGCTTAGGGAAGGCACTTGTGCTCCAGAAAAGCTCCACAATGCAGAAATGAGGTGTGAACTAAATGTTGCAACTTTAAGGCCTTATATAGTGATCTTTGGTGCATAAGATCATGACAACTAGGTCTATCATTGTTCCCAGATCATTTACAAGTGTTTCCTAGTGCCTAGGAACTGTTAGGGGTCTCCCATGTTGCTGAAAATATCTTACTAAGTCGGTTAAACTCTTTTAACTGCCAACAGCCAAGCTGCTGTCGCTGGGCACTCCTTACGGACCGTAAGGCAGGACCTTTACGGTCCGTAAGCCTTTGCCAGAAGGCAAAAAAATTTAACCTTTCAAGCTTTGAATAGGCAACTTGCAAAGTAAAATTTTGAGTCTGAATTTGTCAGTATGAGGCCCTTTTAACCCATGCTTGATCAGTTGTGTCTACCCATCTTTGTAGAATTATTGGTTTACACAATGATAGAAATCATACACGAAAGTTTATATAGCATTATTTCGTAGGATCCATTCTTGCAATTTGGAAACCATCATTATTAGTAAATCACCTGATTTAAAGGTATACTTAGATGTTTATTAATCATGTTAGGGTCTTGGGATTTATAACGAAGTCGTTCAGAGGTATAAATTAACATGTCGACATGTTCGAAAATCCTGCCATACATCTTTAACTAAATCCGGGTTTATAATACTTTTGTCGTACATGACACGTGTCGTTATTTCATTTGACGGAAAATTTCGAGGTGTTACAGCGTATAAAAGTGTTTGCGTTGTGTGTCAAGGTGATTTGATATAGGTAACGTATGTAACACCCAAAAGTGCGTTAAGCAAAAAGGGATCGAGTATACTCACTGTCTGTGTTTAATAAATAAACACGATCTTGGATTGAAGGGAGCGCGTGGGAGATTAGCCTGATCACAGAATGATAGAGTAAGCGTTGAACAGTGCGTAAAAGTGCGTCAAGTGAGAGGAGTGATCGGATGATAAACCAATCGAATGACCATCCGGACGGATGACTATTCGGTCGGTTGGTCATTCGACTGAAGGAGTGTGTTTGTAAAAAGGTTTGGAACTTTTGAAGTTTTCGTTGTAGTATAAATAAAGTCATTCGATTGGATGGTCATCCGGACGGATGGCCGTTCGATCGGATGGCTATTCGATTGAAAAGTTGAAGTTTGAGAAAATCGTTTAAGTGTGAAACTTTACAAAGAAGTAAGTCTCCTGTTCGGATAGTCGTTCAATTGGATGGTCATCCGCTCGGATGACTATTCGATTAGAAACGTGATATTCTTTAAAGTTTTGCAAATTGACTAAGCTTGGAATTTATATGGCAAGTCACTTGGTCGAATAGTCATTCGATCGGATGGCTATTCGATCAAGCAACCATTTGTTTTGAAAACTTGGTAAAATTTTCTAAGTTAAAAGTTTCGTGGTTTAACCAAGACGACATGACGACGTGTCAAACAACGGAAACCGTACCAAGTCCAGCTCAGTCGATCGGATGGGAATCACCCCGTTTGATCAGACTCAACTTTTCAAGATGAAGTTTCATGTTCAACCCGTGAATCGGTCATCTTCTCTGATGGAAATCCGTTCTCAGACCGGTTCTCTACAGGAGAATGGGTAGAGAGCCTGAACGAGTCCAGATTCTAACGGTTTTGAGTAAAAAGTGAAGAATGTTGAAGAAATGTTTGAAAATAGTTAGAAAATGTTTAGATCTAGTCGAAATCAGTGTAAAAACATATAGAAATCAGTTAGATCCGAACTATTCTTGGTAAGATGAGGTCACACTTCAGTGTTTATAAGAACCCGAGGTGACGTCACCCTGGAACATCCCAAATCAGGTGATTTCACGGTGAAAAGTAGTGATTCGATGGAGAAGATGATGAGAAAGTATGTAGTGAAAATGGAAGTACAAGATTTGGGAAGAAAACTTACAAGAATCGCGAGGAATCGAGGGAAAAGAGCTTGAGAGTGCGTGGGTCGAACAGAAATGTCACATCAATGAACAGTTGATGTGACAGGAGGGGTATTTATAGGTGAAAGGGTGAAAGGTGGTATAGGGTTAAGTGGGTTGGACGGCTGTTTGATTGGATGGCCATCCGATCGGATGGTCATCCGGTCGGATGTCCATTCGATCGAATGGTCGTTCGATTGGACGGCGGGTATGTGTCAGTTTTCCGACTTTTGTTTCGTGCGTTGAGCGTTGCGTTGTGTTTAAGCGAGTTGCGAGTAAGCGATGCGATAGTATTACACATTAGTTACAAAAATAACATAACTCCTAACAAGGTCTAAAATAAGTCTACGTTTCGGGTTTGCGATAAATTATGTTGCAATAGAGTTGTGATTGCGTTCACGAATAACACCTCAAAAACATATATAAGTCACACACAAGTAAGGCACATAATAACACACACACACACATAAACAATACCAATAGTTGCGGTTCGAGTTGCGATGCGATAAAGTGCTTGAAACAGTATGCGTTGTAAATAAGCGTTATAAAATGTGTTGTAGAATCATAGTTTAAAATATCGTTAATTAATATCAATCAACACAAAAGGGCTAAACTATCGATCGAGTATCGATAGTACAAGCAATAATTAAGCAAGAAAAGACAGATCTGAATAACAATCTGACTTTTACTTTGACTTTGACTTCAGAAAGTCGGGTTCTTACAGCCTCCCATACTTTAGGGAATTTCGTCCCGAAATTTAGGCGCAGGCGTAACGAAACGTTGTGGATACTTAGCCTTCATATCACTCTCGAGTTCCCAAGTGAACTCGGTGCCGCGTTTGCCTTCCCAGCAAACCTTCACTATAGGGATGCATGAGCGTCGGAGCTTCTTGGTCTCTCAGTCCATGATCTCAACTGGCTTTTCCACGAAGTGTAATGTTTCGTCCACTTGTAGATCCTCAAGAGGAACATGTAAATTCTGCTCGGCTAGACACTTTTTGAGGTTCGAAACGTGGAAAGTCGGATGTACGTTGCTAAGTTCCTCCAGTAATTCGAGTCTGTAGGCCACTTTGCCAATTCTTTCCAGAATCTTAAAGGGTCCAACATATCGAGGCGCTAGCTTTCCTTTCTTTCCGAATCGGATCACCCCGTTCCAAGGTGAAACCTTTAGGAGTACGTGATCACCAACTTCGAACTCAAGGGGCATGCGGCGTTTATCGGCGTAACTCTTTTGACGACTCTGAGCTTTCAAGAGGTTGTCTCGTATCTGGAGGATCTTGTCAGTCGTTTCTTGAAATAACTCAGGACCGGTAATTTGCGCATCTCCGATCTCGTGCCATACAATGGGTGATCGACATTTTCTTCCATATAATGCCTCAAATGGTGCCATTTGAATGCTAGAGTGATAACTGTTATTGTACGAGAATTCGACTAAAGGTAAATGGGAATCCCAATTACCACCGAAATCTATAACACACGAACGAAGCATGTCTTCAAGGGTGCCAATAGTGCGTTCAGTCTGACCGTCGGTCTGGGGATGGAAAGCGGTACAGAGATTAAGAGTAGTACCGAGTGCATATTGAAAAGTTTCCCAAAGGCGCGAGGTAAATCGACCATTGCGGTTAGAGATGATATCACGAGGTGTCCCATGTCGACAAATGACTTTGTCGGTATAGATTCGTACTAATCGTTCCACCTTATAGTCTTATCGTATTGGCAAAAAGTGGGCGGATTTAGTAAGAAGATCAACAATAACCCAAACACTATCGTGACCTGATGGCGTGCGTGGAAGTTTCGTAATGAAGTCAAAAGCTATACTATCCCACTTCTACATTGGAATGTCGGGCTGTACGAGTAAGCCAGAGGGTCGTTGTTGTTCAGCCTTGACCTTTGAACAAGTTAGGCACTTCGAAACATAAAGAGCGACATCCTTCTTCATTCCAGGCCACCAATACTGAAGACGAAGGTCCTGGTACATCTTTTCTGTCACACCCTGACTTTTGCGGAAGCATGATTATGGTGTGACTTTCTTAATACCATTGCATTCAATCATAACAACAAATATATGATAAAAAGCATAGATTTGTCATCCATTAAATAAGTTTGAAAACATCACAACATCATCGTTTAAACATAGACTTCAAATTCAAGTTTTACAAGCCATGCGAATTGTTTACGAGTTCACTAAGGACTCATCAAAAGATATTAAATAAAACCAAGGTTTGGAATATGTGTCTCATCCAGGAATAAGACACCCAACCCAAACCTCAAAACCATGGATGACATCTTTATTCACAACGCAGCATGAAAGTTCCAACGCCCGCCAGATCCACTTACTAATTCCCTGAAATACATGTATTTTGAAAAACATCAACAAAAGTTGAGCGAGTTCATGTGTTTGTTTGTGTGTATGAATAAACCTTTGAACCATTGTAAGTATGTATGTAAGTTTGTAAATCCCGGTATGAAAGCAACAAGGAAAACAGATCACCAATGGTTTGCAAGGCCATTGATATGTGTGACGTGATGCAGGAAAGCTCAAACCTAGCAGATTTGCACCGGGCTTCCGGCTGTAAGACATAGTCTACCCATGGGTTAAACCCTGGTCCAACATGGGCGGAGCTCGCTACACCCAAATAGATCTATCACTCATGTCCCTCGGTCCTACAACGAGGATTGATGGCCTTAAGCGTTGTACCCACCACTCACATGATCTAAGTGTACCCTTACTTAGCTAACCATACTAAATAATAACGTTTGTAAACAACTGTAACATGTACTTCACCCTCGAAGTTATAAAACTGAAAACTGTTAAAGTAAAAGGGGGAACACGAAACTCACAGTCTTGCGTCTTCAACAATCGTAACTCGAACTTCTCCGGTGAACACGACTACCTACAACGTGCTAATGTCTATTAGACGAACGGGTCGTGCCTTGGCTTAGTATTAACGTTTCTGAGTTACGTTTCTTTTGATATTATTCCAAGTCACATAATTATTTGTTAAAATAATTAATATTTTAACTTATATTATATTTATAAATTTTGGAATAATTGTTAAACAATATTTTTTGTAATAATACTTCCCAAGTATATATACTTGTATTTCCTTCCCAAGGATGGGGGTATCTTATACATGTGTATTTTTGCCGTATTTTGGGATCGTATTCTGGTGTGTATTTATACGTACGAAAATACGTATTCTTATTGTATTTATTAAGTATCCTCATACTTAATTAATTATTAAACTTTCCGGAATATTATTTCTAATAAAAGTCCACCAACATATATACTTCCAAAATATATATTTAAGAAGTATTACTTAGAAAAATTATTTATAATTTTTCTTTTGGCAAAAATATTTGTAGTTCTAAAATAATATATTTTCAAGTCTAACTTAGAAAATATTTATAAACTTATTTTCATCCAAAAATAATTTATTTCAAGTTTACTTAAGAAAAAATATATTTTTCCCAAAAATGATATATCTTCTAAAATTCCAAGGAAAATGTATATTTTTATACTTGTCAAAAATGCTATATTTTTTCCCTTGTCAAAATATGATATACTCTTGAAGTATATAAAAATCATATTTTCATTCCTTTGTATCCCAAATATTATTTACCAAAATATACTTTGTAAACATATTTTCCGGAATATTTTACAAGTCACATTTCTTGTTCGGTTCGCCAGTATTTTGTGTGTAACTTGTATGCTTATTCCTTGAAATTCTGGTAATATTTTGTGTTAGGGCAGGATTTTTTAATGACCTATGATCCTCACTTATTATCCTATTAGTGATCCTTACTTCTGTGACAGATAGTGATCCTCAGAAGTGCTTCAGGATCAGGATCATGGATCAACTTAAGGATCCTTATACTAACGATTGTTTACTTTGAATTTCGTATTGTTTTGCAGGAGTAACAAGTTGGACTTGGTCTTGGCAACGTTACTAAGGAATATTCCACGGTTATTTCGCACGTGTTTGACTGAAAATGGACGTTGTGGAGAACGTGGGAGCATGGCACGAATTGCGGACAGTTTGTTAGGCTAGTTAACTTCTATTTTAAAAGGGGTAGCGAGCTAGCTTTAGAAACACTTGGCTAATTTTGGCTACACACACTCGTACAACTGCACTCTTGAGCATACGGCAAAACACTTAGCAATTTTTACACATTTGTACACGATACACCATAGTGGTCCTTGTACCTAGCTCGCTATTATCCGAAGTTGTAAACAATTATTCGTTAATTGGAAGTTGGTGATCGGTAGTTTCCATCACCCGAGGTTTTTTATGCCGGAGATCATTCATTGATCAAGGGCTTTTTCCTCGTATAAATCTTACTGTCTCTTGTGCAATTTACTTCTAAGTGATCCTCATTGTTGTTCACCAATTCAAGCATCATACCCCATAACAAAGAGTTTGGTTGCATTATCCTCGTCTGATTTTTGACCAAAACAGTTTGGCGCCCACCGTGGGGCAATTGGTGCTTCATTCCTAAGAAGTTCTTCTGTTGGTGATCATTCCGGTTCATTGCATTCAAGTACATGGCTTCATCATCAAAGAATACTTCTACTGCAATGTCTGCGGTCAATTCATCTCAGGGCATTCCACCTTTGCCTCCACCACTTTCCGGACCTCAGAAAAATGCTGAGAAGAAACCAACTCCCATTTTCTCAAAACCTCCAACTTCTTCTGCTTCTTATACTCCTACTACTAGTGACTTGTTTACTCTGATTTTGCAGATGAAAGATCATATTCAGCAGCAGGATAAGACCAATGAGAGGATTCTTAAGGAAATTGGAGACATCAAGAAACAAAAGAGATCGGCAGAGGATCATTCCCCACTGGTGCCCAGATCTTTGAATTTTGATACTCCGGTGATAACTTCTCAGCCTTAAGTGATTCCAGACGTTCAATATGTGGGAGGACCAAAAGGAGTGCACTACGGTTCAACAACAATGACTCAGGCCTCAGGATCGCACTTCCAACCAGCAGGACCCTCCTCAGCATGCAGGATCATTCACAAGCTCAGGAGGATACCCAGGAGCGCAGCAGATTCAAGGGTTCTGGCCGTTTCAAGGATCCTCCCAAGTTCAAGGATCCTCCTTTGTTCCAGGATCCTCCCAGGTTCAAGGATCCTTCTTTGTTCCAGGATCATCTCAGGTTCAAGGATCCTCCTTTGTTCCAGGATCATCCCAGGTTCAAGGATCCTCCTTTGTTCCAGGATCATCCCAGGTTCAAGGATCCTCCTTTGTTCCAGGATCATCCCAGGTTCAAGGATCCTCCTTTGTTCCAGGATCATCCCAGTTTCAAGGATCCTTCCAGATGCCGGGATCCTTAAGGAGTTTGCAATCAGGAAGTTCAGATATCCATCAGGGGGATTTTATTCCAATGCAGACCATTGCTTCTACTGGTCCCTCGATCATTCCAGAGTCCCAATAATATGGGTTCACATCCGGTGTTCCTAATTTGAACCCGGTGGGAGGTAACACTTTTAATAATTCTCTTACTACTAACCATGGATTCATGCAGGATGCAGGTATCAATCATGCCATGGCCAGAGAATTGCAAAAGTTGAAGGACATGATATCAAGTGTCCCAGGAGTGGTCAAACCTATCCCGGAGATTACAGATGGGAGCCATAAGATATCTCGTTTTGCACCACCAATCTGTGATGCTGAGATACCCAAGAGGTTCCACGTGCCAACCATGAAGTTGTATGATGGTTCAACGGATCCTGAAGAACACATAGCACAATACAGGGAGAGGATGGAGATCAATCCAATCCCAGTAAGGTTAAAAGAAGCATGTCTGTGCAAGGGATTTGGATCCACTCTTACTGGATCAGCTCTCAAATGGCTGCTAAGTCTTCCCCCTACTCTATTACCTCATTTGCTAATCTAGTTAACCTATTTAATAATCAGTTTTCTTGTAGTAGAAAATTTGAACGTTTAACTAGTGATTTATATAGGATAACCCAGGGTCATAATGAATCATTAAGGGATTATATCACTAAATTTAGTAAAGAATCCTTAGACATTCCTAACCTGGATATAGCCACGGCTGTTGAGGCCTTTAAAATGGGATTGCTTAGGGATTCCTTGTTCTATGATGATCTTGTTATGACACCTTGCAGGAACCTAGATGAGGTAAGAACCCGGGCACTCAGGTTCATCCGGCTAGAGGATGATAAGAGGATCCAGGAGAGATTAGCAGGATCCTCAAAACAAGAAAAGCAAGGATCCTCGTTCAAGAACAACAAGTTCAGATCCTATAACAAATCTGATAACCAGAATGTGCATGTTGTTGATCAAAAAGAGGATGATGAGGATTATCCTCCAATTTCTGAATATTGTTTTTCTGTTGATAACAATGAACTAATCCTTGTGATGCAGAATTTAGGCGATAAAGCTAGATGGCCCAGGAAAAATGACAGACCAGCTGCAACTAAAGATAAATCAAAGTGGTGTGCATACCATGAAGATTTTGGGCATCTCATAGAAGAATGCATTGCACCGAGAAAAGAAATTGGATACTTGTTAAGCAAGGGGCACCTGAAAGAATTATTGGATAGAAAAAAGTCAAGGACTCAGGATCCTGAAAGGATCCCTGAGAAAGCTCCGGCCCCTCCAACAGATGCACAAGTAATAAATTTATTTCTGGAGGATCAGACATTTGTGGCACATCCTTCTCAGCAGCTAAGAGGCATGCAAAAGAAACCAAGATGGATAGTGGAGATAGACCCATTCAAACATCAAGTGTCTCCGAAGGAAAAGTCATAACCTTTGATGAGGATGATCGTGTTGATATCCAGGATCCTCATCATGATGGTTTGGTCATTACTCTCTTTATTTCTAACCATTTTGTTCGCAGGATCCTTATAGATGGAGGGAGCTCCGTGAACATTATCCAGCTTGATGTTCTCAAGAAGATGAATATCCCTGAGTCCGATATCATTCCAAGATCCTCTATGCTCGTGGGATTCAGTGGCGAAACTAAGAATACTCTAGGGGACATTAAACTCCCAATATACATCGAAGGCCTACATTCTTATCAAAAATTTTGTGTTATTGACTGTTTATCTTGTTGTAATGTTATCCTTGGCAGGCCTTGGATACACGATATGAAGGCAGTCCCATCCACCTACCATCAATGTGTGAAGCTCCCTAGTCCTTGGGGAATAGTGAAGATTGATAGTGATCAGCAGGAGGCTAAAAACTGTTACACTTCATCAATGAAACCAGCCTCAAAATCAAAAGAGCAATAGCAATCAAAGTATCCTCCAAGGGATGTCTTGGAGGCAAGAGAGCAGGATGTAGTAGAAATCCTCATGGATCCTGGTGATCCTGAATCCAAAATCTATATAGGATCAGGGATCCTTGGCGAAATGAAAGAAGACCTCATATCCTTTCTCAAAAGGAGGAAAACTACCTTTGCATGGAAACACGAGGACGTGACAGGTATATCCAAAGATATAATCACTCACAAACTTGGCATTGACAGGTCATTCAAACTAATCTACCAAAAGAGGAGGAAATTTGCACCAGAAAGAAATGCCATTATCCAGGAAGAGGTAGAGAAATTGCTCCGAGCAGGTATGATTAGAGAGGTCAAGTATCCAAGATGGCTGGCCAATGTGGTTGTTGTTCAAAAGAAAAATGGAAAGTGGAGGGTATGTGTCGATTTCACAGATTTAAATAAGGCATGTCCCAAGGATCCTTTCTCATTACCCCACATTGACTCCATGGTGGATGCAACGGCGGGTCATGAACTGTTGACTTTTATGGATGCTTCATCTGGATTTCAACAAATTTAGATGGAACCATCTGATCAAGAGGATACGGCCTTTATAACTCCAACCGGTATATATTGTTATATTGCTATGCCATTTGGACTAAGGAATGCAGGGGCAACTTATCAAAGGCTAGTGAATATGATGTTCAAGGATCAGATTGGACAAACTATGGAAGTTTACATAGATGATATGGTGGTAAAATCCATAAAAGCTGAGGATCACCTGAGGGACTTGGAGGAAGCATTCGATATCCTTGACAAATATAACATGAAACTTAATCCTTCAAAATGTCACTTTGGTGTTAAAGCAGGTAAATTCTTAGGGTATATGGTGACAAAGAGAGGCATTGAAGCCAGCCCAGAACAAATCAAAGCTTTAGTGAATATCAAATCTCCTGCCAATGCTAAGGATGTTCAGAGGCTAACAAGCAGGATCGCAGCTTTGAACAGATTTATATCCAAATCCTTAGAGAAATGCAAGGAATTCTATGATATCCTAAGGAAGAACAAGAAATTTGAGTGGACTGAGAAGCATGAAAGTGCCTTAAGAGCTCTCAAGGATTACCTATCCTCAGCCCCAGCCTTGATGAAACCAGAAAAAGGAGATGCGCTACCCTTATATCTTGCAGTATCCTTGAAAGCAGTAAGTGCAGTCCTTGTTAAGGATCACGAAGGTACACAACATCCTGTCTATTATGTAAGTAAGAGTTTACTTGATGCTGAATCCAGGTATTCACACCTAGAAAAGCTTATCCTTGCTTTAATTATGGCATCCACTAAATTAAGACATTATTTTGAAACTCATGTTATTATTGTTAAAACTAATTTTCCAATTAAGAATGTCCTCAGGAAACCTGAAATGTCAGGAAGGATTGCTAAGTGGGCAGTGAAGCTTAGTGCATATGATATAAGATATGAGCCTAGGACAGCCATTAAATCCCAAGCGTTAGCTGACTTTGTGGCTGATTTCAGTAGTGATTTGCAAAAGGAAGCTGAGTTAGAAGTCCAGCAGCTAGAGGAGACCAAGGATCCTTGGATACTCTATACTGATGGATCCTCAAATGTCAAAGGAACAAGGCTTGGAATACTACTAAAATCGCCACAGGGGGACATAATACCCCACTCTATAGCTTGTGAGTTCCAAACCACTAACAATGAGGCTGAGTATGAAGCCTTGATAGCTGGTTTGCAAATTGCTAAGCATATGGGGATCAGGTATCTTGAGGTACATGTAGATTCATTGTTAATCACTAATCACTTTAATGGATCCTATGCTGTTAAAGGTGAAAAGCTAACCAAATATTTGGAGATAGTCAAAGAATTGGCACTCTCTTTTGTTTCCTTGAGTTTGACACAGGTACCAAGGGAAGAAAATACAGAAGCTGATGCATTGGCTAATCTAGGATCATCTTTGAAGATCCCGGAAGATATAAGTATCCCCATTTTCCATATCCTAGCTCCTGTATCGAGGATCATGTGGCTATGGAAATAGGAGAGGATTCTGCAATTATCCCTAGTGAGGATACTCAATCTCATTCAGGATCATGGATCCTCCCAATCATGAAATACTTGCAACATGGAGAGATTCCAACAGGAGAAAACCCTAGGGCTTTCAAAATTAAGGTATCTCAATTCACAATTTTAAATAATATGTTGTATAAGCGATCTCTTGCAGGACCATATTTAAGATGCATTGAGGATCCTGAAATCCAAGAAGTTTTAAAAGACTTCCACGAAGGAGATTGTGGAAACCACACTGGGGGCAGGGCATTATTCTCAAGGATCCTGAGGACAGGATACTATTGGCCAACTATGAAAAGAGATGCTGTGGAATATGCTAAGAAGTGTGATCCTTGTCAGAGACACAGCAATATCCTTCATCAGCTGGCCGAATTTTTGCATCCATATCCTCCTCTTGGCCATTTATGAGATGGGGTATGGATATAGTTGGTAAGCTCCCTAAGGCACCTGGTGGAAAAGTGTTCATGCTTGCTATGACTGATTACTTCTCCAAGTGGATAGAGGCTGAAGCTTTTGCCCAAGTCAGAGAAAAGGAAGTTATATCCTTTATTAAAAGAAATATTATAACTAGATTTGGTATTCCTTCTGAAATTATATGTGATAATGGTTCCCAATTTATTGGGGGCAGAACTACTAACTTTTGTGACAGCTGGGGGATTAAGATGATAACATCAACACCAGTCCACCCACAAGCTAATGGTCAGGCAGAATCATCCAACAAGATCATCATCAACAATCTGAAGAAGAAGCTTGGATCCAAAAAAGGGAAATGGGCAGAAGAACTACCTTATGTGCTTTGGGCTGATAGGACAACCCCCAAGAATGCTACAGGCCAGACTCCATTCTCTTTGGTATTTGGGGCAGAATCAGTGATCCCTACAGAAATGGTGGTTCCAATTGCTAGAACAAGTATCCGTGATCCTGAGGAAAATGATGAGAACTTGATTCAAGACCTGGATACTATTGAAGAAATCAGGGATCTGGCTAGGATAAGGATGGCCAGTTATCAACAAAGAATGGCTGGTGCTTACAATAAAAATGTCAGGATCAGGAAGTTTCAAATTGGTGATATGGTGTTAAGGAAAGCATTTCAAAATACCACCAATCCTGCTGATGGAAAATTGGCACCAAAATGGGAAGGACCTTACTTGATTGAAGCTAAGGCAGGAAAGGGGGCATATCGATTGCTGACCATGGAAGGTGATTTGCTACCTAGAGCCTAGAATGCTGTCCATTTGAAGAAATATTTCATGTGAGTAGGATCCTCACAGAACAGATGATCCTCACATCATGAGTATCCTGGAAGGATCCTCAAAGCACCGATGATCCTTACTTTGGTAACATTCTAATCTCAAAATTATTTCATTCTCTTATTTTCTCATATAAGGATAAGGATCATGTGTCCTGTATCCACTTCTCACGTGAATCTGAGTTTTGAAAGTTCAGGTATCCTTAGCAAAATGTTGGTTATCCACAGAAGCAATCAGTTCCTTGGGTTTGACCCTAGTTATTTGGGCTTGACCCCAGTTCCGCCTGTAGCGCATGATGATCCTGGTATAGTTCATGGCAGTGGGACCAGTACTCGCTTTAGGGGCTGATAATTCCATTGTGCTGGCTATACCTAGGATCCTACGTATAATGGTAGACGTACCATACATCCGTTCCTAAGGTTTCTAACGTTTTCACGTTAGCTAAGGTTTTGGCATTTTCATGCCACTAAGTTTGGATAGTCGCCAGTTAGGGCCATACTCCAGTTTACACACGATCCTTGGGCTTGTCCCCAGTTGCTAACTTTTATCTTATATTGGCTTAGTCCCAAGTTATGTTCTATTTCAGGTCTTTGAAGTTAAACAACCAAGGATCCTTGATCCTAACTTCTCTCTAAGGTTTGTCTTATAGTTATCTTGGTTATGGTATTAAAGGTTAGGATCCTAACTTTGATCCTCAGGTATGATCCTTAATTATTTTAATTTTGTTCATTGTTTATTTGAATAACCCTTGTGTTTTGACAACTAAACTTGTGATCCTTAGAATACACTACTTTTTGGGATTTTTCAACTATAGGATATTTGATCCTGGATCATATCCTAAATATTTTCAACCTAACTTATTCAAGATTTCTTATTTAGACAAGTGTATATCAAAGCAATTGAAAATTAAAAAGATAAACAAGGATAACAACACCGGATAAACCACAAAAGATTAAAGTTATTTTATTAACAAAATTTAAACCACCAAAAGTTGTCAAGATTGCCAACCCACGTTTCTACCAGCAAAATGTGGCCCGTCCACATGGGTTGGCAACGGGTGTCTATTGTTTGTGCGGTCTTAGCATGCAGGTAATAAAAGGCGGCAGGATCACAATGGCTTCATCCCCCAAATAGAGGATCCCTCCACCATTTGTAATCCTACCTATTGTCTGAAGGATCCTGGATCCTTAATCCTAAAACTATTGTTTAAGTACAGACCATAATTGTTTTTGAAACATCACAACCACAAAAAGAACTACCATCAAATCCAAAAAAATTGGGCTCCGGCTATGTCTAGAAGTGTCCATCATTGCCCAATCACGCAGCCTACACCTTCGCTGCCCCTTCATCCTCTCCAGCTCCAGCATCCTTCACTTGGTCCTTGCCACTGCCTCCGGCCTCAAGCGCCAAAATCTCCTCAGGCTCCTCATCATCCTCCAGGTCAGCTAGCCTTGCCTTCCAGCCTTCAACATCCCAGCTGCTTCTGTCGAAGTCAGGATCCTGGGCTTCCTGGGCCATCTACAGTCTTGTCTTGTACATTGTGATAGCAGCAGAGACCTTTGCACCTACCACGATTTCATGCTTCTCGTAGTCGATGTCAATCAGGAGTTTGGCTGTTTCGGTCCTGGCAGCTTGGAGGGTCTTTTCAAGATCAGCGATCTTGTGATCCTTGAGTATTGAGATTTGTTGGAGGTCAGCAATCCTCTTATCCAGCTCTTCGACGCTCCCCATGTAATCCTCAATCTCAGCAAATTTCTGCAAAGAAGATAAAGCAGTTCCAGGTCAAGTGATCCTCAAATGAACAGGATATATAAGCAGGATATGTAAGCAGAATCAGTGATCCTTACCTCATTGAAGTATTCGAGGAACTGGTGGCAGATCAGGGGCAGGCCTTGTAGGTCCTCAACATCAGAGCTCTTTCTCTTTTTGCCACCCCTTCCTTTGATGGGTGCCTTGGGGATGGAGACGCTCGGGCTTGCAATGGCCTTCTTCTTCTTGGATTTGACAGTGTCAAGATCAGCCATACCGAACTTGGAGGCAGCTTTGGAGGATTTTCCGGCACCTACACATTCAAAACAAGATGAGTATCCTTATCTTATTTCTGTGTAACTATTTATTTAAATTCTTAATCATACAAAAAACAGGATACTTACTTGACATACTAACTGAGCCTGAGGATATCTCTTGTGAATCCTGGGTATTGGTGTTGAATGTTCTTGTTGCAGGATCAAGCCTTCTAAAAGCAGCAAGTCTCTCTTTGGTAGCAGGTGATGGTATGAGATGTGAAACAGTGATAGCTGTGCATCAGAAACAAAAAAGTTGTTAGTGATCCTTATGCAAAAACAAGATTATCTGATGATCCTTCTCAGGATCCTCTATCCTACCCTGGGTGGTCCACCTCCTGGGTAGATCCTTCCCATTTGGGATGGAATCTCTTCTGGCAAAGAAAAAGCGACGCTTCCAGTTCGTGTCATTTTTGGTAGCTTTGAAAATGGGGTGCTCTTCACCAGCTTTTCGTTTGAACAAGTATCGGTGGGATCCAAAAGTAGTGAGATCATACATCTCAGCCAGTTCTGACATTCCAAGATCAATCCCTTCCTGCTCGATGATCCTTTCAAGGGTGCATAAAACCCTCCAGATCATCAGCATAGCTTGGATATAGGAGATGCCGGTGAGAGAGAAGAAAGCTTGGGTGAATTGAGGGAAAGGATACGAGTATCCTATCATAAAAGGAGTGACAGGGAAAGCTACCCAAGTCTCAGAGATGTAGTCACTCAGAGCAGTAGGATCGAAAGGTTTGAAGAAGGTGTTCGCCGGAAAGAAGTGCCGGATTTTATCAATTTGAGGGTCAGTAAAGCAACACCTCTCATTGGGAGAATCCTTGATGATCCCTTGACCCTTCAGAGGGTTGTTCTTCTTGAGATCCTTGGCAGGAGATTTTCGGAGCATCATTCTTGACGATAGAAAAGAGAGAAAAACAGAGTAAGAGAAGGAAAAAGAAGAAGGAAAGAGGAATACCTGATTGATCTTCCAATACGAATATAAAGGGAGTTCTATTGAATTTAAATGCTAATCAATCCCTATCTCTATCTCTTATTTATAATCATGATCTTGTAGGCATGTCACTTCGGTGACGTCAAAAGGGTAACGGCTAGTTCGATATTAACGGCTATATATCCGTTAGTTAGTTGCGGATAAGATCAAAAAAATATAACTCGTTTATGTTACATAATTACTCCTTATATTTTGGGGGCAATTGTTAGGGCAGGATTTTTTAATGACCTATGGTCCTCACTTATTATCCTATTAGTGATCCTTACTTCTGTGACAGATAGTGATCCTCAGAAGTGCTTCAGGATCAGGATCATGGATCACTCTAAGGATCCTTATACTAACGATTGTTTACTTTAAATTTCGTATTGTTTTGCAGGAGTAACAAGTTGGACTTGGTCTTGGCAACGTTACTAAGGAATATTCCACGGTTATTTCGCACGTGTTTGACTGAAAATGGACGTTGTGGAGAACGTGGGAGCATGGCACGAATTGCGGACAGTTTGTTAGGCTAGTTAACTTCTATTTTAAAAGGGGTAGCGAGCTAGCTTTAGAAACACTTGGCTAATTTTGGCTACACACACTCGTACAACTGCACTCTTGAGCATACGGAAAAACACTTAGCAATTTTTACACATTTCTACACGATACACCATAGTGGTCCTTGTACCTAGCTCGCTATTATCCGAAGTTGTAAACAATTATTGGTTAATTGGAAGTTGGTGATCGGTAGTTTCCATCACCCGAGGTTTTTTATGCCGGAGATCATTCATTAATCAAGGGCTTTTTCCTCGTATAAATCTTAGTGTCTCTTGTGCAATTTACTTCTAAGTGATCCTCATTGTTGTTCACCAATTCAAGCATCATACCCCGTAACAAAGAGTTTGGTTGCATTATCTTCGTCTGATTTTTGACCAAAACATTTTGGATTATAATACTTGGTGTTTTGATGTGTCATATTATTTTAAGTCCTAAAATAACATAACTATTACACAAAGTATACAAATAATCACACACATGTGTCTTCTAAATATATATGTATATTCTAAATATATATTTAGCTACTTTTATTTTATAAAAACCAACCTCCAATATTTGTATTTTCGTGACCAAAATTTATGGCAAAGTTTATGTAACAATTTATGGTTTAAAACACACTTTGTAAATATTCATTTAAAAATATTTTTCTAAGTGTTTATATTTTTAGAAAATTTTGCCATAGTTTCCCCTAAAAATGGAGGTTTCCATGCTTTCAAGCATATCATTTTCTTTTGTAAAAATCATCACAATCAATTTGCAATCAACTCTAAACAACCTACTCTTACCAATTTCGCCAATATCATACTTAAACTACCACTTCATGAACTTGAAGGTTTATGAAAATTTGTAGTAACTTAGTAGTGTGTTTAGTAAGTATAGTTACCCTTTAAAGTGTGGTTGTTTATTTAAAAACTTCATTCTTGAAGGATTTAGGTGTTTACAACTTGTAATCATGTTTTACAAAAATGTTTCTTTGTGAATTTTTCTTGTTACACAAGTGTCTCTACACTTGTTTAACCACCAAAAATAGTGTTTGTTCATGTAAGAACCAAGTTTAACAAAACTTATATTTTAACTTGGTTTCTTTAGAATAATCCATGAAATATTTAGATCTACAAGATTAACAGTATACTTTGGTCATTACTTCACAAGAAAACTTTATGTTTCTTTCAAGTTCATGCTTTATGTATGGATGATCCATCATCCTACAACAACTTCTATTCTCACATCTTGCTAGATTATGTTTTCAATCATGATCTAGCAAGATCATATGATGATCAACATCATTTCTACAAACAATCAATGATCAACAAGCATAACAACTCATATTCATCAAGATTACTTCACATTTTAAGCTTATGTTCATATTTACTTCTCAAGATATTTAGTGTTCTTCAAGATTAGTTACTTGTAACATCTTTTAACCTACTAAAATAGAAGTAAAATGGAGTGGACAAGGATCTTACCACTAGCTCAAGGCTAGGGATGAATCAAGTGAAGAAAATGAGTGGATAAAAGCAAGCAAAAGAGGTCCTTCAAGATCCAAGGCCACCAAGCTTCCTTATACACCTTCTAGCACCTTTGTATGTATGGGAAATGGATGAAGGAAGTTGGATGATGATGGTGGCGGTTGTGGTGGCTCCCAGCCGAGAACACAAGGAGAGGGAGAGAGAGTTTTGGTGTGTGAAGTGTGTGTGAGAATGTGAGCTCTTGTTCCTTCATACCATACTTATAACCATTTTAATCCTCTAACCCTTGTGTAATATGCTCATAAACAAGAGACAAGATCTATTAAACAAATGAAATAAAATCCGCTTGGTGGGGCCATGTATGGGCCGTGAGATAGGTGGGGGGTCTAGCTTAGGTTTCAACCATTTAGTTACCATATAGTTACCATTCAAGTGTTAGTTACATGTGTTAGTTACTAGATATTTTGTATGGGGTGTTACGATGTTCGGGGACCATAACTAGCTTGGAAATGTTAAAACAATGCTTCTAGTGTAAATTTTGATGTTTCGGGTAGTGTTCGGTTGTTCGGTTAGATACTGGTTCGTTAAAGTGCTAAACTATACAGTTTAGTGTTCTTTATGTACCCTTTTGTGACACTTTTGGTTCCCGACACTTAGGAAAGCATTCAGGACCATTTAGCCATGTTTCTGCATAACATTAGTGTGTTTAATTGCTGATTTATGACGAATTTTGCTGAATTCAGCACTTTATGTGGGTTTTGGGCACTTTCCGGCACTTAAACTATCACTAAGAAGACAGTTTTGGGGTCCTTACTTCCCTACACTCTATACTAGTGTAGTACTTAGTCTCTGGCCCATACTGGGTCTCAAAACACTGTCTGTCTATGTACTAAACTCCGTCAGCATATTCCCGATTTATCAAATAATTGTGCTAATTGTACTTAATGCATCATTTGAGGCAATATAGCTTTCATGCAATATTCGTATGACATTTGATAATGTACGATGCACATGTTTGTGTATGGCAGTAATCAGAATGCAGTTATTTGTAATTTCAGCACAGTCATTAAGCACTAATCAAGATTAATTAATTGTACGGATACCTGGATTTTTGACAGTTGTCACATTCTCCCCCTGTTAAGAAAATTTCGTCCCGAAATTTTGAGCTTTACTACTAGCTGCAGGGGTGTTAGGGAATAAGTGCGGGTATTTAGCTTTCATGCGGTCCTCACGCTCCAAAGTGAACTCTGGGCCGTGACGTGCGTTCCATCGAACCTTAACAAGTTTAACACTAATCCTTCGAGTTTTGTTAACTTTCCAATCCGTAACCTCAACGGGTTCTTCAGTGAACTGGAGTGTGTCGTCGATGTGAACTTCATCGGCAGGAATAATCACCATTTCCTGTGTTTGACTTTTCGTCAGGTTGGATACATGGAATGTATCATGAACACCATTAAATTCCGCAGGTAGTTCCGACTTGTAAGCCACAAGACCAATCCTTTCCAGGATTTTGAACGGTCCAATATATCGTGGGTTTAACTTTCCACGCTTCCCAAAGCGTGCCACACCTTTCCAAGGTGAGACTTTCAACAGAACCATATCTCCCACTTCGAATTCCAAAGGTTTCCTTCTTTGGTCCGCATAGCTCTTTTGTCGATCACGAGCCGCCTTAATGCGCCCTCAGATCTGTATGATCTTATCTGTCGTTTCTTGAAAGAACTCGGGACCAACTAGCTGTCTATCGCCCGCATCTACCCAGCATAACGGCGATCGACACTTGCGCCCGTAAAGAGCTTCAAACAGTGCAGCTTGAATGCTTGTATGGTAGCTGTTGTTATAGGAGAACTCAACCAAAGGTAGATGAGTGTCCCAACTGCCACCCAAGTCCATTACATAAGCTCGTAACATGTCTTCAAGCGTCTGTATTGTTCTCTCGCTCTGACCATCCGTCTGCGGATGAAAGGCAGTACTCAAATTCAGCTGAGAACCAAACGCTTCCTGGAAAGATTTCCAAATCCTTGACACAAATCTTCCGTCTCTGTCAAAAATAATCGAGATAGGCACTCCATGACGTGCTACTATCTCCCTTAGGTACAGCTCAGCTAGCTTACCAGTGTTATCCTTTTCCTTAATTAGCAGAAGGTGCGTAGATTTTTTCAGACGGTCTACGATTACCTAAATCGTGTCATGACCTCTGGGTGTCTTTGGTAACTTTGTTATAAAATCCATTGAGATCTGCTCCCACTTCCATATGGGTATTTCAGGTTGCTGCAGAAGACCTAAAGGCTTCTGATATTCGGCCTAGGCTTCTGATATTCGGCCTTTACTTTGGAACAGGTTAAGCACTTTCCAACATAAGTTGCAACATCACCTTTCAATCTTGGCCACCAGTAGAAATCCTTCAAATCTTGGTACATCTTGTCCGATCCTGGGTGGATCGAGTACCGCGATGTATGAGCTTCATCAAAAATAACGTCTCTAAGACCACCAAAGAGGGGAACCCAAATTCGTCCCATAAAACACAAAGTTCCTTCCCCATTGGGTACCAACTGGTTCTCCATCCCATGGAGATATTCATCCTTAAGATTCTCCTTCTTAAGAGCTTCTCTCTGCGCAGCACAAATGCGCAACGAGAGGTTTGTCCGTATAATCATCTCCAAAGCCCTAACCCTTATGGGCTTAATCCTCTCTTTTCGACTCAAGGCGTCTGCCACCACATTCGCATTTCCTGGGTGATACTTGATTTCGCAATCATAATCGTTTAACAACTCAACCCATCGTTGCTGTCTCATATTAAGCTCTTTCTGATCGAATATATGCTGTAGGCTCTTGTGATCTGTAAAGATCGTGCATCGGGTGCCATACAAATAATGTCGCCAAATCTTTAATGCAAACACCACTGCGCCTATTCCAAATCATGTGTGGTGTAATTCTTCTCATGAACCTTTAGCTTTCGCGAAGCATAAGAGATAACCTTCTGTCGCTGCATCAGCACACAACCCAATCCCTGACGCGAGGCGTCACAGTACACCACGAAGTCATCGGTGCCTTTGGGTAGGGATAAAATAGGTGCATCGCAAAGCTTCTTCTTAAGCAGCTGAAAAACTTCCTCTTGTTTATCTCCCCATTCGTACTTCTTATCCTTTTGAGTAAGGGAGGTCAACGGTTGAGCGATTTTCGAAAAATCCTCAATGAATCTGCGATAATACCCAGCTAAACCTAGAAACTGACGGATCTCGGATGGCGTCTTTGGAGTTTCCCAATTCTTGATCGCCACGATCTTGGTAGGATCCACATGAATTCCATCTTCGTTTACCACGTGACCAAGGAATTATACCTCACGCAACCAGAACTCTCACTTCGAGAACTTATCGAACAATTTCTCCTTCTTGAGCAGCTCTAAGATGGCTCTAAGGTGTTGCTCATGCTCTTCCTTTGTCCTTGAATAAATCAAAATATCGTCGATAAACACAATCACGAATTTATCGAGATATGGCTTGCAAACTCTATTCATCAAATCCATAAATACTGTCGGCGCGTTTGACAACCCAAATGGCATTACTAGAAACTCATAGTGTCCATAACGAGTTCTGAAGGAAGTCTTCGGTATACTCTCTTCTTGAATTCGCAGCTGGTGATAACCTGATCGAAGATCGATCTTGGAGTAATAACTCGAACCTTGGAGTTGATCGAAGAGATCATCAATTCTCGGCAAAGGATACCGATTCTTGATGATTAACTTGTTTAGCTCGTGGTAGTCAATGCACATACGAAAACTACCATCCTTCTTCTTGAAAAATAGTACTGGAGCTCCCCAAGGCGAGAAGCTTGGTCTGATAAATCCCTTGTCCAAAAGCTCTTGAAGTTGCGTCGACAATTCTTGCATCTCGAAAGGCGCCAGTCGATAAGGTGCCTTGGCTACAGGCGCGGCGCCTGGAACCAAGTCAATATGAAATTCGACTTGTCGTTGAGGCGGCAATCCTGGCAAGTCTTCGGGGAAGACTTCAGGATATTCCCTTACAACTGGGATATCTTCCAGCTTCGGCTCATCGGCTTCCTTGTCCACAACGTTCGCCAAGAAGGCAACACATCCTTTCTGCAAACATCTTCGGGCCTTCAAACAACTAATCATCCTTAGAGGCGTATCATGCTTCTCTCCATGCACTACAATCGTCTCTCCATTCGCCATCGGGACGCGAATGATCTTCTCATGGCATACGATCTCAGCTCGGTTACTCGACAACCAATCCATTCCAACTACCATGTCAAAGCTTCCCAACTCTACTGGCAGAAGGTCAAGCGTAAACTCATGCTCTCCAAGCTCTATTACACAGCCTCTAATTACTTCATTTGCTTCTACTAGCTTTCCATTAGCTAGTTCTATCGAGTACGGAATATCTAGCTTACTAGCTACTAACCCAAGTATATTCTTAAATTCTAGGGATACAAAGCTATAATCGGCGCCAGTATCAAATAGTACAGATGGAACGTACCCGTAACTACGTTCGGATATTGGCGAGCTTCCCTAGCCCCAATGTTGAAAACTCTTCCTTGGGCTTGGTTGTTCTTTGGGAAATCTCTCTTGAAATGCCCAATATCTCCGCAACTAAAGCATCCTTGCTTGTTTCCAGTACTACCCTGATTGTTGTTGCGGTTTCCATTTCCAGCTTGGTTTCCAGTACCACCACGATTACCATTACCGCCATTTCCTCCTTGATTGCGGTTTCCGTAACCGTTTCCACCACGGTTTCCGTTCCCAATACTATTTCCTCCCTGACCACCATTTCCATGACCAGTACCGGCCCAGCATGACTCCTTCGAATGACCATTCTTCCCACAAGATTCACACTTCCTATACCTACATGGGCCGGTATGATGGAGCTGGCACACATCACACTTAGGCAAGGTGCCCATGTATCCTTTCCCCTTGTTCTCTGAATTTGCAACACCAGTCTTGACCTCAGCTGGTGGGTTCGCATCCCTTTTCTTGTTACCGGAGACGTTTCCTTGAGTACCCTTCTTGAAGTTGGAGAACTTCCGCTTGTTCTCTCCAGATGACTCGACATGAGTCTCCTTTTTCTTTCCATCAGAGATCGAGAACTTGTTCAACCTAATCACTTCTTCAGTCAATGCCACACTTAGATCAATGGCCTCAGTGATTGTTGGAGGCTTTGATGTCGTCACCATGCTCATGATTTGGGGTGCCAATCCCCAAATAAAACGCTTGATTCGCTTGAACTCCGGATCAACCATGTAAGGAACGACGCGAGATAAGTCATGAAATCTCTGCACATACTCGGCAATCTTTGGACCATCCATCTTAAGATTCCAAAACTCGGTTTCCAACTTCTGAATCTCAGCCCTTGAACAGTACTTCTTGCGCATCAGTTCCTTCATCTCATCCCAAGTCATAGCATACGCAGCTTCCTCTCCCAGAGTCTGAACTTGGAGGTTCCACCATGATAGAGCTCCGTCTAGGAAAAGTCCAGAAATATAGGTGACCTGGTGCTCCGGCGCACACTTGCTCATTCTCAGCACAAAATCGGTTTTCTTAGCCCATCTAACGAAAGCTACAGCACCTCCAGTGCCGTCAAATTCAGAGGCTTGCTGTCAAGGAACTGCTTGTAAGTGCAGCCTGCACAAGCAACATCATTCACAGAAAGCATTAGCAAACGCACATGGAATGTCCAAACGTAACGTAATGTGTCTTAAGTGACTTAAACATTAACGTGAGGCGGGTTATTTCCTGAGGTACCTCCGCTGTGTTCAGAGCGCAAGGACTCATGTTGTGCGATTGCTTGTGAAATCCGTTCTTGCAGTTCAGCCTCTGTTGTGGGCAACTGATTGTTTCTTCGAGGAGGCATCTTCTAAAAGAAGATTGTATAGGTCAGGTTTTATGTATATAATAAGTAGTATGTGTATAATAGTGTTTGTCATAACAAGTAAGCATATAATCATCACAATCGTGGCATAAACAAGTAGTTTAACATCGTATTTAATGAGAACATTACGATTGAGCTTCCATTAATCATCGACCACGAATACAGTTACATGTTCTACAAATGTATCTTATCACATCAAAAGGGACTACAGGTTCACACTACCCTTGTCCCAAATGTCTATCAGTCTACAACAGTCATATAATTAAAAAGTGGTCTCCAAAAGGCTTTGCAAGCTAGGCTCAATAGCGGTGCTCTCATCAAAAGCAAGCTACCTACATAAAACCAAAAACCGGCTATGCTGATGGTGGTGGGGGAGGAGGTGGAGGAACAAAAAACAAGCTGCGCACATGCGCAAGCTCCTCCTTAAGGTCATAAACGTGATGCAACAGATAACTGATCTGCTGCTCCATGGTGAGAAATCGAACATCAAAATTTGGATAAGGCAAAAGAGGATCAGGTGGAGTCACAAAAGGTGACGGACATGAACAAGGTGGAGGACATGGAGTCCTCTCAAGCTCTATAACTCTACGACACAGGATCTCTTGCTAAAGCTGCAAGGACAGGAGTAACTCATCCCGTGTGTAACCAGTAAAGTGTGAGGGATGGTAGGCATCAGAAACTGGCATGGTGTTCGGCGGAAACCATATGAGTGGCTCGCCTGGCGGTGAAGAAGTAAAATGAGCAGTAGGTGTATACTGAGGCATGTGAGGTAAAGCTGCGGTCACATGTGGGTCATGGCCAGGCTGCTGGCTAGAAGGGCCTTCCCCTGGACGGGGTGCGAGAATGTCCTGCAAGAAGGTGATAGGCAGGTCAGTGCGGTGAACATCGGACATAATCGGGTGAAAAGGGGCAACATCAACAGGTACAGGCGCATGTGGGGGAGTGACTGGCTCAACAAAAGAGGGTACATCATCATCATCTATCCACCCATTGCTAGTGAAAGCGTATCGGGGGCCTATCTGACTGGAACAGCAGCAGGGTCAGCGGGTGCATGAATTGGATCTGGTATGAGTGGTGCAACATCAGGTGTGCCAAATGGGATAAGATCAAAATCAGGCAAAGGCTCAGGAGCGAGCATCGGCTCAGGAGCTGGTATCGGCTCAGGATCAGCGGGTGCATCAATAGGCTGATCGACAGGAATAAAATCAAGCTCAAGTCCAGGCTCATCGTCATGTGGGGGATCGGTGCAGCCGACATGGCTGTATTGTCATCAGTATCAGGGGCGTAACGTCGCAGTCTCACTGCATGCAAGGCGGTGGATGACACAGACTCGAAGGAATCTGGAACAGAATGATCAGAGGAAACCTCAATATTAGGAATCTCAACGAGTGGAACAACAATGACATCCTCAGCTAAAACTCCATCTACCTGGGAATCATCAAATGGTGCCATTTGAATGCTAGAGTGATAACTGTTATTGTACGAGAATTCGGCTAAAGGTAAAAGGGAATCCCAATTACCACCGAAATCTATAACACACGAACGAAGCATGCCTGCAAGGGTGCGAATTGTGACAACACTCACCAAATCAGGTATCCGTACGAATTAATTGATATTTAATTAATGCTTAATTAGTGTGCTTGCTTACAGTTGTGGTTAAACTGCTACGTGATTTCTGATACATACATGTACTTACATCATACTTTATTAACTGTCACTCCATTTATTTACACCGAACCATAGTGACAAACTTGATGCACAAAAGCACAGTAGCACAATAAACGGATAACCCAGTAAACATGCTGACATAGCCAGCATCAGACAGACACTGTCTCTAAGGCCAATATGAGCCAGGAATAGATCACTACACTAGTAGGGAGTGTAGGGAAATGAGGATTGTAGAACTGCGTCACTAGGCATTAGTTATAGTGACCGGATGTGCCTAAAGCATGTTTTAAACACAAAATTCAGCATTTAATATGACTAGTAAAGTGCAAAAAACATGGAAAAATAATACTAGACACTTTCTAAAGTGTCGGGAATTCATTGTGTCACTAAAAATAACATCAAAGACACTTTAAATGCTTATTAAGCACTTTAACGGATCAGTATCCAACCGAACAACCGGACTTCACCCGGAACATAAAAATAATGACAATGACATTGTTTTTCCTTTTCTATGCCAGTTAGGGTCCCCGAATACCCTAACACCCGTTATATTTCATAACACACAAATAACCTATATTAATTCCTAACTTAACATAACTAGACACTAACCATCTAGTTCAAATCCAACCAATTACCCCCCCCCCCTGACCGATTCGGTCCCATGTAGGGGACACACCCTTTTGAATATTTTATTTGTGGATTGTCTAATATCTTCCATACATGATACCTAATGGTTATTAGCTCTACATGGACTATAAGAATGCTCAAGGGATCACCATCTCATTTGTGTCAACACTTAACAAAACTTCACTCTCTCCTCTCCCTCTCTTTGGATCGGCCGAACCCTCACACACATTCATCATCACTTTCCAACTTCAATCTTGCAATTCCACATACATATCAAGGTGCTAGAGTTCACATAAGGAGACCCGGTGCTTACGGAATCACAAGGACCTCTCTACAACGCTATTATCCACCTAGTTTTCGCCTTGATTCTTCCCTAGCCTTGAGCTAGTTGTAAGTGATTCTAAACACCCTCTTGATCTTGTCTAAAGTGGTTAATAAGAGATTTAACGGGTAAAAATCATGAACACTAAAGATCAAAGCTTAAAGTCTTGTTAGAATGATGAACTTGATGGATAAAAAGAAACTAATGGTGTAAAACTCATGAATCTTGTTTTGTTATGGTTATTTTATGTTGTTGGTTGCTAGTCGTGGAACGGATCGTCATCTAACCACGCTAGATCATGTTCATGGAACATGAACTAGCATTATGTTAAGTAGGAAAGTTACTAGATGACGAACCCTTTCATACATAAACATGAACTTGTGTAAAAATAGTTTTTCTTGTAAAATGGAGTTCTAAACTAGTAGATCTAAAGATCTACAAGTGGTATTTTCGAAGAACCAAGTGTTAGATGCAAACTCGTTTAAAAGCCGGATCTTTCTTGAAACAAAGGCATTTTTGTGAACAACCAAGTGTGTAAACACTTGTGTGACAAAAGGTTTTAACAAAGAAATATTTTCGTAATCCTTGGACTAGAAGTTGTAAACTTGCATTTGTTTTAAAAAGAGTTAATAGCCAAAATGGTCCCTGAGGTTTACTCACTTTTGCCACTTTAGTCCAAAATCCAAATTTTTTAAATCTGGGTCCCTGAGGTTTGCATTTTGTTGCCATTTTAGTCCAAAAACGAAATCAGGTCAGATTTTCAAAAAAGAACCTGTTATTTTGTCCTTATGCTTAGGGGTATTTTAGTCATTTTGGCTTTATTATAAAGTAATATTGATTAAAAATAATTAAACCTAAAAATCTGCTTCTCTGTCTAACACCCCTCTGCACTCTCTCTCTCTCTCTCTCTCTCTCTCTCTCTAACACCCCTCTGCCTCTCTCTCTTCTCTCTCTCTCTCTTCTCTAAACTACCACCACCAGATTCATACATCGTTTGGCAAGCACTGTATGCAGGGGCAACTCAATGTTTTTTTGGTCCCAAAATGAATTATAAAACTGGGGGAAAATATTGGATTTTACATGATCATCAACTACACGAAAACACATCAAATTCATACATCGTTTGGAAAGCACGTCTGAGCTCCATCCTCAACACAAAATGTGTGAAAGTGAAAAATTAAATTTTGGTTCTAAACATAATTTCAAGTGAAGAAAAGCTAATGAATCACGTTGCCTTAGAAGCATTTTATCAAACAGTTGGAAGGCATACTCATATACAAAAACTAGAAAAGCCCCAAACAAACAAGGAAGCCCAAATTTGAATGAACGCATGCTACTCCAAAATAACCAGAAATATCGAAATAAAATAAACGGTAAAAGAGGATCACCAAATCTCAAATAATAACCATATATCATATAAAGAAATCGCAAATCTCTGATTTGCAAACCATCACTGTCTGCGTTTGTTAAAACCAGCAATCAACATCAATTTAGGTCTTCATTGTAAAATTAGGGGGAAATTAGAGTTTTTGAGCTAATATTACCTTACTGTCCAAGTAAGCTTTCAAATACTTGATTCATTTCATTGTCCAGCAACTATCAAAACTCATATCTCATAAGGACTCAAAACCCAGATCTGTAATTCGATAGACTGTGGATATGCTTTTGATAATCCGTTACTGGAAGAAAGTAGAGATAAGGGATCTTCATGGATGTTATTCGATAAGCTATAGATTTTCTTTCAAAACCATGTGATGCTCGGGAAAACGAATAACAAGCGATCATTTGGGGTTTATTCTCCATCATTAGCTTGGAATTTGCTTAGCTGTTTTGGATTTTCTTTGATTTTTTCTTCATAAAGATTCAAAGAAAATGAGAGAGAAATGGGGGATTTGGTAAACAAGTGAGAGAGAAGAGAGAGAGGCAGAGGGGTGTTAGAGAGAGAGAGAGAGAGTGTGCAGAGTGGTGTTAGAGAGAGAAGCAGATTTTTAGGTTTAATTATTTTTAATCAATATTACTTTATAATAAAGCAAGAATGACTAAAATACCCCTAAGCATAAGGACAAAATAGCAGGTTCTTTTTTTGAAAATCTGACCTGATTTCGTTTTTGGACTAAAATGGCAACAAAATGCAAACCTCAGGGACCCAGATTTAAAAGTTTTGGATTTTGGACTAAAGTGGCAAAAATGAGTAAACCTCAGGTACCATTTTGGCTATTAACTCTTTTAAAAATAAGATTTCCGAGAAACTGATTTTATTTTTAAAGATATAAAGATCCACTAAAAGTGTTGGAAAGTTACTACGTATTTTTACACAACTTACAAGTTCATGTGTTTGCGATTTATACTTGTTTTGACTAGTTTAGTGTTTGAATATTGTTTGTTGATGTTGGAAAAATTGTTGATTGAATTTTGAAAGGAAAATGATATGCTAGAAAACGTGGCCACCTCCAGTTACAGAGGAAACTCTGGCGAAATTTTTCTAGAAATATAACACTTGGAAATATTTTTGTAACAAGTGTTGTGAATGTATTTTTAACTTATTTTCCAAATAAAAATTCGCCATGATTTTTATTACAAAACTTCTAAGTGTCGGAGGTGGAATTTTCATAAATAGAACTTGCTAAATATATATTTAGAATATATATTTTCATAGTAACACTTGTGTGGATTTTATGATTATTTTGTCAACTACATAAATATTATTTTTAGGGTAAAAATAATATTACTGGAATACACTGAACAGTAACGACTCCAAAGTAATACTAACGCTCTCACAATAAATATTTAAGTTACACCGGTATTATTATTACCACACAAACTCTAAAAATGTAACTTATGTATTTTCGGAAAAATACTCGTAAGTGTGTATTTTGATAAAGGTATTTTTTTGGAAATTATAAGAAGTAAAATATAATATTTTTGGGAAAAATATGTATATTTTGAAGATAGAACATTTTAGACAAATAAATTAAAATATATTTTATTAAGTGAGACTTAATAATATATTTTGGAATTACAAAACGCGCATGTATTAAAACCCCCATCCTTGGGAAGGAATATAAGTAATACATAATTACGAAGTGCAAATACGAAATAGTTGCGTAACTATTTCCCAAAAACTTAAACCTTAAACCAAAGCACGGCCGTCCGTCTAATAGAAGTTAGTACGTGTATGTCGTTACGCAGCAGGTTGACTGGGAGATTACTGTTTTGAGACGCACTTTTGTGAGTTCATGTCCCCTTTTTCTCTTAACTGTTTTCAGTTTTTTTTTAAACTGCGGGGGTGAAATACATGTTACTATGATTACGAATACTTTTACATGGTATGGTTAGCGTAAGGAGGGTTACTACTTAGATCATGTGAGTGGGTAGGCGGGAACTGGAGGCCATTAATCCTCATGGTAGGACCGAGGGTCTTTAGCGGTAGATCTATCTGGGTGTAGCGAGCCCAGCCCCAGGCCCAACAGTACGGACCTCGGGGTGACTTGGTACCCGACGCAAAAATCTGCTAGGTTTGAGTCTTCCTACTGCACTTCACACATATCAATGGCCTTGCAAACCATTGGTGATCTCTTTATTTCCTTATTTGCTACATACCAGGAATTTTATACTTTCAAAGGTTTTACATACTCACTACACATGAACTCGCTCAACATTTTTGTTGATTTTCCAACTTACATGTATTTCAGGGAACTAAGGATCTGGCACGGTATGCTATGTTTTCACGCTGCGTAAGAGTTATGAGGTCATCCAAGTTTAGGGGTTGTGGCTTTTACCTGGACGAGTCACAGTTCTTAAACTACGTCTGTTTTATGTTTGTGGTTATGTCTTCTGAACAATGTTTTTATATTATTAGGTTGTAATTTCCGTTGCATATGTCAACGCTTTAAAACAATGTTGTGGTACTTTTATTTTAAAACTTAAATCAATGGATGATCTGCATGGTTTTATTTTCATATAGCTTTGTTGTGATTAAGTTATGGTATTAAGAAGTCACACCAAATTAACCCACACTTCCACAAAGCCAGGGTGTGACAGCTTGGTATCAGAGCTTTGATCATAGCGAACTAGGATTCCATCTCGAGTCTAGACTATGATCACTAGGGCTCTCACGAAAACATTTTTACATTGCATCCACTAAGTCCAGATCCTGAGAACAAAATATTATTTTTACAAACAAAAGTTGAGCACATTTTATTCGTTAGTTATGGCTCAGTCTGAGAGGCTGAGGGAGTGGTCCAGTGGGACTAGGAGGCTCAGTCTGGGAGGCTGAGGGAGTGGTCTAGTGGGACTAGGGTCTGGGAGGCTGGGAGATTAGTCCAGTGGGACTAGGGAGTCAGTCTAGGAGGCTGGGAGATTAATCTAGTGGGACTAGGAGGATCAGTCTGAGAGGCTGGGAGGTTAATCTGAGAGACTAGGAGATTCAGTCTGAGAGGCTGGGAGGTTAGACTAGTGGGACTAGGAAGAAATACTTGCTTATTTATTGGTGACTAACATGTTTATTTGACTATGTGATTGATTATTTGTGCATATGTGTGTTTGTGTTACAGACATCATGCCTCCATCCGGTACTGGAGAGTCAGACACTACGGACCCCATGGTCATAGTATCAGACGACATAGTTTCATCAGAGCACGAGGTGTATACTTCAGATACTACCAGCACGGACGATGACGACTTCCAGCCCTTTGCGCTGCCCGATGTCGTAGTAGAGCCCGCTGATGGCCATCTTGCCGGGGATCTGCCACTCGCGGTGATCCCTGCTCCTGTACCTCTTGCAGCTTATCCCATTGTTGGGATGCCCCTCGACGTAGTCGCTAACGACGACGTCGACTTGTTTGATGAGGACCCACTCGAGGATGACTTTGAGGGCGAGGCCCATATTGCTGCTGGTGATATTCTACTTCTTGCTGATGCTCCTGCAGAGGAGGCACCCGTTCATTCACCTGTCCCAGACTCATTTGAGTCTGTGGCATCTGCACTTTCGCACGTGCAGGGAGTGCAGCACCATTCGCATGACACAGACCCTGATATGGCGTCGTCCGCTGCACCTGCACCTAGTTTTGAGTATGATCATGATATTGATGATGATTCGGATCCTGTTTTCCCACCTGGCTTTGATCCCGATCATGACATTGAGTTTATTCATTTAGATCAGCCCATGGAGGATCCTGTAGCCCCTGTTGATCCCTTGTTTGTTGATCCAGCTAACTTTGACATGGAGTTTGATGATCCGGAGCCTGCTGTGGCCCCTGAGCCAGTTGTTGCTCCTGACCCCGCGTTTGAGCATGACCCTGAGCATGCCGATGCACCTGTTGTTGCTCCTTTGGTTGATGATTTACCTGTTGATGATCATCCTGTTGTTGTTCCACAGTTGGTGGATGATCATGTTGCTATTGATGCTCATGTTGATGCTCCTCATGTTGCTAACATTCCTGCTGATCCTGTTGTCGCATCACATCCTGATCCTATGCCAGTGATGTTCGACTGTGCGCCCTTCGCGACCCATATAGATCCGATACGCTCACACCCACAATGGGTGGATAGACGATGATGATGATTTCCCACCTTTCGTGGTACCTGTTACACCACCTGTAGCCCCTGTTGTAGCCCCTGTCTCATTTCCTGTTGATGTTCCTTTGATTCCCACACCTACTACAGATGTCCACCGCACCGACTTACCTGTCACATTTCTTCAGGACATACCTCCACCACGTCCTGGGGAGGGTTCATGTCGTTAGCCATTTAGTCATGTACCTTTCATGTCAGGAGGAGATCAGTTTGTACCCCGGATCTCTCATCCTACTTTTGTCTCCCCTGTTACCCCATCTGCTGTACCATCCTTCGCTCCATCTAGTGAGCCGTTCCTCTGGACTACGCCCCCCATTATGCCACCATCTGATCCTTATCATCCTTACCACATGGGGTATTCTACAGAGGATATTCTCAGGTCTTTCATGATACAGCAGGAGGCGCTGACCCGTCGCGTGCAGGAGCTCGAGAGAGCTCAGCGACTCCCGTGCCAGTGCCAGACTCCACCTGCAGTATCTCATCCTCCACGTCCACTTTCACCCGATTCTGCTGCTCGCTTTTGGACTCCTGAGCAGCATATAGCTTACTTGTTGCGCTCTCATCGAGCTATGGAGGAGGATTGGCTTCACATGCGACGTTTGCTCTTTTCTCATTTTCCCCCTCCTCCACCGCCATCAGCTTAGGCCATTTTGTACGACACAGGTAGACTGTTGATGAGAGGACCGTGATTGCACAGCTTTTGGGAGACTGTATTTTGATTATGACTTTTGTTGTTTTGTATATTGGATGTTGTTGACACTGGTTAGATATTTTGGACTAGGGGGATGTGGCCCTTAGTTTTGGATATTGTATGATGATACAGTTGTGTACTTGTAAACCTTACATTGTGGTCTCGATTTATGACAGTGCAATCGCAGTATTCTCATCATATGTGATGTTTGATTTATTGTTTATGTTCTATAACATGAGATGTTATGTGTTTGATTTGTTTATAACATGAGATGTTATGTGTTGATATATTTGCTATGTACGTACCCTTTACTTATTATGACCTGACCAACGTGAAACATCTTTTTAGAAGATGCCTCCAAGACGCCAGACGCGTATGCCTGCTAACGAGGCAGAACTTCAAGGAATCACCGCTTCCGCCATTGCGCAGTATGCAGCCTCACAAGGAGGAACCAGTGGAAGTAATTCAAACAACAACGGCAATAACAATCCGCCTCATGGTAATGTTAAGTCGTTGAGACATACTACAATACATTTGGACATTTTTAGCACGTTCGCTAATACCATTTGTATATTCTAACGTATGTGCAGGGTGCACCTACAAGCAGTTCCTAGACTGCAAGCCTGTAAAGTTTACGGCACCGGAGGTGCTGTTGCTTTTGTAAGATGGGCTGAAAAGACTGAGTCTGTACTTCGAATGAGCAAGTGCGCTCCAGACCAACAAGTGACTTACATTTCCGAGCTATTCCTGGACGGAGCCCTGTCCTGGTGGAATTTACAAGTACAAACTCTTGGTGAAGCCGCAGCTTACGCGATGACATGGAATGAGCTGAAAGAGCTCATGCGAAGGAAGTATTGTTCACGCGCTGAAATTCAAAAGTTGGAGACTGAGTTTTGGCATCTGAAGATGGAAGGACCCAAAATCGCGGAGTATGTTCAAAGGTTTCACGACCTGTCTCATGTGGTACCTTACATGGTTACACCAGAATTCAAACGCATCGAGCGCTTCATTTGGGGTTTAGCTCCTCAGATCATGAGTATGGTCACTACATCCAAGCCTGCGACAATCACAGAAGCCATCGATCTGAGCGTGGCTCTTACTGAGGAAGTCGTCCGCTTAAACAAGTGTTCGAATGTTGAGCAGAAAAAGAAAGAGACTCACGTAGAGTCATCTGGCGAGAACAAAAGGAAGTTCTCGAACTTCAAACAAGGAACAAGCGGTGTTGACAAGAAAGGAGAATCAAGCACACCGGTCCAAGCTGAAACCGGTGCTGGAAAGAAAGGGGAGGGTTATATGGGTACACACCCTAAGTATAACACCTGCCAGCGTCACCATTCTGGCCGTTGTGGGCCAAAAGTATCCGAAGCTTGTGGAAAAGTTGGACATTTGAAGGATAACTGCTGGGCTAATGCTGGCCGGGGAGGCCAAGGAGGTTTTGGTAATCGGAACAATAACCGTGGCGGTAATGGAAATCGTGCACAAGGAAATAACGGAGGAAATGGAAACCGAGGCAACAACGCGAATCAAGCGGGTACTGTGAACCGAAATTAAAACAACAATCAAGCTGGGAATGTATGTGGTAATGGGCAGAAACTTGGCTGTTTTAACTGTGGTGACATTGAGCATTTTAAGAGAAACTGCCCGGAATTGAACCAAGCACGGGGAAGAGTCTTTAATATCGAAGCGAGGGAAGCGCGCCAGGATCCCAATGTTGTTACTGGTACGTTCCCTATAAACCAACGCTTTTGAAGGGGTATGGTCCCAGATCTCGCGTCAGCATTGACCGCGAGTGACCATTACCCTTATCAAAACCCCCACTAGCTAACAACCTACTTGTGCCCATGCGGGAACGCGTCGGCACAAGGGTTGAATCCAATCTATCTAGTAACGAAGGAGGACTTACATGGAACATGAGAACGGTAGAGTGATGCGACATAGCATCACATCTGGTGTATGAAAACGGAAGTATTCACAGCGATGCGGCATCGCACCGCATCCAGTGAACACTTCTATCAATACAAGAAAGCCTTACCTTAGGCATAGAAGAAGATGAACGTAACGGTGCGGCTGACACCGCACCATACGGGCATTTTCGTCACGACAAGGGATGCAGGCAAGACGACGATGCGGCTAGCACCGCATCTCGCGTATTCCTTGATCACAAGTGGGACTGACACCATAGTGCAAGTGGCACCAATGGCAGTTACCTGTCAGGGCTACGTAAGCAATGGACTGGCGTGGCGTAACCTCCATAACCGACAAGCCTGACACACCTGCAAAGGTGCAGCACGTCGTCAGTCCATCCATCATCATCCTCCTTCACTCCTCGGCTATAAATACCAACCCCAAACCAGGTTTGAGGTATCTCTTCACAACTCTCTCACTACTACTACTATCTTACTTTGCTTCCCAAGCAAACTACTGATTCTCACGCCGGAGAGTGGTAACAAGGAGCACCCCCCACCCCATCCTCCTTGTTACGAGTCACGGCTTGTTTCTTTGTGTAGGAGATCAACCACCGGTGATCCAGCCAGCGATCCTCGAGAGGAAGGGATTAACCCTTCTTGACGAGACCAGTGTGTTAACCCTGCCCGGTTAACCATTGTTTCATCATTGGCGCCCACCGCTACTCTTAGCATTTTCTAAACCATCCTTTCCCTCTCTCACGATCATGACTGATCACCAAAACAACATTGCGGATAACCAAAATCCCCCAATCCCACCTCCGGTAGAGGTCAATGCCTCGACCTCACAACCCGGACACATCGGCACGTCCACACAAAGGAGTCCCTCCTTTATGTTTGGACATGACTTATCACAATTCCCATCTGTGATCCCACCAGGCATGACCGTTCATACCTGGTACGAGCAGCAGGCAGCCACGCTGACCGCAGCATATAACCGCGTTTGTACTGAAGCGAATATACGAGCTGGGCTTCCCCCAGCACCACACACCCCTGTTGAGCGTATTTTACAATACGACGGCAGGATACATTCACGCCCGGCTTCAAGAAGCCGACGTGAAGAACGGGGATCGTCTTACTGTTCGGTCCACACCCTCAACGAGGACGATTCCTCATACGGGTCCCACACCAGAGGACCGGTACATACCCGCCTTGGCCCCCATGGCGAGGACAGGAGGCGATCAGCCTCCCGACGCGGCCCAGGCATTCAGAGCCGATTGGGCCCGCAACCATACACCGAAGGGTACGGTCATACCGACCCTGACGACCATAGCTACCGCGGTGATTCGCATGACACCAGCAGAAGACCGGGAGGACGCAACTATGTTCCTCCCAGTCACCCCCGCAACACATACCTTAGGGCGGCAAAGCGCCCTGCGAACGAGCCATACAGGCCAAAGGCAGCGGCCGAAAATTCCAAGTTCGGCACGCGGATTGCCAACGCCCATGTCACCACGACAAAGTTCCCATTCAACGTTGGGAAATACAGTGGTTCGACCGACCCGGACGACCACATGAACATCTTCATGGGCGCGGGCATCAACGGCAAGTGGGATGAACCCACTTGGTGTAATTTTTTCCCCCAGACCCTTACGGGCCTGGCAAGGGCATGGTTCGATTCTTTGCCAGTGGGATCACTGGATTCATTCGAGGACTTGCGTACCAAGTTCCTCGCCCATTTTAGCCAGCAGCGACGCCACGAACGTGATTCGTTGGACGTCATGAACATCTGGCGAAGAGACGACGAATCGCTCGAAGCATTCGTCGTCCGATACAATAAGGAGTGCCTGGAGATAGGTGACGTGGCAGACCAGATGGCACGAAACCATTTCATCCGGGCCGTCAAAGACAGAGAGATGATCATGACCATCTCTGGCAAGGAGGGCTTGCCCAAAAAATGGGAAGATGTCATGACCGCAGTCAAGACATACGCCCAGACACAGCGGTCACTTGAACCGCATGTGACAAAGGCAAAGCCCCAAGCCGAAACATCCCACCAAGGGTCCAAGCGTAACAATAAACGCAACCGGGACGTTGGAAATCGCGATATTTCCAAACCGTACTTCCCGCGAACCAACACGTTCGACCCAAAGAACTACAACCCCGCCCGAGACAGTCGGGCGTCGAAAAAAGATTCTCGGGACCGCAACTGGACCGAGATCACCATGTCGCCAAGTGAGGTCCTCCTTGCGGACCCACAGTTCTTGCGACCGGCCCAACCAATGAAGTCCAAGAAAAATCAGGACCTCACACTCTACTGTGAGTACCACAAGGACTCGGGCCACACCACCAACAGCTGCATCAGTCTCCGGCTGGAGATTGAGCGCGCCTTAAAGGAGGGGAAACTGCAACACCTTCTGCCAGGTGGGCAAAAACCCACCAAGCGCATTACCCCTCATGGCGAAGGTACCTCCTCCGGGAAGAGAACCATGCACGTGGCTTCCACCCACATGATCCACGGAGGCAAGGGCAGGCCGCGCAAAGCGGCAAGAAGGCCGGAATGTGACTGGAAAGACGAGCAAGTCGTCTTTCCAAAAGTCCGAGGCGGACCGCGCGATAGGCGCGCCGTCGTCATTTCAGGCCAACTGGCACACTACTGCACCGAGCGTCTATTCATCGACCCGGGCAGTACATCTGATATAATCTACGAACAATGCTTCAACCAGTTCGACCAGGAGGACAAAGATCGATTGCAAGCAGTAGATTACCCGTTAACCGGGTTCGCAGGGGAAACTGTCTTTCCCCTAGGCCAGATTACTTTCCCTGTGCGTCTTTCCAGCGGAAACCGCACAAGGACAGAAGAGGTAAACTTCATGGTTTTACCTCACACCTCCAGATATGACGTACTCCTCGGGAGAGAATCCCAAGGAGATTTCAATATGATTACGTCGGTCCCCCACTCTGCGGTTGGTTTCCCAACCGAATCGGGGGTCGCGATAATCTATGCCCGCAGGGACGTCATCATGTCGGACGAAGTACGTCCGACCAAGGTCGCAAGGCCCACTCCCAACGACCAACCAGAAAAATGGGTTCTCAACGCGAGATACCCAGAACAAAAGGTCACATTGGGTCACGCCTTATCCCCGACCACAAAAGCGCAACTAAAGCAGCTTCTCTTCAGGAACCAGGACATCTTCGCGTGGACACCCGCAGATATGACCGGGGTCCCACGTGATATTGCGCAACATCACCTGAATACCTTGCCAGGTATTAAGCCAGTGATCCAAGGCCAACGCCACCTTGGGTCAGCTAAAAATCAGGCGATGCAAGAGCAGATCGAAGAACTGCTCTCCGCAGGCATCCTGCGGGAAGTCAAATACCAGACGTGGTTATCCAACCCAGTCGTGGTAGAAAAACCGTCCGGGGGCTGGCGCATGTGCGTCGATTACAAAGACCTTAACAAAGCCTGCCCCAAGGACTGTTACGCGCTTCCAGAAATCGACGAAAAAGTCGATAATCTCGCACCATTCAGGTGGAATTGTTTCCTCGATTGCTACAAAGGGTACCATCAAGTACAAATGGCAATCGAGGATGAAGACAAAACGGCATTCCGGACTCCCACCGGAAATTACTGCTACACAAAAATGCCGTTTGGGTTGCGCAACGCGGGCTCAACCTACCAAAAGTTGATGAACGACACTTTCCGCGGCCAAATAAGCAAAAGTGTCGAAATCTACATGGACGACCTGGTCGTCATGAGCATGGAAGAGGATACCATGCTCACAGATATTGAAAGAACATTCCAAACTCTGCGCAGCGTTAACATAAAGCTCAATCCAGGGAAATGCTCGTTTGGAATGGAAGAAGGCAAATTCCTTGGGTTCATCGTGACTAAAGATGGATTCAAGGTAAACCCGGAGAAAGTCCAGGCGATCGAGCGCATGCCATCGCCTTCATCGATGAAGGATATGCAACGGCTAGCCGGCAGGCTAGCGGCACTCAACAGATTCTTAGCCAACCTTGCAGCTAAGTCTTATCCGTTCATCAAGACCCTGCGGAGCTGTTCAAAGAAAGAACAATTCCAGTGGACCGCAGAGGCGGAACAGGCCTTCCGGGAAATGAAGGAGTGTTTGATACAACTCCCAATTCTAACCGCACCACGCAAAGATGAGCCACTCATATTATACCTATCCGCCGCGGATAACGCGGTGGGTGCGGTATTAATAGTGGAGCGAAAGGGGGTTCAAACACCCATCTATTACATCAGCAAGATGCTCAACGACCCAGAGACGAGATACTCAATAATGGAGAAATTGGTGCTAGCATTAGTGCACGCTTCAAGACGGTTGCGACGCTACTTCGTAAACCACGTCATCACAGTGCTAACCAATTACAGGATCGGCCCGATCCTATCCAAACCCGACATCTCTGGGAGATTAGCAAAATGGGCAATCGAGCTGGGCGCGCACACGATACACTATAAACCGCGCCCCGCGATTAAAGGCCAGATCTTAGCTGATTTCGCCGCCGAAGTACCGGTGAATCGCATCCAAGAATGCGAAGAAGCACAAACTCCTGCACCAACGCCACCCTCCTCAGAGACATGGGCACTATTCACAGATGGTGCCTCCAACGACGAAGGTGCGGGTGCAGGTCTGCGACTCGTCAGCCCTGACGGCCAAGAGCTTACATACGCAATCCGCCTCGAATTCAAAAGCACAAACAACGAGGCAGAATATGAAGCCCTGTTAGCGGGACTACGTTTAGCAGTCAAAATCGGCGTGCAACATCTGGAAGCACACGTCGACTCTTTGTTAGTTGCAGGCCAAGTACGCGGCGACTCTGCCGCAAAAGGGGATATCATGATCCTCTACCTCGAGCAAGCCCTGCAACTAAAATCCAAATTCACTTTGTTCAATATTCGCCATATTAATTGAAGCGAAAACAAGTCCGCAGATGCACTATCAAAACTTGCATCTACCAGCTTCCAACACTTGGCAAAGGAGATACGCATCGAAATCCTGCAAAATCCTTCAGTACCCCTGCGCCAAGTCAACGTCATTCAATACGGTTCAACATCATGGATGACACCTATTATCGCATATCTACAATCCGGTGTGACTCCCGAAAGCAAATCAGAGGCACGCAAGCTCCAATACAAAGCGTGCCATTATCAAATGGGAGACGGTATCTTGTACCGCAAATCATACCTCGGGCCACTACTACGATGCGTCAACCCCCAGGATGCCACATACCTCATCCGAGAGATACACGAGGGCATATGTGGCATACATGCTGGACCACGCATGGTAGTGGCCAAAATCATGAATGTCGGGTATTACTGGCCCGGCATGCACCTGGACGCCGTCAAAGAGTTGCGCAAGTGTATTGATTGCCAACGTCATGCTCCAAAAACCTTGCGGCCAAAGAACAACTTAGTCCCCGTCACAACTGCATGGCCCTTTCAGAAATGGGCAATTGACGTGGTGGGACCATTCCCTGACGCTCCAGGTGCGGTTAAATTTATCATAGTAGCGGTTGATTACTTCACAAAATGGGTGGAAGCAAAACCGCTCGCCTCAACCACTGCTATAATAACAAGAAAGTTCATTTGGGAACACATCATCTGCCGTTTCGGTTTACCAATGTGCATTGTCACCGATAACGGCACCAACTTCGCTGCCGACGAATTTCAAAAATGGCTAAAAGAACTACATATTTAGCACATATTCTCATCAGTCGCACACCCGCAAGGGAACGGCCAAGTCGAGAGTATCAATAAAAGCCTAGTCGAAGGGATCAAGGCACGGTTGGGAACGGCCAGGCGTGGCTGGGTCGATGAACTCCCAAGTATCTTATGGGCTCACCGTACAAGCCCAAAAACAAGCAATGGGGAAACACCCTTCAGCCTAGTCTACGGTTCAGAAGCGGTGATCCCCGCAGAAGTAGGTCTCCCCTCTCCTAGAATGTTGGCTATTGAAAAACTAGACAACAACATGGAACGCAGGATCGATTTGGACCTCTTGGAAGAAAGGCGCGAAAACGCTGCCATCAACGAGGCCAAATATAAATCCAAACTTGAAAAGTACTACAACGCGCGCGTCCGCGTTTGTACTTTCAACCCAGGAGACTACGTCCTACGCGACAATGAGGCATCTAATGCCGAGCGCCCAGGCAAACTCGCCCCCAAGTGGGAAGGACCCTACCTCATCAAAGAGGTCTTAGGGAAAGGCGCGTACAAATTGCAAACACTAGAAGGCGAACCTATCGCACGCACATGGAATGCACAACAGCTTCGACGCTGTTATATGTAAGCCATGTTCTTACATTTCTCTATGTAACCTATCGGGCCGCAGGCCATTTGCAAATAAATAAATAAGCAATTTCATACAATATTGTTTGTTATTACTATTACAAATGCGTGTTCCACTTTGCGGTATCCCAAAAACAGATTGGCAAAATCTTCATTCGCGATACCCATACAAAGTGGTAACCACACACAAATATTGTAATAGGCCAGCAAAAGGCAAAAAGACTTGCATATTTATCCGGCCGGATAAACAAGTTTTTGTTAAACACTTAACACAATTCCTGAGCCCAAAAAGGCAAACAATGGAATTGACGCGGACTCATACGACAAAGGTATGGAGTACACTCAACCCCATTCACAAATGGGTAGAGTTCCGGACATATAAGCTTTTACAAACCTTACACAATTCCTGAGCCCAAAAAGGCGAACAATGGAATTGACGCGGACTCATACGACAAAGGTATGGAGTACACTCGACCCCATTCACAAATGGGTAGAGTTCCGGACATATAAGCTTTTACAAAGCTTACACAATTCTAAAACCCTAACGCGGTAAATAACAGAATTGACGCGTCCTCATACGACAAAAAGTATGGAGTCTACTTGACCCCATTCACAAATGGGTTTCCGCATACATACGTTCAAACATGCAAGAATTAAAAACACTTGCACAAATTGAACAAAAAACTTTGTATTCAAAAAATTCAAGCACCCACATGATGCTTAATGAATTTACATAAAGTTCCTATTCTATACAAGGGGAACACAAAAAGGAGGCACACTAGCCAACCTAAACCCTATTTTGTACCGCTGGTTCCCGCATCTCCTCCGGCACCACCAGCGGGTTCTTCCTCTTCCGCATCCGGATAAAGCATCCGCAAGCGGTCAACATAATCCGCAGCCTCCAAGCAATCGTCCAATTTCTCCACACAAGAGAGAGACGTATCATAAAAGGAGGCTACGGCCGCGTTCAGGCGACCTTCGGTGTCCACATCACGGAACCCGGATCGCTTATCAGTATAACCGCCTGCGGATAACACATTGATATGCCCAATGCAGCGGTTATAACCAGCTTTAAAGCCAGCATCGCGCGCACGTTCCTTAACCAGATCCAAACCAGCCGCGGTCTCAGGGGCATTCATAATAGCCTCAACAATCTGCAACACAAGGATCATAAGTCTCGGATATTAGTCCAAGCAAATCTAAAGAAAAGGGATACTTACACGCGCGATACCGTGAGCCCGCAACCACTCACGGTCAGCCTCCAGCTGGTTAACAGAGGACACCAAGGCATCCTTGGCCTCAACAGCGGCATCAGCCCGCTCCTCCGCAACAGAGACGCGGGCAGTAAGGTCTGTAACCGCGACCTCCCGGGCCTGAACCTCAGCCTGTTACAAAAACAGCAAACAGTTCACTCGATAAATATTTTCAAAACAATAAAGGAAATATACAACAGAGGTAACGAAACATACCTGAAGGCTGGCAACAACCTTATCCAAACGAATGCGCTCCGCATGCGCCTCTTCAAGAGCCTTAGAAGAACGGCTCTCCTTCTCTGCGGCCTCTTCAAGGGCCTTTGCAGCACGCGCCCCGGCTTCCTTGGCCTCCTCAAGCGCCTTCAAGGCCTCGGCCTTCGCCTGCTGCGCTTTCACAGCAATGGCCTCCGCTGCAGCTTTTTCTTTACCCAAGGCAACGTTCGCTGCCTTGGCGTTCGTTAACTCCTGCCGCGCATAAAACAGAGTGTCATTCTGCTTAGCCCAGGATTCGTTCCACTTCTTACGCTCATTGGACAACTTTTCATTCCAAGTCTTGCGTTCATTCAGCAAGGAGTTTGGCGAGAGTACGAACCTGTTTAAGCTGAGCAGCGGCAGCCCACTCCGCGGTCTGTTTCTGCTTCTCAAAAGCAGCTCTATCTTTCTCAAGCTACTCCGCACCCGCACGAGCAGCTTGGACCAGCTTTTCCGCTTCTGCCCGCATGCGAGCAGCATCTTCTTCGCGCCGACCCAGCACTTTATAATCTTCCAAAATGGCATTTGCCACAATGGAAGTCCCTACCAGCATTGTTGAGAGCTGGTTTATACGCAGCTCTCGGGGTGCGGCACGGGCACGCTCGACTTCAAAAGGGGTGCCCAGACCACCCAGAATCTCCTTGCATGCCGCAGGGTCATTAGAAATATCGTCCCCCTGCATAACAGTCCAGGGGGGGTCGGTGATACACCATACTGCGACCCTGGGAGTATGTGCGGTAATAATACTCCAACTCAGACTCCCCAGGCTGAATTGGAGGCCCATCATAACCCGCACCACCGGCATCAGCACCGGTAACCTTCACACCAGTGGAAGAGCTCTGCGGCTCATTAGCAGTCTTCTGCGCCTCCGCATCAGACTTCTGCTTACCAGCATCTGAAAACCTCAAGTCCAATCCATCACCCTCATTAGGGGAGATCAGATTGTCCGAGGAATCCACAGTATCGAATATCCGGTCAGCAGTCGTTTCCACCGTTTTCTCCAAGGGGGGATCGCGAACCGGCCCAACAAAAGGGGCCGTAGGCTCCTTGGGCACGACAGTCTCCTTCGATACCCCCGCACCCGCAGCAGCGGTATGCAGAGGAGACGAAGGGAAGTCAAAGAAAGAATACCCTGCATCTCGGGATTCTGCAACACAAAGAGCATCAATGATTATTCCCACCTATTGTACATACAAAACAAGGAAAAGGGATAAACTTACCAGCAGCAACTGCAGGTTTCTTTTGCGCCGGAGCAACTCTCTTGGTCTGCAGTCTCCGACGCTTCGGTTCACCACCACCAGCAGCCTTCTGCTCTGGTCCTCTTTTCTCACCAACAACGGGGGGAACCACAGCAGTTCCACCCGCAGCCGCACCACCACCTATAACACCCAAACCCTCAAGGGTGTCAGATACTACCACGTAATCGGTATATCCGCGATAACATGATCGATAGGTACCTGCGGCTTCAGAAACTGAAGAAGGGGCAACTGAGCGTTCAGCACTCCCCTTGCCACGACCCCGCACGGTCTTCTTCACCGGTTTCTTCTCCACAGTCTTTTGGGGATGCGTTTCTCAAACTTCCCCAAATCCGCAAGGATACCTGGATCAATCAACAAAACCAGTCAAAAAGATAAACTGAAAAAACTAATGCCACGTACGACATACCTCTTGCGTCTCCCAACACCGGGGCATCCAGTACCGCACGCGACGGTACGCGGAAGTTGCTAAGAATTTCAAGGTTGAAGCCTTTCTTCAGCTCAACCGCGATCAGTTCAACCCGGCCCTCGAAATCGGGCTCAAACATTCTCCACAACCAACCGCATCCGCTGATACATGCATGCAGGTTACTACAAGGCTTAGGAAGTAAGGAAAATAACAGTGTAAAGAGCTTACCACCACCCTTTTCCCGCAAAACGGGCCTTGCCTTCCTATCTGGTCTCGAGAGCATCATCCGCAATATCCACAGTTGATCGTTATCCAACTTCTTGAGTTCAATAGGCCGCAGCCTAGAGAACCAGTCCACGGTCTTTGCGGTAGCAACAGGAATATCTTCATCAGAAACTCCAACGTTGACATTCTTGAAAGACATGCTAGCATAGACCGCACAGGCTTTCACATAGACGAACCTCTTCTTCCAGCCCGTCACACCCTTAGGGGGCGTCATCAACTTCAAGCTCCCATGCCGTTGTGTAAACGAGAAAAAACCGGTGTTCACCGTCAACTGGTAGAACCGCCGGAAGTTTTCCACTGTAACGGGCAAGCCATGGGCACGGAATGTATATTCAAAGTTCCTAACCCGGAACATTCCAAAGGGACTAAGTTGGGAGATATGGAGATGATAATACTCCAATACCTCCGCAACAAACACCGTCACCCGGCAACCTAAGGTTGCCGTCGTTGAAAAAATCAGCCCACAAGGTTAGATAACCGGCCGGAAGCATCGGCACCGGTGTCCCCCTCTTGTGGGTAGGTGGCATCCCAATCTTTGGCCATCTGCACAGTGGCCATCAGGAGCTTAAAACCACCCTTTGACCACTTCAACACCGGTA